>NC_047154.1:3059183-3659461 GCF_009819705.1 Hippoglossus hippoglossus | reverse complement strand
GAAATAAAGGACATCCATATGGTGGTGAGTTTAACTTTGCTTTATATTTTTGATTGACATGAATTCCAAAGCCTGCAGCCATCACAATCATACATTTAATGTCCCCCCTTTTCTTAAGGGCATCCACCAGAACGGAGGCTTTACTAAAGTGTGGATCAGCATCAAGACTGTGTTCAGTCCCTGGATACTCGTGGCAACAGCCTGGTACTGGTACAGAATCAGCCTGATGGCGAGACCTCCAGTCCTTCTGGAAAAGTATGATTACAAAGAATGTTTTCACATAGCCGAATGCTTTGCCTTTGTAGTTATGTGTATCCACATCAAAAATATCGCATCTTTCATATTGAAATTTTGTTTTTCATATCACATGTTACTTCATAATGTCACTGATATTTTCCAGGCTGTAGAATTCTTTTATTGCAGACTGAATGAACACATCTTTTTTTTTTTTTGAAGGGCAAAGTGAAGTTATACAACACAGCCCCATTACTCCGAAATTGAAGCTCCCTCCTAGTCTCCCGTTGAGAGCTTAGAGCCACTGAAAAATCCTGTGTCATAACTTTAAGAGGCATGAAGAGCTTCAGGGCACCGTGTGGAGAGAGGGACACATGAAGCATTTTTGATATTAAGTGCATGATCAGCCTGGAAGAACCAGGTCAATACGATGCTTGCAGCATCAAGTTACTGTTTTTGTGTTTTAAGTCACTGCAGTGTGTCTTTGCCTCGTTTAGGGTGATTTTTGCTCTGGGTGTCTCCATGACCTTCCTGAATGTTCCGGTGGAGTGGCTCTCCCTCGGCTTTGAGTGGACGTGGATGCTGCTGTTTGAGGATGTACAGCAGGGCGTCTTCTACGCCACACTATTCTGTTTCTGGGTCATCTTCTGTGGTGAACACCTCATGGTCAGAATTTAGTTTTTTTGTTCACAACCAGGAGAGTTTTCAATTGACTGTGGCGACCTCACCTCCCAAGAAACCCAGAGAACCAAACCACATACTTCTAATTTTCAAACGTTTCTCTTATCAAATTTATAAACTAAATGCAAACTGTGCACATAATGATGGAGGGCCCTATGAACAAAAGAATAATGTTATATTGCAAGAATAAAGTCGTAATTTAATGAGGAAAGGTCATAATACACTGCTCAAAAAATGAAGGGATCACTTTATCATCACAGTATAACACCAAGTCAATTAAACTGGGATGGCAAACTGTCCATTTAGGAAGTGTAAGTGCAGCCCACTCAGGTTGCACAGGTAGTCCAGCTCCTCCTGGAAGGCACATCTAGGCGTGCGGTCGTAACGATGTTTGCCGTGTCTCCCAGCACAGTCTCAAGAGCACGGAGGAGATACCAGGAGACCGGCCCTAAGTGTTCCCTTAATTGTTTTGAGCAGTGTATTAGGATAATAAAGTCATAATATTAAGAAAATGAAGTCATACTTTAATAAAGTCCTAATATGAGGAAGATAAAGTTGTCATTAAATGAGAAAAAACCCATAATATATGATAATTATTTTATATTATTAGCTAAATAAAGTCATACTTCAACGAGAATAATGTTATAATATAGAGAGAATAAAGTCAAATCATTAAGTTAATAATGCTACTTAAGGAGAAAAAAACAAACAGTAGACCACTAGCAAACATTTTCTCCTTCACTAAAGAGGCAATTTCCCTCTAGTCTGTGAGGTTCCTTCTTCAGAATAGACTCTTTTCAAAGTGATAATGTGGCGTTGATGTGACAAAACATGAAGTATTAGGTTGCTTGTGAAACCTTTTACAAAGTATAGCAAAACAAATTTCTCAGAATTTCTCATTTAACACAGGCGAAAGACTTCTGATGTTCTCCCTTGACTTTATTCACGTAAAATTACAACTTTATTCTCGAAATTATATTAACCACAGGTTTTAAAGTGGTTCTTATACTATAGCATACACACATAATAATTAGGTTTAATGCAGAAACTCACCAGCAACATTGTACACACAGTATTCAGAGGTTCTTGTCTTTAACCAAACCTCTAAAGTGACAAAGCATTTAGCAGAAAGTTATTTACACCTCATTCTGTACATAACCAATCATAGAATTTAAGGGGGTTCTCACAAAATTGTGGTTGCTGTGGACTAACGTAATCAGCCATTCTCTGCGACAACCTCTCGGCTTGGGCCTGCTTTGTCTACTCTGCATGTCTTAAACTGTACTTCCCCTCCGTACTTTCATGCCATGTGATGACCTGTGTGTCAACAACAAATCCTTTAGGACCAAAGTCAGAGGAATCGTCTCTCAGCGTACTGGTGGCAGGTCGGGATAGTTGTGTTCGGATCATCCGTCCTCCTCATATTTGACCTTAGTGAAAGGTAACAACAGGACTGCTTTGGGTGAGGTCTTGTGTTTTTCAATTGTATTTTTCTTTTAAATGTTAAATGTTTTTGTTTTCTCATGAAGGGGCGTTCATTTGATCAACCCTTTCTACAGTGTGTGGGCATCAGACATCGGGACAAAGGTTTCAGTATCCTTTGTTCTAAATAGTAATGTAAATTATATCTAGACCTCCTATATGGAAACTACCTTAAGATAAGTTCAGTTATGATTCAGTGCTGTATATATAAACGGTTTTGCTCTATAAGATCAAACATTCTCTGTGTCACTGAGGCCTTTTCTTTGACCCTCCCTCACAGTTTACCTTCATCGTTGTGGCAGGGCTTTCAGTCTGTCTGTATTTCCTTTCCCTCTGTCACATGGTGCATTGTGTGTTCAGGAACATTGGTGGGAAAGTGCAGCAACTTCCTGCAATGCCAGAGGCCAGGAGGCTGTGCTATAAGGTCTATTTTGTTTCATTTGTTAAATTTATTATATGAAACACAAATAAAATAAAAATGGTATATTATACAACTGATGATTCCATATTCTGGCTTTTTTTCCACTCTCGCTTGTATTGGCAGGGTATCATCTTCAGGTTCAAGTTTTTGATGCTGGTAACTCTAGCATGTGCAGCCATGACTATCATCTTCTTCATCTTGAATCAAGTAGGTGTTATCAGCATAGAAGTCTTTTCTGATAATATCATGTTCTTATTTACTGTTTTTGAGCTCCTTGCATTTAAATGTTCTTACTCTGATCCAGGTCAGTGAAGGCCACTGGCACTGGGGAGACTACACTCTCCAGGTCAACAGTGCTTTTCTCACAGGAATCTATGGCATGTGGAATCTGTACGTTTTCACCATCATCTTCCTCTACGCACCCTCCCACAAGCACAACAGACACAGGTCGGGAGACTGTCAACCAACAGGTCTGTAATATATTCCACATACAGTATATATTCTATATACAGATAAAAAGTTATATTTGCTTGGTAAACCCTTTGAGCTTCTGCCATGGCAACAGCTATTTTTCAAAGATCATGTTCACTCTTGGCAGGTGTGATAGAGGAGCCAGAGAGTCAAGAGATGCAGCTGACATGTGGAGAGCAGGGGCCAACAGAGACATACAGGATGACTGGGAAGGTGGCTGAGGATTAACTACAAGCCTTTGTTCACGTTCAAGTTTAAGTCTATATGATGTCTATATTCCTATTCATTTGAATGACCAACAACAAATAACAGTTTTAGAAAAAGCAAACCATCAGCAAACTTATCCCACTATTACTGAGAAAAACCCACAATCCTTTCCGTTCATGTCGAACAGCATCTACAACACATGCAGTATGTGCATCAAATAAGCTATAGAGAAAATACACTGAATGTTTTAAAATGGACAAAAATATTATAAAAGTAAAAACAAGTTGATGTAAATCCCATTATTCTGCTATTCTCAAAAGGTAACTGCAGACAGAACAGGATTAAACTAATAACGATAATCATTAAAATGATAATAAATATCCACAAAGAATGATCGGCACCTACAAAACTCCTTCCTGGTGCTCTTTACCTCCTCATATTATCCAGATTATTAACTCTGTGTACTATCTATCCCCAACTCAGTTGACACCTTGTCCTGTGATGTAGCGCCCCTCAAAGGCTGACAATTGCATTTATCCAATACAATTCAAGTAAATGGTGACTGATTCTTAAACGTGATGATATCCTCCACTGGAGCAGCATAGTGGTGAGAAGATAATGAGTGTATTTTCATTTTTTGATGAGCTATCCCTTTAAGCTTAAAACATAATGAGGGGATTGCTGTGGATTTATTTAAGCAGCTGAGGATGAGCAGATATACAGTATGTTATCACTTTGTTAACTTGCATAACTGCCCTGCAAATAATTCATCACTCATCACAAAGAGTAAATAAATCCTTTTGAGTTCAGTTACAACCTGTGGCCTTTTCTCTGACACCTCACTCATAATAATAATAATCACAATAATAATCATAATAATCATAATAAAGCAAACTGATCTAGTCTTGATGATCTCTCAAAAAATATGATACAGTGCATCTATGTGCAGCACTTTCTTTATTAAACCAAGCCACAGCTCTCAAGAATAAGAATAAGAATAAATTTTATTGCTTTCCAAAAAGGAGAGTAAAAATTTAAAACAGAAAACACATGAAACCCCCATAGGACATACACATTCTGGAACAGGACAGCACTATACAGCACCCATACATAGAAAAAGGTAAAGTATAATATTGATATAAATAAGATGAGATAAAACAAAATGCGTTTAAATTTAATATAAAAGATAAGCGTAGTATATCTATATATGTCGTAATAATAGTGAATATGTACTATGGTGTGTTTTGTTCATTCTGTGTTTTTCCCTTATTTATCACACATTTACACACAAATATTACTAATGTACGGTATATGATTTGTCCCACTAAAATATATTTTATAACATTACACGTGTTTTGATTCACTATTCATTATCTATTAATAAACCAGCTTCCAGTTAGTGGATCCCACAGATAAGATCTTTTTCTTTTTACAACTTATTATAGTGTGTGACGAACCATTTAGTACTTATTTCTTAGAAACCATATTAAGTGTGTTAATTAAGTAAATGTGAGATGTTTGTCTTCTCTCTGCGGGAACCTTTCACTCTACACAGCAACACAACCTTTCTTTCTATTCAAATGATTGTAAGGGGCCATTATTTGAGATGCATTTCTTATATAAAAGTTGCTCTACAAATAAAGTAAATTATTATTATAATATATGTGTGTGTAGGCAATCCTAAATAGATTAGAAAAAAGACCCTGGAGCTCCTCCGCTGCCTGAGGAGGTGATAGATGAGGTCAGTGTTGCGCCAGTATACACTCAGAAAAAACTAGTTCAAAGTTCAGTTCATGCAGATGAAAATGAACTAGTTCACATAACTTTGTTCTTGTTTTATTGGGATGGTTATGGTTTAGATCAGGGGTCTTCAACGTTTTTCAGGCCAAGGACCCCCAAACTGATGGAGAGATGGAGCAGGGACCCCCTACTATATATATTGTATAAAATTGTGTTTTATATTAAACTGGGCCTAGTGCCATGTATAAACATAGCTACCGTGTTATTGTGCATTCAATACTAAGCTATTCAAATAATACACAGGTTCATATATTCATGTTTTTATTATTGTGTGTCGCTGAATGTGTGCATTGCTGACTGAAAGATAACGTCTTCTGCCTCCAGTTATCCGTTCGCTACAATATGTTGGATTCATGTTAATGTGTATTTAAAGACATTTAAATTTGTGGGAAAAAAATTGGTTGGAAAAAATAATTAAAAATTAAAAAAATATAAAAAATTGTCTAATCAACCAAAAAATTCGCGACCCCCCTACAGTACCTCCGCGGACCCCCTGCTGAAGACCTCTGATTTAGATGACAAACTTACAATGAAGTTATTAATCAATGATGTCGGATCATGTATCTGGGTCGCTGCGGTCACTTTAACACCGAGTCCTGACTTTGTGCGTCACGTCTCGTGTTGTGTACCCAAAATGTCCACGACTAATTTTTCGTTATGTTTAAATGCAGCCTGAAACTCTGGAGCAAATCAATAAGAAACAGTAAGTAAACTTCATGTATTGATCAGGGCCCCTGTACTATGAAGCTGGATTTGTGTTCATCGGAGTAACTTCAGGTTAAATTCGGGGTTTCCAGTCCCACGAAAAAATCGTTAATTTCTAATTGTGGTAAATCACCATGGTAACTTATGCTGAATGGCTAACCTGGTCCGGAGCAGGTTAAATTGGAGATACAAGATCAACCTGTATAAGAGCTCCGCCGACTGACCCATCATTTGAAACGTGACATCAGCGTTCTGAGAGGATCCTCTGGAGCTGGTGTGGATTGGTAGTCTCTGAGGAGGACAAGGGTCTTCAGAGACCCACCAGGGGGCGCTGTTGTGTTGTATTGCACACATGCAGGTCCCAGCCCAGCAGCTTGTGCAGCCGCCTGCAGCAGTCAGATAGATGTGTGTGACCGTGACTGTGCTCCCACACGCACGTGCACACAGACACACACACAGACACACACACACACACACACACCATCAGGGCTGAATGTCAGTCTTCTCTCTGTTGAAACTTCACACTCGACACAGCCACACGTCTTTTATTTTTCTTCAATTCAAAGGATTGTTTCATGGCTTCACTCTGAGGAAAAACACATTTTGTGTCGGATCCGAGAGGCCAGGTGAGTGTCGACAATAAAGAGATTAGTTCAAGAATAATAATCTGAGGGGATCTGTGACATGACAGGGAGGACTTGTGTGTCTGTGTGTGTGACCCGCAGAGGAGTCACACACAATGTAAACCATCACCTGTGGAAACATGAAGTGAGCAGTCTCAGTGGACAATAACATGAATGTACGGTGAGTTCTTCATGTTGATATGTCAACCTTCATCGGGCACATGGTGGAGAAATATAACAGTGGTTAAATGAACAGGTGTTTAAAAACAGCTTCTCTATAATATGTTTCTGTGAAGCTTTTAGTTCTTATTAAAAGTAAGTATCCGAAAGAGATAAATGATGCCTGGAAATATCCATTCTATATCTCGACTGCTTTATTTGAACTAAGTCAGTCTCAAACCCATGTTATAGTTGTCTGCATGCCGTGCTGGAGAACTACCATGTGAATGAGTGACCTCACCAAGACCTCCCCTCCCTCAGATTATGGGTTTACATTAAATGTAATGGCTGGTGTTGGTGTGTGGAACATGCTCAGAGACATGTAACATGTTTGGTCGGGTTAGTTGACATTTCAGTCTTCACCCTGTCTTTAGTCTGGAGTATTTACATTTTTTGTAAAAGCTCTTGTTTTTCTGTCTGATTCAGAACATTTATAATGTGACCTCACTGGAATGTATCTTTGTCTGAACAACTGAAGTAATGTTTTTAAAGATACAAAGCGGTGTGTGGTCACAGTGGGATTTCTCTATTCTACGTCTGCTTTCTAACCTCGACTATGTAGCTTTTATGCCTCAACCTGGGTTTTTGTTTGGTTCAGCTGATTGTTGTGACCATAAGGGGTGGCACATGCAGATTTTATATGTATACTTACACACACTGATGATCTACACAATTACCTGGTTTTAATGCTGTAGGAGATTGGAGCACAGCTGTCGCCTGTTTGGAGAGCGTTCACTCCGATCCATCAGTTGTGTGACACTTACTGTAAGTAGTACTTGTTTTGAAGTTGTCTACAGTTCTTGACAAAGTAGAAAAAACAACTACTGAACGGACTACCAGGGAACTTGGTGATAGGATGCGGTATAGATCTGGAGAGATCCCCTTAAATTTTGGTCCAGATCAATCCAGTATATCTTTTTTCACTTTGTTTAACATTGCGAGATTTTTCAACTATTTCGATCATTTCTCAGGGAATAATTCATGGATCTTGATGGAAAAAAAATCTGTCATGTTTAAGGGACAGATATTTATGTGTGTGTACAATTTGGTGCAGATCCAAACCAGATCTAGTGAATTTAAATGTGGTTTCATTGGTTGATGTATGCTATCTACTGAAGGCCATTCTAGTTTGAAATGAGTCAGTACATTAGTGTATAAAAAGCAGTTTGTAATAATTTCAACAAAGGCTTCATTATGTTCCAGTGTGTCCCAGTAAGGCAGGGATGTAGGACTGCAACAAACTATGATCTTCATTTTCAAACATCTGTTGATTTGTTTTAAATGGATCAGTTAGTCTATATCAGGTCAAAGCCCGGGGGCCTCAGGCGTCATTGGCATATGATTAGTTTAGTCTACCTAATAGAGATGAACCGAAAACTCTCTCATATGACAAGGTTCGGGGCGAGCGGCAGACTTGCCGGAAGTTATTGAGGTTCAGTGTCATCGCTCAACGTGAGCTGTCTTTAACCCTGATAGGAACACATGATCTATCACAGGAACACAGATTTTTGCTGCTGCGCAAACTGATGTTACACTGTCGAGTGTGAGCTGTTCTTATGATATGACTACTTTTGTAATGTTTTGTTCACCTAAAAATAAATCTACATGATGTTGACATGCGGGCAATCCAAGGGCAGGCCCAGGAGGGAAACTGCTGAAATCTGATTGGCCCTTAAAGTGCCCCTGTCCAGTCAATAGTGTTTTTATTATTATTATTATTATTATTATTATTTATTTATTTTATTATTATTTTCAATGATGTGTGCCTTTGCTCAAAGCTATAGAGCTTCTAGTAAACAAGGGATGACTTAAATGTACACTTTACTGAATCAGGAATTGATTTAGAATTTGAATCGATTGTTTAATGAACGTTGGACATATAATTGACCCTGTTTAAATGATGGCCCTTATATGGCCCCTGATTTAAAAAAATCCTAGATCTGCCACTGTTGTTATACAGAACTCTGTTTTGCACTCACAGTATTATTGATCAGTATTATTTGACAGTGTTAATGTCATGTTCAAATCTTGTTTGATAATAACAGATCTCGGTGTGGGGCTTTTTGGTGCTGACGAGGTTTTGACCATGTTGCCCAGTTACACCAAAGTCACCGGGTGCAGAACGTAGCACGGTTTAATCTCGTGAGAGTGCCACCCACCCCCCCCACCCAAACCCAAAACACAACGCTCTCCCTCCCCATTCCCCTTCTGTCCCTCGACTCAAATTCCACGCTCAGCCTCCTGGGAGCTCGTCCGTGCGTCACTGCCCTGGTCACAAAGCCCTCCAGAGAATGCTCACAGTCAACAGAGTGGAGCTGCCGCCGTCAGCCACGGGCCCTGTTAGTCCACAGCAATATGTGAAAAATGCTGCTTTGACGCACATCACAGCTCTCCCTGCCTCCTCACCGGAGCACATCACAGCAAGGAGGGCACTACAATTACACACTCACTGAGAATGAGTGGACATGTCACACAGAATGAGGTCTGCACAGCACACAAAGCATCCACTGCTCGTCAGCAAGTGATGACGGCTTAAACCTTGGGCTCTTTTTTCCATCACAGATACAGATACCACTTTTTCACTTCAAAATATCCTTGCTCACTAACTGAAACTGTGCGTCCCAGGGATGACTCTCACTCTGTCTCTATAAAAGCCACATCTTGTGAATCTTTTGTGGTGTGATCCTAAGCACAGACAGAGTGATCTAAGTTTAAGTCATTTCTAAAACAGAATTGCATCAAATTATTTGTCTGCAGCCTTTCAAATTTATACTATATATATATATACATATATATATACACAGTTGATCACACAAAATAAAGTAATTTGGCTCTGGGATTGTAGTTTTTGTGACCTTTAACATAATACATAATTTCTCCATTAAACGATTACTTCACATGAATAAAAAAGCAACAAAATAATTGATAATAAAACAAACGATATTTCATCTATAAATTTATAAGCTATAATTATGTCCTGTAATAAGTTCACTGCTATCTAAGTGAGGAGCTGGTCTCAGTACATCTCTTTACAGAAAGTGAGTCAATGCTCATAAATCTGCTTCATTATAAAATAACGGCCTGGTTTCTGTACAAATATCCCAGACTTTATATTTGTTTTAGTAACTGGATACTCAGAAAACCTGATCATAACAAAAATGTCAGTGTGCATGTAGGTGCAGAACTTACCAACAAAAGTTTATCCAAACACTGCATTTTGTGTTTTAGTGTGATGTAGGTTCATTATGTAAACTGGCTTTTTATTAGCACAGTATCTGAAGTGGTTTGAGCTTGTGTGAGAGAACAAATAGTTGAGACTGTTAAAGCTCTGTTTGGTCTGATGGGATACTGTTGTCTACTAGCTGGGTGTTGCTATGACAACCTGGCAGCAGCATGGATGAAGTACAGCCTCCATGTCTGTCCTCATCTACAGTCCATTACAGGGTTAGCAGACTGCCATGCATACATTCACACTCACAGGTTGATGCTTTATACTTACTGTGTGTACATTATGTATTTCTGATTCGTGAGAGGTAACAGGTATACGCCACATACGGTATTTAACAGTACTGCGTATGTTTGTTCCTACATATTTTGTTAGGAATATATTTATTCCTAATAGCGTGGGACAAGACATGCCATTTGATTGAGAATAATTGACCTCAGGAATTACTGCTGTCAGAATTAAAAGAGCGATGTAGGGTGCATTTTGTTTGCTCAATATCTTGTTTTTGTTTTGTGACGTGATAACAATAAATGCTGCCTCACTGTTGCTATGCCCTTTAGTACCTGTGTCATCGTTGTCTGTGAGAGTGACGCGCAGGCCTGAGTGACAGCACACAGGACACTGGTCAGTGTCACCCTGTGTATGATCTCACTGACATTGTGTGACCTGTCATATTGTCGCAGTGGGATATTTATAGACTAGTGCTCTGTGCAGTCCCACAAGATGTGCAGCTCCACTGACACAACAACCCGACCCCTGGTCTCCGTGCTGCATCTGCTCAGCATCAGGGGAAGGAGCCTCCTGATAAAGCCACTGTCATTAAATTTAATTATCTGCTCTTTATGGCCTCCCCATAGTCAGCTGCTTCCTGTGGGTCCAGTTAGCACTGATGTATAATTGGTTGATTTGGTTGGATTATGTATATCTCTCAGTGTATTATAAATACAACTAATATAAAAACACAAAAGTCAATTTCACACATTTAAAATGAGTCTGTGTGTGTACACTTGTTTTTGTTAACTCTTTGGTTAAACACTGACCTTGTAGCCCTCAAGGGGACCGCAACCCCTTCCTAATCAAATGAAATAAATTTGTTCAGCTCATATTTATAAATCACAGTTTGCCTTAGGTTATGTTTGGGTTAATGTTTTGGTTAGGTGGTGTGTGTGTGTGTGTGTTTGTACAGCTTCTTTGTGAGGACCAGTTTGAGCATATAACCAACGGAGTGAGGACATTTTGGGAAAGTGAGGACATTTTTGCCGGTCCTCACTTTGTGACCCCCCTTTAATGGACTGTTTGGGGGTTAAGACTTGGTTTTAGGGTTAGGGTTATAATTGGGTTTAGGTTAGGTTAAGGGTTAGGGTTAGAGTGAGGCATACTCCGCTCCTCCGCTCCCTTCACTGGTTATCAGTGGCTGCCTGTATCTGTTTCAAAACATTGGTACTTGTGTACCGTGCTGCGAACGGATCGGGTCCAGTCTACATCCAGGACATGGTCAAACCTTACACCCCAGCCCGTTCACTCCGCTCTGCATCTGCCAATCGGCTAGCTGCTCCGTCACTGTGAGCTAACCCCTCAACAAAGTCACGACTGATTGCTGTCCTGACTCCTAAATGGTGGAATGAGCTCCCCTATGACATCCGGACAGCAGAAGGTCTATACATCTTCAGCCGCAAACTAAAAACACATCTCTTCCGACTATACCTTGATTCAAAAACAAAAAAACAAAAAAACAACAACTTTAGTTTAAACTAAGAATTTAGTAGCACTTAAATGGCACTTACTGATAGCACTCTGTAACTTGGTTTTCTTAAAGAAAATTGTACTTTCTTGATTCTTGTTGTTCTGGGTTTGTACCCTCATGGTTGAATGCACTTATTGTAAATCGCTTGGGATAAAAGCGTCAGCTAAATGAAATGTCATTTAGTTTGGATGGTTAGGTTTAGGGTAAGGGGCTAGGGAATGCATTATTGTGTGTGTGTGTGTGTGTGTGTGTGTGTGTGTGTGTGTGTGTGCAAAACATTAGTGTACTTTTTGAAAATGTCAATATGATGTAACTGGGTTTCAGTACACAAGACAAATCGGATTGAAATAATTTGATGCACTGAATGACTAAATGAATGAGAACTCAAGGACGGTTGGTAACCTAGTGAGCAAGCAGGACAGAAACCGCTGATGACGCCTGTGTCAGTGTTATTACCTTGATGACATCCCCAGCCAGTGAGTGTTCAGATGTTGTATGTGCAGAACAACACATGTAAACAGTCATTGATGTCATATTCCCTGTTAAGTGCTCGACCTAATTAGCTCCCATAAGACTACATTATTGTCTAAACTGAGTTAACTGTGACTCTCCACCGCTCTGCACTGGACAGAACGGTAAATTATGAACTACACAAGGCAGAAAGAGGTTGCTTAGCAACTGGAATGCAGCAGGTAAAACATCTTTGGTTTCATCTCCATACAATGACAGACCCCTTAGTGTTGGTCTAACAGACGAACAGTTATTCTGCGATGGTGTGATGTATTTCTGTGTCATATAACCAACACAGCTTTGCTTTAGATTGAAATAAATCAGACATGGTAGTTTCTCTCAACACATCAACACAAGCAAATCCAATCTGTTGTTTACCCTGAACATATGACTAACTATTCTCACTCCCTGTCCTGCAAACTGGCTTTTCTTTAATGCACTGAACTTTATTAATTCAGCTATAGGGTCGCGGAGCAGTAAGTAACTTTTGGTTTTAAATACCCAATCAATTATTTTCTGAAAATGTGGAATTTTTTGTATTTTATCTCAAACAAATGAAGAAGAGCTGTTGTTGTCCTCTGTTCACAGACATGGCCTATGCAAGCAAACCATTTGCAGTATCATAAAACATGAACAAGGCGATAACTTTATGTAATTGATTACTTTTCATTTGAATGGAAGCAGCAACACCAGTTGTGTATAGCCTTTTGGGCGAAAAAAAGACAAATGTTACTTAAATGCACTAAACTACATCTTTCATTATTGTTCTGATGCATTGTCGCCAGTTCTCATCGACCTCCTTCCAGCCTCATGCAGTTTTTGTATTGAGTGAAAAAGCTCTTATAAACCCTCTGTGCATTTCCAAAAGACAGACAGACGCTGTTGACAACTAGCTGGAGAACATATTGAGCTTTTAGCATCTTAGCAGTTGTTGGATACTTAAACATTGCAAACAGGAAAGTGAATATTGGACTTTTATTTGCCATGTGGCTGCTATAGACTCTATATGAAGATGGACAACATGACAGGTCCCCAATAGTGAGAGTATAGCATATACAACAGCCACTTGGCTGCAGTATAGGTCATAACTCCTGCCTCATCCATGTTAGTAGATAGGACAATGACCAAAATAAAAACCCGGAATCTGTGAGCCTTGGATGACTAGATTTAGTCAGTGTACCTTTCTGTCACTAACCAACCTGTTTGCCTGCGTGTCCCCTGCCGGTTCTCTCACTCTGCATGACTATAGTCTTCAGCCGGAGAGACGTAAATCGCTGAAGCAGAGATGATAGCACGATAGCGAGTCATGCAAAAGTCTGCTTTTAGCAGTTGTCAGTGCTTGTTCATGTGGGATTAGCTTTGACGGCAGGGCCAATGGTAGGGGTGGGATGTATTTATGGCATTTTTTCAAGTGTAGCCTGCTCTTTTCCTTGATTACCAATACTAGCTTTGATTAGTTATTTGATGCTATAAAAACAGGGTGAAATATCATGATTGCAATTGGTGGAGCGTGTGCATCAGTGGGACCTTACTATCGAGGTTCAATTCCCCGATCACTACTGTACAGACTGGTTCCAAATAAGCAAGATGGCAACATTCAAATCCTGGAAGTCTCAACTACCTTTCTGGATTGATATTTTTCTCCATGTTTATTTACAGTCTATGGAATATGTTCATCGCAACAACTTAATAACTTGATATGTTAATTAGGGCCCGAGCACCTCCGGTGGGAGGCCCTATTGTATTTCGAAGGATTTGTATTTCCCTTTTGGGGCTTTTTCAGGGCCTAGACATGCTCAAATTGTTACCAAAGTTTGCAGGGAATTCAAAACCCCAAAAAGTAATTGTATTCTGGAGTAATTTGAAATGGCCGTGGAAAAATGGCTCAACAGCGCCATCTAAGGAAAAGCCCCTCAGTCAGCTTTCGCCGATCTTCACAAAAATCGTAGCCCAGGTGTATCATGACCAGACAAACACAAAAGGTCAGAGGTGCAATTGGAAAAAAGCAACAGGAAGCCCGCCATTTTGACTTTAGTGGCCATATTGGCCATTTTCCACATTTTTACTTTGATGTACTTGTCCCAGGGCTTTCATCAGATCAACTTCATATGGGGATGAGTGTCATCACAACAAGATGGAGATAAAAACTAACTCAAAGATCGATTTTTCATCACACGGTGTGACTGTGGCGTGGCCTCAAAGTTTGATTACACGCCATCAAAACACGAAGTTCTGTATCTCGGACATACAAGGTCCAATCGAGTCCAAACTAGACATGTAAAACAAGAGTCCCGGCCTGATGACATCTACACAGAAATTATGACTTCAAATCACAGCGCCCCCTGGTGGAAACAGGAAATGTCTTGTTTTTTGCATGTCTTACACTTGGAGGTATTCCTCCTCACCCACTGCCCGCAGCCATGTCAAACTGTATCAAATGGGTCTCAAGACATTGATAATGTAGGCATAAGATTACTGTGACTTTTCGTCAAACACCATAATAGTGGCGTGGAGTCAAAGTTCATCGACTCGCTGTGACACACGAAATTGCTGTAACTTCCGTGTTCATGGGTCTATCTCCCTCAAACTACATTTGTGTAACAACAGCCCCCCCCCCCCCTGCAGACATTCAGATGGTTTTAAGGAATGGGCGTGGCAAAATAACTGACTAGCGCCCCCTAAAGGGCAGCCCCGGCACCACGATTGGCCGACATGTACAAAAATCTATAGGGACATGTGTCTTTTCATAACAAACAAATAAGTCTCTTGGATAGATATGCTAGACCAAACAGGAAGCCCGCCATTTTGACTTTAGTGGCCATTTTCCACATTTTCCACATTTTTACTTTGACGAACTTGTCGTAGGGCTTTCATCAGATCAACTTCAACTTCTGGGAATGTCATCTCAACAAGATGGAGATATAAACTAACTCGGTATTTTTGATTTCGTCACACGGTGTGACCGTGGCGTGGCATCAAAGTTTGATTACACGCCATCAAAACATGAGGTTCTGTATCTCGGACATAGTTGGTCCAATCGAGTCCAAACTAGTCATGTAAGACAAGAGTCCCGGCCTGATGACATCAACACAGAAATCATGACTTAAAATCACAGTGCCACCTGCTGGCTACAGGAAGTGACTTGTTTTATACTTTGATGAACTGCTCCTGACTGCTTTACAATATACAGCTCAAAAGAGCTCAGTCAAGTCATTGGACCATGGTCAGAATTGTGACATTTCCTCAAACCGTGTAAACATTGAGGTGCGGCGAAGGTTCATCCTTTGCCAAAGGACACGATGTTGTCATAACTCCAGTGTGCATAGTCCTATCACTACCAAACGTCTGTCTCATGATCAGAGACCAAGCCTGAACAGCTCTATGTGTCAATATTTCCTCAGTGTCATAGCGCCACCTACTGATTCGCCATGAAACAGGAAGAACTACTGACCTATGATCACAATCCTGACCTGAACAGCTCCATATATTAATATTAGTTCAGGGTCATAGCGCCACCTACTGATCAGTGTGATAATTAAGTTGTTGTAACATTGTCCAATTGACACAAAATTGCTCACGCTACATCAGAGCCCCTACTTGAACAGATATATTAGTCTGTAGGTAATAATAGTGATGGCGCCACCTACTGGCAACAGGAAGTAAGCTTTGTTTTACAACTATCATTCGATTTACATAAAATGTTCACAGTGTGATGTGCAATTGATAGCGTGGACCGTAATGAGCAATTAGCAGGCAAGGATCGACATCGCGTGACGGACGCAGGAAGTGAAGCGTTTATCCTTGCCGCAGTGCGCAAAATGCATTGCAACGCAGAGACGTGCGCTTGGTCATTGATCGCTCTCTCCACCGACCGCAACAGGCTTCGAAATGCGTGTGCTCGGGCCCGTCAGTGCTACAACGTAGCCCTAGTGTTGTGTTTATAGCTTCTTTCACTGCTTCATGTGTCTTCAAAATTATTATTGTTTATTTAATAAATGATAATATACAAAATGAAGTTGGAATTTCAAACATCCTCATTCATAGTTATCTTATCTTGAAATCAAGGAAGTTTGCTATATAAAATCTATTGATAACTCGTATCTGCAGCTAAATGCTCTTATGCAAATTCTCCTTCATGTATATATGAGTGTGTGATAGATTGGGCCTTAGGAAGAGGGAGAAATGTGAGTGCTGCGGGCGAATAAACAGTTAATGTTTACACAGTATTTTTGGACCTTTACTTTCTAGTTCTCACCATGAGGCCCCACCCCTGCTTGTTGTGACAGAGAGTGTGAAGACAAACAGAAAGATCTCAGACCAAGGCACTTGCCATCTAACTGGTTTCACTGGAATGTGGTAATGAATGCAAATAGAGTGGAGGCCAGAGAATCTCCGCCCACAGCTGATTAGGTCTGACAGTGCTCTTCTCATTTTCTCTAAATGACGAGGAAAACTGGTTTCAGTGGAGCGATCTTCGATAAGCTCTCACAGTCGCCTGAGAGGACCAATGAGAAATCTAAAAGTTTCTATATCCAGATTATCCACACTAATTTGTCAGTGTTTCTGATTAGTCTAAATAAGCTGATTGTGTTGGAACAGTTTTTCCCACACTCCTGACTCCTTCTCTACAATGAAAAACCAGACTCTCTGGCGTGGAAAACCCATTTCAACATTTGAACTGTTTGGCTTGCTGTTGCAGTAATTTCATCCCATTTCCTTTGCTTTTCTTTCCAGATTTATGCTGCTCACAGAGACTGTGGTGCCCCAGTCCCTGCTCCTTGAGATCTTTTCCCACACAGGTCAGTGTCCATGTTGAAGAAGTGTTCTCCCATTCAACGCTGCTGTCGCTACCAGTGTCCCCAGCCTCTACTGTAATTGAGAGAAGGCTTAGGTTACAAACATTGCTTCACCAGTCGATACATTATTAATCAGAGCTGGTCCCCAGTAAGTCCTTCATATCTCCAGTCACACTTTATGAGCTGCCTTTGAGGTGCTGCCCTCTGCTGGTAAGTGTACAGTGCTGTGTTACTAGGCTGTTATACTTTGCATTTGCTGGTAAATGTGGAAATTGAAGTCACACTGGAAGGTTATTAACCCTCCAACAACGTACCTACTTTCTTATTCTATCGTACTGTTCGAAGATGACTGTTTTCACGTGTACTGTGGTATCCTTGGGTTTTACACATGACTTCCTGTTTGTCTTGTCGAGGACTCTTCAGGTGCAGTTTGAATGAAAATTGTGTGTTTGTGAGGCTGCAAGGTTTTTGGAAAATAAATAGCTTTCTCCATTATGAAAAATGTGCTGCTGAATTGTTGAGCTTGAGTTTTCCATTCTTTAAGGAGAATATTGAATTGCTGGAGGGTAACTTCAATGTGAGGTCATGATACTAGATTCTATTGTTAAAGATACTATAACATGCAGTTAGTGATTTGACTTAGATTCAGTCCCTGATGTATTTCTTTGTTACCCACACCAAGGAGGTAACTAAGCGTTTGTTTGATAGATAGCAGGATATGCCAAAGATACAGATTACCACAATAAGATGCTGTAAAGAGCCCATCAGGGCTGGATTCAGGAATTTTCACTTTCTTCAACATTGTGAGATAGGGCACTTTTCAACATTTTCATTGATTTCTTAGACAATAATTCATGGATCTCAATTAAGTAAAATCTGGTTTATTATAGGTTTGATATTTCTGATCGAGTTAAATTTGATGCAGATCAAAACAAAATCCGGATCTAGTGAATTTAAATATGGTTTCATTAGGGGACGGATGGGCCTTGCCAAAGGTATGACTGGGCACTGGGTACCATTCTAGAATTCTGTTAATTGCAGGAGGACCACTTTAATCTCTATCCACAATATTAAATTCTATTGGTTTGGATATTTTGACATACAGTTTGAATAAGATTGAGCCCCGGATTCACTTCTTGTTTCAAATGGAGTTGTGAGGTGGAAGATGCTTCACTGAGCCTCAGACTTGGGATTCCTTAAATGAAATATGAAATATCATTAATTGATTTGTTATATATTTTTAAAGTTATTTTATGCCTTCATTTATGTGTTTGCACTGAAATCTAATCATAGCAGAAGGGTTGGTCTCAATGTTTCATGTCTGTTGTTTTCAACAGTTAAAACCGTTCAACAGTTTGTCCTCAGATGAACTTCAGACCTGCAGCACTGCAGTTTTCAGAAATGAATCTCTCTTAGACTTCATGTAGCTGCTAAACAAATATTTGCCCTGGTAGCTGCTATAGAGAGGTCTGTTAACCACACATACGAACCTGTAATGTTTTCACTCAAATTATTGTTAGTACATGATGTGAAAAACCTCTCCCTTTATGTTCAGGAGCAACAATGACAATTTTTAACTCAATTCACTTCATGCTCTAACCCCTTTTTACACGTGTTCATTACAACAGGATGTTGCTGATACTAAGATGATACAGTTTGAGGACTAATTACCTTTTTTTTCCAAAAAAATGTCTTAAACTAATATCCATATATTCACAGAGAGTTGTTGGTCACTGTATTTGTTCCATTCCTAATTTAGTTCTAATGCACTTGTAAGTATTACTGGACAGAATCCATCTTCCACTGGTACTCAAAGCAGCTCTAACTTCGATATGTAGTTTAATTCATATTTTGTTCCTAGTTCACTCAATAATATAGTGTTTTGTAAGATCCTCCACTTATAGTGGAATTTAGAGAAAATGGGGATGACGAGGGTGAAGTTTTGAAGCTGCAGGTTTCTATTATTTTACTGAAGCTTTTCCTATTGTCTCTTATCATTGAATTGCTATATCACTATATCATTCAGTTTTATTTATATAACTTACCTGCCTGTTAATTCCCTGATGTACTTAAATATTTTGCTATTGACAAAGGTGATATTTTGTAATGTACAACTGCAAGAAAATAAAATAATAATCTGAAAGTAGCAAAAAAAGAAATAGCGATGATCTCACTTTGACTTTGGAGGATGCCCACTTGACGTGCTGACACCTCATATAAACTCACCTCTTATGTTGGGATCGTATTAGAAAGAGATGTCCCTTCATGGCCAGCATGAGCGGGAGCGTTTACACTTCTTAGGTCTGTAGTAATAAATTTACTCCACACGATGGCAGCGTCGGGCAGTCTATTATCTCCGTAACTCAGCTATAAGATCACCCTTTGTCATTTTAGTGCTCTGTCTGCTTTATTGTTCTATACTCTGGTTAATCAAATCAGTAGCTTTAATAGATTACCCTGCACTCTCCTTGCTTGTCCTTATTTGGTTTGGCTGATGAAACTCAAATCAGGAAGCTGCCTATATTTTGAGCAAAAAATACACAACATATCCTACACCTGCTGCTTTTTACATTTTATTGGGATTATAATGTGTGACAGAGATGTGTGGTGGCACATGTTGCATAAAGCAGAGTTCTGCACGGTGAGATATTCAGCACATACTTGAGTGTAACACAATTTAACTCGAGGTGGTATGAGGTGACATCGGGTGGGATAATGACACCCACATTTATATAAAGGTAGGTTGTTTGAATAAAGCTAAATAATGCCGATAACAGGAAGTAAAACTTTTATTGAATCAGCATTAGGTCCGAAAAAAAGCTTCACAAAAACAGTTTGACTGCATCAACATTACATTAGCTCTAATTAAACAATAATCAATTCTAATTGAAAATAATCGGTTCTAATCAAGTATAATCAGTTGCAATTGGCAATAATATGAGAGTATATAATATGTGTTAAACAAAGGCTCTTTCTGCCGCTGTGCAGGTGTGCTGCTCACAAGCTGCAGGGCCTCTATTGTGCTCATGCTGGCAGAAACAAGAGCCGGCTTTCTGCTCAGTGACACCTCTACTGAGAATCTGTATTTGTGGGAAATGATGAATCTTCCCGATCACTGCTTGCATTTTAAAACAACTTGATTGTAATGATCACGTGAGAGGCGTAAGGCTCAGGCTGAACAGAAAAATTTGGGCTCGGTGCAACTTGAGCTGTAGAGTGTCCGGGTGTGTGTTTGTGCATGTGTGGGAGGAGGTTTACACATTTACTGCATTATTCTTTGACACCCATGGCAGATCCCAGGCCTCTTCAGGCATGTCCTCCATCCTGTTTCATACAGTAAGTCTGTGCTCATATATGGGCATCTTCCTTCCTTCTGCTTGGTTGCACTACGTCCGCTTCCTGAAGAACCAGCCCCCGCCTTCCAAATCTCCCTCCCACTCCCCCCATCTTTCTCTCGCTCTCTCAATCTCTCTCTCACACACACACACATACATACACACACTCCTACTCATTTTGGTCAGCTATGGGCAGAGGCGGGAGTGGCTCTTCCTCGTGCAGGAAGTAATGTGGTTAATACTCATTTGATCACCAGTTGTGATGGCTTGCATCCACGACCAGCAGGCCAGCACTGGTTGGTTTACTTTTGTGCCTCTTTTGTTTTCTTTGTGGGCGCAGATTCCATCTGTAACCATATGTTGAGACGGATGGAAATAGCTCATATGTCTGCACGTGAAGCTCTTTGTTTCTTTCATGCCACACATGTCACGCTTTGAAAAAATGTTGGGGAGCAGAAGGAAAAGAAAAAGCCTGTTTGATCTGAAAGAGACGGATCTGAATGTATTCTAGACCTTGTCCTCATGCGCAATATCTTTGGAAGTTTTCTCCTCCGCCCAGGATCTACCGGGAAAATAAAATAAATCTTGGACTTGCAGAGACTTATGTTTGTAATGTTATTTATGCACATGGACCTCTAATTCTGGGAGTTCAAACCAGGATCAGTGTTCACTGTGTGGCCTCCGGGTGCCCTGGATGCATGCAGATACCACTTTAGATTAGCCGCCCTATCTGCACTGCTATAATGTAGACACATGCTCGCTTTGAAGTAGGACAAACTGCCTCATCAAGTTTTTGCTACAGGGCACATAAACTATCAGTAGTGTGTAGCTGGAGCTGGTTCAACCTCTGCATTTGACTTTTATCTTGTTCTTGTGATAAAAAAAATCTATACACACTCAACCACATGCATTTGATTACGTTATGTAGTTGGCACATGTGATGCTTGTGGGAAGACAACAGAAGCCATCCAACGTCAAGCCTGCACGAAACCGTTAGCGTGAATGAATTATGACTGCAGTTTCAGATGTGTAATTACCATGCCCCCCCCCCCTGCTTGTTGCCTCTTTGTGACATATTATCAACCCACTCAACAACTAGGTCACTGCAGATCCTGTTTCCATGGGCAGGATTCTCACATAACTGCCTGCCAGGTGCTGTCCTCAGCTCTGCCTGTGTGAATTGCAAGGAAAGGTACATGCATGTATTGTCTTTTAGCCACGCTAGCGTCATGTCTCTAGGGATGGCCATGTCAGCAGGCCGGTCCGGTCCCAAGAGGACGAATCCTACACATCAGTGACTGTGCACAGGTGTTGGGGAGTAACTACAGCATGTGAAGCTGTTGTAAACCTTCTATGGGTGCAGAGACAGCAGATTCTAAGTGTGTCTTACAGTTTAAAAATGAAAAAGTCTGTGGATGTGGCGTTAGAAAGGACTGAGACTTCCAGATCTATGTAGCCTGTAGATTTTTTTACAATCGAGTTCCAGCAAAATTGACATGACATGCAATTTGTTTGAATATATCAGACTACCAGCCCCTGCACAAGTCCGATGAGGTTGAACACTTGACTTTGCTCAGCTTGTCTGTGGGGCCTCCTCGGCTGCAGGTGAGCCCAAAGATTTGTAATCAGGCAGTCGAATGTTGCAAAGTCAACAGCCATATGTTTTTATTTTCATTAGGCAGATTAGTTCAGGCTGTCTGATGCATTTCTAAACTGTATCGAACAGGCCATTACAGTTTGAATATAAACGTTTCCCCCCACGTTCGACTGAATGTTCAAATTTTGAATAAAGAGTGAAAGCCCCCCCCCCTCTACCTGTGCTTGAAGCTAGCCACTTCTAGCATTACACTCGAATCTCTCACCGTCAGCCGTCTAGTTGCATTGGCGGTAAAGTAGGTTCCAGTTGTTAACAAGGAAGTAATGCTGAATTGGAGAGTTGCTTGAAATCTGGTGCATGCTCCCAGAGGATGAATCCTTGGTCTTCTTTTTTTACTCTAGTATCACAACTTTCCACTAATACCTAACTGCATCTCCAGTTTGTGGTCTTGAGTAAGGTCTCAGCAGCTATTGATTAGATTGTATTACATGTTCATCCATGCTCCCCTGTGGATGAATTCTAATCACTCTGATTAACTTCCTGTGGTTTACAATTGTCACTTCATGATCAAACACCTGCTAAACTACAAACATTCCCATCAGTGCATTTTAATTTCAAGTACGTCCTCACAGAGCAGCCGGGGGAAGGCTGCAGACCAGATTCAGTTCTCATTTGCCATTCTGCAGGTTTGTGCTCAGAATATATTAGAAAGTGCTTGTGCACAGCTTCTCTTAAGAACCCTCTAATCATGACTGCGGGGTCCTGATAATAAACAGTGCTCAGTGCTTGCTTTATCTGTTTGTGTGCTGCTGTGTCCACTTTGAAACACTCCTGTGCCACGTGTCTGCCAGACAAGAATTCCAGCCACCCTGATCTCTGCTGCGGGAGCCGTCCAGGGAATGTCGGCCTCCTGTTAACAAACATAAGAGTCTGGCAGTTAAGAGGGCAAGACCGAGCAGCAGTTGGGATGTCACCCTGCCCAGAAAATCGACCCCGCCACTAGTTACATGCCTGAGATTCTTTTCTACAAGCTGCTCTCTCCTGGTGTGATTTGTTTTTTTCTTTGTAACATTTTCCTCCACCAGACAGTGGCAAAGGAAAATATTTTCCAGTCCAGAAATAAATTGCTTCTAATTGCACTGCTTGCAAGTATACACACGGTGGTCTGTGCCGCTATGTAAAAATGTGCCTTTGATTGATGTTCATTAGGGGTGAAACAGGGTGGTATGCAGCACGCCGTTGCAGCTGCGTTCCATTGGAGTTACACTGTTCTGAAAACAAACCGCTGCAACCGGCCCGCGCATACTTTCCCTGTGAGATCCTGGTCGGTGCTTTGAATGAATACAGCATTATAACGCTCCAAAATGCATGACTGAAAAAGGCGCAGTCATTACTTGAACTTTATGCACCAGACAGGGTTTGAATATCATAGAATGTAGGTCATTGTTGAGGTAATGCAGAGCTTTGGTTTGGGAGCACAAGTTCTTTAATTTGGATAATAAGCAGGTTAAAGTGGCATTAAATTCAATGAGGGAGCAGACTTGTCTCGGCCTTTGTGACCTCATGACGGCATAAATGCTCTCACTCGTGTAAATGATTTACTCTAGCGTGATAATGTGTATTTAAACGTGTTCCGTTTTCTTTGCTTTGTTAACCCATAATCTGGTTTGGTGTTATCAGACAGCTGTCTTTTGAGAGACAGAGACCAGTTGACTTTCAAGTCTTGCAAGAAATACTGTGAATTCATTTCCTGAACTGTGGTAGTTGGTGTGCATGTTTTAGAATTTGCATACAGGCATATTTAACTTCATCATTTCTTCTTTGCAAGTGTAGGCTGTATGCATTTGTTTCCCTTGTTATTTTGACTGTCATAACTTGGCACATTAATGCTAGTTGATGGCATTCCTCTACTACTGCACATGGTGTATGAACTAAAGATGTGCCTATATGTGCATGAGTGAAGGAAACAGAGGACACACACAGTGTAGGCTCCTGCAGCTCAGTGTCCCACCCTGGACTGAATACACACTCACAGGTCCATCAAGTTCAACAGGAGTTCAACCATTTAAGGAGCAACTGAAGTGTTAGTGGAGCCTGGAGGGAACTCCTCTCTGTCTTATCACAAGATGAAAGGTCGTTGTCCCCTCAGCTCGAGAAACTTTCATTTCTAGTTTTCTCAAAATGAAACTTTGGAGATTTCCAGCAACAGCTGTACTTTGAGATAAATGGGAATGTCGGCATGTTGACAATGCAAAATGCTTTAACATGCATAGGTTTAGCAGGACTTATGACTTATTTTAGCATTTTAGCATGCAAACATTTGCTAATCAGCACTTGGCACAAAGTACATGTGTATGTAAAATATTAATCTGCAAAATAACTGTTAAATATAGCTGTGATATAAATCTAGGTAAAACATTTATTTTTAACATGAGGAAGTTTAAAGTGAGATAAATAAATACAAGAAAGTTTATACTAAAAAGTAAAATATTAGTGCATCTGTACTTTCAGCATAAAGACAAATGATTTTTCACAGTTGTTGCATCACAGTGATTCTGGAAAAGTTTCACAGATGAAGCACTTGACCCTCTGGTTTGTTATTTAGATCCGGTTTGGTTGGAGAATAACTTCCAGTGTAAGAGCATTTCCAGCAGAATGCAGGACTAATCTGCCGGGCTTCTCCTTAAATGCACACGTGATTTTTCCGAAACAACTGATTACATTCAGCTCGTAAACCACATGAAACTCGTGTGCTCACTCTGAAAACGTCTCCTCTCTGTCTGCAGTGACCCTTGTGCAGAGCTGGGTGAGGTGGATGTTTGGAATTCCTTCACTCTTAATAATACCTTTTTTTTTCATTGCTCAGAATCTCACTGCTCACCGTGCATATGCAAACTCTCTGGTATACACATGCAGGGCCAAAGGGCGGATTACTAATGCGTCAGGACTGCAGGTTTACAATCAGTTGGCTTCCAGAAAGGGAGACGTCGAGAGACAAAAACTGCAGCCAGTTGCGGGGCCTCCCTAAAAAGGACACTCTGGACATGGTGTCCACCACAGCGGCTATTACGTCCGCAGCCTTGTCCGCAGCCTCCCCCATGGTTGCTCATTATGTGCAGTTTAGTGCTCACTCAGCTCTGGGGCGCTCCAAAGTTCACAGGAAGGAAGAAAAGGGGGGGGAGTCATTCCCGTCACTGAGGTCAGAGAGCTGTGTTTTTCTTCCCAGCCCTCCCCTTATTCTGTCTCTGTTCATCATGATAAGCACTAAGGTGGCAGCCGTGAAGACGTCTCCCTATCACCTACCACCACCTTCTCTCAGTGCTGATTAGATCATCCACTTTAACTATTTACACCACACAAGTCTCACGCTCTGCAGTCACTGTATGTTTGTACACACTATCCTATGTACAAACTATCATCCGTTTACGTTGGGGTTTTTGAGCATCATGCAGTGGTGGGATGTAGCAATGGACATTTACTTTGTTACTGTAGTTAAGTAAATTTTTCACGCATCTGTACTTTACTGAAGAAGATTTATTTTCGGCTACTTTCACCCCACTACATACTGTATGTCAGCAAATAGCTGTGCCGTCTTTTCTCCACCACAGTTTTACAAACCATTGCATTAAATGTTCACATTGTCCACATTTTTAAAAGTAATCAATAACGAGAGGGGAATATGGGCGACTGATCCAATCTGAGTGGGCAGGTAAAACTAAACTCCGCCTCCTTCAATGAGAGCAGCACTCACACCTGAAATAAGAGCTGAAAGAGGCCGAGACCCATGATGATGAAGTAGACAGTTGCATATAGGCTTCACCCAGCAAGTACATTTACTTTGATTCTTTAAGTATATTTAAAAGCAAGTAGAGTTTTCTTTCCCTCTTTCAGTCTAAAAGCAGAACCTATCGATTTCACGTTCAGATTTCGTAATGCTCTCACCGTAAATGACCCTGCTGGTGCTTTCCCCCACGCTCATGCCGATTCTGTGCCTTTGTTGCTTGTTGCACAAACAAATCAAAGTGCAAGATAAAAAAATCCAAGAGCTGAAAACCCCATTATTTTACTCAAGTGTGGTACTTTTCCTTGAGAACATTTTTGTTATGTACATTATGTATCTGCACTTTTACTTTTAATACTTTAAGTAAAAGTAATTACTTGCTGACTTTCACTCAAGAACATTAGAACATTTATTGTAATGACTTTGACTTTGACTTAATTAAATTTTGTATCTATTTGTACTATTATTTAAGTAAAATGTGTGAGTACTTCCTCCACTTCTATTATCATGTGATATTAATACATCATAAAGATTGCTAGTTGTATGAAAGTGGAATGCCTATGACATAGCCTGTAAAAAACAATGTTGATTCAAGTTTTATGGCAAACATCATTTGTCACATACTTCCTCCATTGAGATTTTAATTCACTAAGGTGTTCAATACAATGTGAATGGATGTGAGAATATGATTTATCAAGCAGTGTTTTAAATGCAATGCCATCTCTAACCTACATTATTCTCTACAACTTTAAATACCACTGACTGTGGTAAGTATAGGTGAGAGATCAATATCTTGAAATCTGGGTCAACTGGAACAACTCCATGTAAGAAGAAAGAAAAAATGTATGAATCTAAAAAGCAGCTGTGGTTCTTTGTATTAGTAGTGTTTGGGTTATGTGATGTTCTGCAGAGCTGTAGCTACATTATTTTTCATGTTGACAATAACGTTACGTCTCTAGTGTCATAACATTTTTGTTCTGGGAACTTGGGAGTTATAGCAACCTGGGGGATTCAACAGGATTACACATATAACTGGGTGATTCCAATATTTTGACATCAAGATAAAAACAGGTATGGTTACATGATTCACCGTTTTCCTGTCAGAAGTTAGTCCAAGTAGTGGTAAAAATCTTCATGTTTTATACTAACAGACAATATTTGCCTATAGTGAATGGTTAAAAACATAATCTTAGCAAAACCCAAATTATAAAAATATAATATTTTATTATAATGTTATATATTTTATAAAAGAACCTTAATTTTAAGTGTCTGGTCAGAATTGTGTAAAAGTTCGTATTATGTCCTGTCAACACTTTGTTATGAATCTGAAAATTGTAAATAAAGTATAAAAAAGAAAGAAAAAAGAATTGTGTAAAAGTTGAGGGGATGCAACGTGGAACCACTTGCACCAGTATTTCTAAAATCCTTGCAACAGCTCTTTTGCCTTAATTGAAGTCCATGGAATTGTGCTGAAAACAGTGTTGTAAAAGTGGTGCAGGATGAATTATTAAAGTAGCACTAGAATTTGTCAGGAAACCTTTACACGCAGTACCCAGCAACAGTGTTTACCGTTTTAAATAAATCCCCTCTGTCAATAAAAGAGGGAATAAGAAACCCTAGCATGGATGTAAAATGATGACTGTGTGTGTGCATGTGTGTGCTTGTTCGACGTGGGAACTGGGAAGTGGGGAAAAGGTGAGAGAACTCTGTGTAAATAACCTTAAGGGAATGGCGTGAAAATGTCGGCTAAGGCCAGGAAAGAAGAGCTGCTGGTGTTTATCCTTAAGCAACGGCCGTGTAGAAAAAAAACTGAGTCAGCCTCTTGGATTGACATTTCATTCAGCTCTCCGCGAATTTCACACAACTCTGTTTGCATCAAATAACCGGTTTAGAAGCTGAATGTGAAGCAAAACATGATCGTTGTGTGTTGCAGTTGGAGCTGGAATGAGAGGAATCTGCTGCAGCTTGTTTTACGTTCCTAAGTGACCAGAATGAAAGCGCTGATTTTCATGCACAGAAAGAAACCTGTTTAGCAACATGCACGGATTTCTGTTAATTTTCCTGAATGGCAGGGTGGTGCAGCTTAAGTGCTGGATCACTTTAAGAGCTGTGAATCGCTTGTTTGGTGCCATGTGAGAGCGTCGGGCTAAAGGTGGTGTGAGAATGTGGGACTGTGGGTTTACTGAATTCCTATCCGGTGAGCAGAGCATTGGTTTCTGTCTAGACAAAGCTCGGTTGTCGGGGAGACCCATGCAGATCCAGGACTGCCCCAGTCTCCAGGAAGTATTGGTGGGAGGCAGTGTGCTCTTATTTTTCATCCCGCTAACTTTTCCCTCCTTAGGGGATTTCAACAAATCCAGTCAACTGCTCAGAGCAGGTTTTTCTTTTCTGTGGGTGGTGGGAGTTTTTCTCCCATGATGGGGTGGAGACTGTTTTGTGCATTTGTGAAAAGATATCAACGGAATAAAAATCGAACTGCTTTCATGTCTCCCACTCAGCAGGAAATAGCAGCCTGGCCCACCTTGCACACACACACACACACACACACACACACACACACACACACACACACACACACACACACACACACACACACACACACACACACACACACACACACACACAATTCTCAATATCTGTGCTCGTGGAGCCCCTCTGTATGGCTCTATTGTCTTTAAGTGAGCAAGATAAGACAAAGACAGTCAGCGTGGCGACTCACAGCCTCAGATCAGGGAGCAGACAGGCCTGACTAAAGGGTTCATTAACTGTTACTCTCAGTCGTGCCCTGAGGGCTCTTTCCTGGAGCCGCGTGCACTGTTCCACTGCAGAGGCACTTTCCTGGTTTTGGAGGTTCGTAGCGATGACAGCAGAGTTATGAGGTGTTTCCAGGAAAATAGTACAATTTGGAAAAAGACAAAAATAACCCCGTCCCACACCTGCTGGTGGATTTTTGAAAAAGAGGAAAACCGTTAACTCTTAAATGCTGCAGCACCTCATGCATCCTAACATCACTTTGAAGTCAAGTTTAGGCCCATTATTAGTGTCAGTCTTAAAGTCGGAACTTACAACTGAGAGTAGACACAACTCCAGTATTTTATCACCATGACTTTCTTGTCTGGCCACTGAATTTCATTTTAATGACTGGGTTAGGACAAGACAGGCTTCTTATGTTCCATAAGCTTAAATATAATTTGAATCTTCCTCATTCCTCCTTCAGTCTTACAGATATGCCTATGGATGGCTATTAGTGGCATAGGTTGCCCCTGCATCTCGTTAATAAAACCCTGACACAATTTTCTAAAGGAGTAGTCTCAGATTTATGTTAAGACAAACAATTGTCCCCTCCCTCATATAACGTATGGTTGTGGTAATTGTATATGATATATCTAGGTAAAACATTTATTTATAACATGAGGAAGTTTAAAGTGAGATAAATAAATACTAGAAAGTTTATACTAAAAAGTGAAATATTAGTGCGTCTATACTTTATAATAGTACATATATAATATGGGAGTTAGTTAGGGACCTATATGAAGATGAAGATGTTTAAAAGTGATGTTGGTAACCGGACATGCACCTCCCCTCAAATGTCAGTATGTGTCGATGCAACGCAGACTACAAGAGCTGTGATTGGTTCACTTAGTCCAACAGAATCGCCACCATTTTTGAATTGAGCTGAAGGAACGAACACGGACAACGTCTTTCTTTTCTTCATTGCAGTTCTTTAAGAAAGAGTAATTGCTCTTCAAAATCTATCAGCTCCAACTACAATATGATCCGCTTGGTAACACTCACCATTGTTCTGCAGTAAACAGACACTCCAGAGAAGTTGTAAATAAGTGGACCAGAAACCGGAAGACACTCAACACCAGCATAGAAACTGTAATCGCAGCGGGACTCACACACACTTACAACTATGAATGCTCGGCCCTCGGCATAGGCTACGTGCATACCTACGGCGGAGCGCCGATGCAGAAGCATGAATTGGTCTTTAAAAACGTAACCGTGGTTACTCTCACAGCCTTACTCTCAGAGCAGAAAACATCCATGCAAGTATCTCTGTTAAGTTGTATACGCACAGCAGTGCTTTTAGCAAAGTTTTGTATGTTAGCAAGATTTACTAATCAGCACTAATCACGCACTGCAGCAGTGGCTGATGGGAACTCATGGTAACCTCTACAATAACTGTTAAGACATTTGACTCTATCAATAGGCTGTATTTAAAGATGACAGGCAGAAGACGACATGTCTCCACTCCGTCCCTTTTTATATGCAGTCTTTTCTGCCTCCACTATCCAGAAATAAAGCCACAATATCCTGGATAGGAAAGCTGCCATCATGGGCTGAAGACATAATTTGGAGCCAGAGTCTGCCTCAATCATAATGTTTCACCTCCTTTTTATATCGTGAAATAAATAATTAAAACCAAACTTACGGAAACATTAAAATTGGGCCTCACATCAGTGTGATTAGAACTACCGTAAATGACAGAAGCTATTTTTGAGAAAAGCGGATTTGACATGTAGGAGGTGGGTATACTGCAGTCAGCCACTAGGGGGCGATCAAGACACTTGGCTTCACTTTTGTCTTCAATCTTTATATGCAGTCATGCTCGAAACCATTAATGTCAAGTACGTAGGATTCGACCTCTGGAGACCTGTATCCAAAGCAATATCCATTACAATGCATTCGGAAGCCATTGAGATATTTTTGTCTTCAGCTAAAAGTGCAGGAAGGACTGACACTGCCATCCATGCTGCTACTGTGGAAAAAAATGTTGTGGGGGGAAAAAAATAGCATGAGAACTCCTTCCTCTGCTCTTATTATTCAGCGGTGATACAGGTCTGCATGACAACCACCACCCACTTTCAGCTGTGTGACAGCTTTTCCCAACAGCTGGGGGCCCATTGCGTTGCATCTGGTCTTCCAGATTTAGCATCCCAAAAAAATTTTGTCTGTGTCAGTTTTTCACTTTTCTGCGATTGCCAAAGAAATCATCTCCCAAAGTCAAATCTGCAGTTTTTGGGGGTTTTTTTGTGGAAAACAATCAAAGCAAACTAGGGAGGAAACTTCGATCACACGCATGATGACATGTAGTAAAAAGAGCAGCACCCGGTTCAGGGGCTTTTTTTTCAGCTGCTCGTCATCTATTGACTTTCAAGTGCTTTGAAGGAAAAGTCACCAGAACTTCAAAGAGAGCCTTAATCCATGGATGTTATTTACTATGCCTCTCCACAGGGTGTGTATGAAGGGCTATAGATGAACTTATACCTCATGGAATCATGAGGCACATTACTCAAAGCGTTGAACTTTAAAATGGCTGTGACACACACACACACACACACACACACACACACACACACACACACACACACACACACACACACACACACACACACACACACACACACACACACACACACACACACACACACACTAACTAATATACACACTCAAAGAAACCTGTTTTTCTGCACGTGGGGCCCGAGTGGGAGGAAAAGACAGGATGACAGAGACTGGAATCTGTTTTCGCGTGGCTGACCTCACCCTCGACGAATGTGTTGCATGCCGCTGCAGAGCTCACGGGAAAGGTGTACAGTGGAGTGTGGAGCCCAGAGAGAAACTCGCAGCCTGTGACTCAGAGGTTTGGAACCCTCTTCTCCCTTTTTTAGTCTGCAGCGCAAACACCCAACGCCTCCTGTGTTTCTTTTCATGTCGGCTGGCTTCACACGGGAGGTCTTCAAAGCTCTTTGCACAGCACCCTTGACACCTTACAAATCTGTCACCATCAAAGCTTGTAATGGATGATGTTCCTGCACAGATTGTAATGTTATAGCATTAGTCATATACAGTGTGTCTCAATATAACTCCAATGAGACATTGTGTGTCTGTCTTTGGGAGGCCTCTGTCTCTTTCCTCTGCACGCCTGACTGGACAGTCTGGCTCCCAGATAGCATCAGGCTGTCTGAGATTAACGCTCATGAGGGCGCAGTTAAACTTGTAAAGAGCCCTGGACTCCTGTCCCGGTGCCTCTGTTCTACACAAAGCCCAAATAGCAGTTGTGAGTGTGGCACAATGCTGATAGCCCTGTCTGCATTGTCACCGTGCCTCTCAAATGTGCCTAAGCCTCGGAGCTTTTTGTAGAGGCAGCCACAGATCCTGGCCCAGGAGCAGAATGTGGAGCCTGCTGCTGTTGTTGCCAGGCAGTTTAGCAGTGTTTCTCGCAGATAATGGAGCTGCTCAGTGTCCCTCGGCCCGGCACTTTTGGAACTGGGCAGCTGATAAGTTATCATTTAGGCTGCAGCTCCCAGTCTGCCTTCTGTTTATCAGACCCTGAATAACACCTCTGTAATCGAGGAACAAAATGTGTATTGCGCTCACTCATTATACAAACAATGAAGACATACAAAGAGTTACTGAAGTTTGTGGTGAGGAGAAATGGTTGATATAATGCATGATAGTGCAACACTGTTCACTGCGATTAAAGGGCTGCAACAAGCAATTATTTTCATTATCAGTGAAAAGAGAGGGTCAATACAAATAAAGTTATTATTATATTATTATTATATTGCAGACCTCAGCAGTGTGAGTTAAACAAATCCAACGTTAGTGTTTTCATTACAGAGTTTCCCATTTGTGTTTCTATCCCTGCACTACCACTCAGCAAACACCTGCCCCAACTGGTTGGGTGGGTGGAGAGAAATGGGGGAGAGAGGAGAAAGAAACCAGGAATACGTAACCAGTTATCTTTTATTAAGTGTATTTTTGATTGTCCTACCATGTCTTCCATCTGAATAACCTTAGAAAGGGATCTCGTCACAGCTACTATAAACGTGATAAATGTTTTTTAATATACTGTAGTATGATGTGTGAGCACTGTTCCACCCACTATCTATGGATGTTGGGATGCTGGAGCCAATCTCAGCGAGGCAGTCCATCACAGGGCTGATCTACAGAGACACTGAGTGGTGTAGCGTCCCCGATTAACCTTACCTCCATGTCTTTGGCCTGTGGGAGGAAGCTGGAGAAAACCCCCGCCGACAAGGGGAGAGCATGAAAACTCTGCGTACCATTTTAAAACAGAATTGACATTTCCTTCTGTGGACAGTAATTTTTAGTAGAAAAAATATTAAAACCTTTTTTTAATAGATTAAAGACACCAAATAGCCACAGCAGCTTAATGAGTTGTTAACGTTGTTTTGTGTGTAGTAATGCAAAATAAAGGAACACAGCTCATCAACCTCACTGAGATTATTTTGTTTGGCCTTGCATGCAGCACACATTGATCATGCACACAAACTAGATGTTCCACTCTGAAATACACCAATTAACATGTTGTCCTGTAGGCTGTTGATTTGGATGTAAGTGAGTTGTTGGTGTATTTGTTGGGGCAGCAGATCTGATAAAGGTGAGTAGAGTTACACACCACAGGGCAGAGCGTGCTGTCATAAACTCTGCAGGACCTCTCTGCTGGCACTGTGGGAGCCCACCTGTGTAAAGCCCCATGCCCACATCAGAGAAATCTCTCTGCTGTAAGACTTCAAATATATTTTTTGTATCAATGCTTTCAGTGTTGCCACATGTTGACATTCACCACACATTAGGTACACATGCTGGAGGCAGACAGACACACCACAGCTGAAGGCATCGCTGGCATTCTTAGGCCTAGAAGGATTTTAGAGGTTCAGTCTGCTTACAAAGGAATTACACACCCTACAGTGACAAATTCCCCTGGATTGAATTCAGTTTTTTTTTTCGCCCAGGCTTTTCGCGTCATGCTTGAAATATCTTCACGTGTTTGTATTTCGCGTAAGTGTGTAGACTAAGAGATAATTGCAGAAATTGTAGGTGTGACTGTCATTAAAAAATGCAATAAATCAACATGCAGGACATAAGTTGGTTGTTCTCCTGTCAGGGTTTGATGAGCATCCAGGAGACAGTTAGCTTCACTTTCCTGAGTGGAATCAGCCAGCGTGGCTAATCCCTGTAAAACCAAAACTTTTTTGCAGTTTGGGAGCAGTTTGACAGTTAAAAAACCAAAACACCTCCTCCGTGTTAGTGGATGAGTCACAGACAAAAATAACAAGTTGAAGTACACACCAAAATTTATTTTTAGCAAATATGTTATCTGTTATTGAAAGTAGGTCTTATCCCACTGATGTATGTTCACGAGCTCTTTTTGTTTTGGAAATTTTGTTTTTAATTCAATTCTGATGTTTCAAATACGAGGTGAAACATGTAGATTAACAGCTGTAACTGACTCACAACTGGTCAAGTGCATTATCGGTGGGACCACGACACCACGACACATCCCCCGATTGTTACTGGGCAGTCTCTGGCTCGAAATTCCATCATTGGCACAAGATGGCAGCGTTCGTGTCTGGGATATTTTGGCTCAATTTCTGGATATTGGGAGGAAGTAGAGATGCATGGTCCATGTTTATATACAATCTATAAGGCTACACACATGAGTGGTTCCTGTCAAACTGTTGAAATATAACATTGATTTGCAAAATTTTATTAAACTGTACAGAGTAATTCTATAGTTATGATTTAATCACAACTATAGAATTACTCTGTTAAAAGATTTCCATAAATATAGTCTCGAATCGAATTAGTATAAACAACAGTCCAATCAAAAAGTCACATTGATGAGGTGCATTAAATCTCGATGTACCCTATAAGGCCGAGCAGAATTACTGTGACGCCCACCACGCTGCCCACAGAGAGAGGGAGAGGATTATTTGAAAGTCAGCACATTTGAGGTGAGCTGCACAGCAGAGTCTGTGTGTGCCCACGCCACGGGGAGGAGAACCAGTCCTGATGCAAGTGTGTGCTCTGAACTTGTTCACCCCGGAAGACTGCTCCAGATGATATTATGCCACATGTGGTCTCCACTGGTAGAACATGCCACAGCAACTCTGTCTCTATGTATCAGCTCTTTTTCTTATCTGTCGCAGTTATTGGTTCGAGTCAAAGTTGTGCATGCACAACTCTTTAAGCTACAGCTGTCAATTTGAATACACTTTATATGCATGAAAGCCTGTGCTCCAACATGCTGACCAGATGTGCTGCAGCTTTCATCATCCAGCTGCAGCAGGACGAGTATAGAGGGATGCAAAAACTTTTGCTCGCATTGCATCGATTATATATTTCTTTGCGGGCTTAATTCAATGTCACGTTCAAACAAGCCAACAAGATGGAGAATGACCAAGTGCTGTGAGATCTCCATTAGTGCCACTTTCATGACACTACTGTCAGGGACATAACAGAAGAGCATAGAGCTCCACAGTTACTGCTGGCATCACAGAGTTGGTGTCGGGGGGTGAGCACCATCCCTCCTGCGACGCAGCTCGTCCTTGTCCTGTGTCCACTCATGACTGGCCACTGAAACCGAGGGCTTGGAAATTACAGCCTTGTTGATAATAAGAGCCAATGCATGAAGTGCTGAGTTCCTGGAAACAGTGAGTCAAAAAAACACCAATATTTGAAAGTAGATGGTTTATTTTTTTATAAACTGTTTATATTTCTTGTGTTTTTAGTATGTTAAAGTACGACATCTTGCAGTTAGCCTTTGTTCTACTTTTTCTGTTTCCTTGGCTACTGGCCCGTGTGTGTAGCTTCTATTTTTAAAGCCTCCACCCCATATTTAATCATTCATACTGTAGAGGGTAACTGCCGACACTCCTTCCTTTGGAGGAAGCAGAAGGGAGTGGGTGAGGGGGGGGGATTAGAGAGATGTGTGGTCTTGTCTCCTGTCTGTAGTCAGTTGTGCAGTTGTACATGTTTCATCTAACTTCCGTGTCTGCGTGCCCCCCCCACCCCCCCACTGCCTCCTCCATAATATCCTGCACCAGAGCACAGAGCGCACATTTCCCACAGCACATGTCAGTTCATTCTCATCAGTCCCACAGAACAACTCTGTGGTGTGTTTTCTCCATTTGTTCAAGGATCAAAAGCTGCAAATGATCAGAGCTGAACAATGGTTGGGTACGCAGTAAGGTTCTCATTTACCTCTCACTTCTGTTCTTAATACATTATGTTCTCTTTGTGCATTAGAGGCCGCTCCTCTTCCCTTGCTCTTCTCAGAAATTATGTTTGTGCATAACAGAAAACAAGCGTCAGATTTTTGATGCTTCCTCTTTGGGCTCTGCACTGCAGTTGGTCAGAGTGACCGGCAGACAATTGCAGCTCTGCCAAGTAGTTCAGGGAGTGACGCAATGAGCTGGTAAAAGTAAACCCTTGTATCCTGGAAGTGGGAATTGTGAAACAGGAGTCCGTTAGGCATTTACGCACATTTAGCCACCTCCAGATAAGTCAACTGTCGTTTCTCAGAAGTTGCTCAGCCTGAGGCACTAGACATTTGAGCAGCAAACCCTCGGTAACTTAACTTCTTATCATATGTGTAAATCTGCCTAAGTAGTAAACTTAGTGCTGCAACTGAAGATGCTGACCATTTTTTGAAATGTTGTGCATTTATTTCATGCTATAATGTCCCTGGTCAATCCATGATTATGAACCAAATTAAAATATCAGAGAGACTTTAGATATAATGATTTTTTATCAGACTTAAGCGATCCCAGAAAGATAAATCCTAAACACTTTTTAATTTCATCATCATTTACACCATCATGTGAAATCTCTAATGGATAGATTAGAGCCTTGGGGAAAAACGGCCCAGACACATGGTGAATCCTGATGACTTTAGTGATCACCCAACTTTTCCTCTAGAACCACAATGGGGTCGACATGAGTGAATTATTTGCTAAATTAATGACATTTCAATCAGCCTCGACAGTTAGGATCAGCACTAAATAGCATGTGCTGGACAGTATATTAGCTATTGCTAACGCTAAACAAAAATGGTGACAATAGTAAACGCACAGGATTGTTTAAGTAATGAGTGTGTTAGTCCTCTGTCATTAGCATTTCCCTTTAAGCATTGCTGTGTACAGTACGTCTGACAGAGCGTCTTGCATGGCTGTGGCTTGCTTGGTCTTGTCAGTTCTACAGCAGCTCTGGAGCTTTGAAAGAAACCACAAATCATTGAATATATTTTGAAAATTGCTCCCTGTTCAAGTACATTATATTCTTCAAAATAGCTCGGAAAATAAAAATCCTTCACAAATTGTCTGATTTATTGTTAGTACTGTTAGTAAGTGACACTTCAGGGGCCACTCAAATTGCAGATGGGGCCAGTGCCCCCCCCCCCCCTGGATCTGCCCCCAGATCCTGTTGTAGTTGTAAGTTTTAAATATCCACGTGCTGTGAATACCATGGAAAAGTCCTCTGATTTCACCATAACAGAAGGGGGGTGTTGTCAGAGCAATTAACAGCAATTTTGTGATGAAAATCCTCAGAAATCCTGGCACTAGTCCCAGAAGCGTTAACTGTACGTGCCTTTATTGACCCACTGAAATCCACACCCACAGCAGTTTGGATTTTCACAAGCTGTTGCAGTAATAACATCGTCAGCAACAGACCCAACACAGGATGAAAACACTGTTATGTCGCTCATTTTATTGACCCAGAATCAATTGAAGCTTATCGTTATTTCCAGCTTATAACCGTTTGCAAGTTTTGTACACTGATCACTGGTTAACAAAGTTGGTTGAATGCCATCTCATCATGTTCAGCTCATTTGAACTACTTCACATATCTTGCAACTGCATGCTTTATATGTTCCTTTAGATATATGATACACTAACCTTGTCAGAACACATAATTTGGGAATTGCAAACAGAACAGAACATGCTTGATAAAGAAAGAGCCCCTGGTTTCTAAATAATTTGACACATTACGATATAAAATCAATAAAAACACTAAATCTATTGGTGATCCACCTTGTTTGCTGGATTTTTTGACTTTGTATAAAGTCAGCAGCAGCCTCTGTAGTATTCTTAGCAGCAATCTGACCTTTAAGTCGCTTCTTTAATCCCTGAGGAACAGCATGTTGCCAGGATGCATTTGAATAAATGAATGACACTGTGCCCCTATTGGTTTCCCTTGCACAAATACCAGCACCTCTCTGCACTCATTAGTGCACACACAGTATGTAACCTATATTTTTGTCTTTATTTACACAGGTTTGAGCACAGCTGTTCAAAAGCTGCAATGTCGTCAAAGATGCAGATCTCCAGCAGCATAGCTCAGACCAGGCGGACGGTGCAGCAGCTGAGGATAGAGGCCAGCATCGAGAGGATAAAGGTGCGTTTATATTCACACCCGTGCACCCTGAGTGGTCCACTTCTGCTGCATTTATGTTGAGGGGGATCAGTGTGCTGACTGATTTCTTTGCAGGTGTCTAAGGCCTCGGCCGACCTCATGCGCTACTGTGGAGAACACGCCAAGAATGACCCGCTGCTAATGGGCATCCCTGCCTCTGAAAACCCTTTCAAGGACAAGAAGCCGTGCACTGTTTTGTAGGGGAACTGAGCTGAACTCCTGCTGCTTGTCCTTTTTGATGTTTGTGTGGAAAAGATCTGATAGTAATACTGTTCGCTTCTTGCCTTAAGGCCAGCGTATCCCTATTCATTTTCCCCATGCCTGCTGCAGTTGATAAGGAATGGATTCAGTCAGATAGCAGCTACACCAAAGAAACAGGTGTAAATCTGAAGCCGTGACCTCTGATCAGAACTTTAGCTCAAACAAAGGTGAATACAAGTTTGAATGGAGGCTGAGCTGTGATTTGTCCTTCTCTGTGCTGTTAGCTGATAAGATCTAGAGGAAACTGTGCCACCAAGGGAGAGTCCCTGACTCTCTAATTATCACAGCGTGTATAAACAAGCCCCCTCAATCATTGGTCCAATCAGATTTAGGCTTTCAGCTTTCACCTCTCACTTTCATCTGGCTCGCTGTGGGAAACGTTTTTTGTAGTTTGTGTGCTTGTGATAATGAGCGCCTGAGATAATGGCGTCCTGTGGTTGGACTAGTAAACTGTGCTGTCCATCACACAGGAGGACAAATAGAAAGAGCAGAAGTCCAGTGCCACTGCTCCTGTGATATTATTCACAGGAGCAGTCAACACTTGATTTAAAATGTTGATCAGATTTTCATTTTTTGGGGCTCTGTTGGGATAGAGTGTCAAACACTTTTTAACAACGAGTTGAATAAATATTTGTATTCTGCCACTTTCCGTCTAGCTCGCAGCTAAATCACCAACACTGGACACACTCATCTGAATCCAGTGCAAAGCCATTAAATACCATGAATACGCTGTCTAAAAGTGATGAGTCATTTTTCTTTTCTAAACAATCTGGCAGTTTTTTTTTTATTTTTGATGATGAAAACATGATGTCCGATCGTCACACACATATTTAAGACCAATCTGTGCCATTTAATCACTGTCACTATTAGATTATTAGACCTCTGGTCCCCACCACAGAACTGTTATTGTCATTATTATTATTATTACCTGCAGTTTCTCTCCACAGAGCTGAGGATCATTACTGTACTCTTACTTTACGATTGCTGTACTCTTTAGGCACTTTGAGACCTGTAAACACCAGATGACTGTTATACTCTTGAGTTTGAAACATTCCACATTTACAGCTGCTCCAAATCCTCTTGGCTGTATTCATTTGTGTGTTGGTGCTTGTGCAAATCAACTAATATTGCAATTTTGCCAGCCAGGGCCTTAACGATGAAGTAATCCTGCCTCAACCTTTTGACTACCTTATAGTCACACAAGTGCTGTTGTGTAACACTGTGAATAATAAAGGCCCTTCAGGTGAAGGGAGTATATCTGACAATAGGCTATTTACCCTGTGTATGACGTCCTACTTCTAAATGACTCACGTATGTCCATGTATCACAGTATGCGCTTGCTTGTAACTGTCTAATGTACTTTCTGCAGGATTGGACTGATTCAGTAAAACATCAACTCTCAATTTCTGTTTTGCAACATGAATCAACTTTTGGATTAAAAGTGAATGTGTCGTTTCGGTTAATTGTGTGTTTTGTTGATTTGTAGTGATTAAATATTATTAGAAAAAGCAGCTGGTTCCTCACACATGGTGGGTATGGTAACTACTTACTTTATGTCACCTTCTGCCTTTACCTGGCTGTGGTAAGTGCAAATAAACCTATGGAAAACAAGTCAGTATTGTCCAGACTGTGTTTGACTGATGCATTTATCAGTCTGTGTGTGAAGTAACATGTTTGAAAGAGATGATCGACTTAAAGCATCAATTATATGATGCTGCACTAATCAATATTTTGATATTATCAATAGATCAGAAGATTACTTGTACTGTGAAACTGTCACTGATGGTGACAAACCCAAAGAGAACTGTCAACCAACTTTACAGTTGCGTTCATCTATAAAGAGCATTTTGGTATCTTTCAGCTCATTGTCTTGTATCGCACTTTCAGGGTTGAAAAAGGGTCGTAATGTTACTAGAATAAAGTCATAATTTTCAGCTACATGTCATTTTACATATGATTATCCTGCGATAAAATAAGAAATATAGTTTCACGTATAACCTAATGCTCAATACTCTGTCGCATCAGCTCCACATTATCATAAGAATCAGGACTCAGGAAAAATCGAACTGAGTCTATAGAAAGAATGATACAGACTTTACAGAAATTTACTCTCTCGAAGAGGAGGAAATGTTTGGTCGTGGTCCACTGTATGTTGTCGGTTACATCTGCATGATATTCAACAGGGGTTTGATAGTTTCACAGTGAGATTGGTTCAAGAGTTTGGTTCTAAAAGGATGAAACTCCAGTGAGCAAAGGTTCACACAAATTTCCTTATTGTTGTAATTTGAAGATTATATTCTCATAATATTACAAGTGTCTAATCAATTATGACAGAAGAAAAAGAAGGAAAAAAACCTCTGCTCTAACGAAATGTTGGCCCTAGCTCTCATCAAACATATTTCCAGCTGCAGTAGGCATCTGTTGCCATTGTATAAAATCCCCTGTAAAATGACCTGTCTGGTGCTAAGCAGCAGTTAACAGGTGAGATATTTGAGGACGGCGTGGAGACAAAAACTGAGCTAAAAGGAGAATGAAAATCTGACTTTATATTTGTTGGGTTAACAAAAGTTGCTCCATGCCTGCTGGATCATGACGATTGGGCAATTTCCTGCTCATATATCAACTTTATTGTTGGTGATTAAATGTCAGCTTAGTGTTTACACATTGTTCTGCTGCCAAGCAGCCAACAAAATGCTGCTTTAAAATGAAACTATTCTGCACTTGCTGTGCTCAGATTATTCCCTGAGGCTCGACTTCCCGCAAAAGTTCACACAGGGGAAAAAAAACTCGTACTGCTACTGGCAAATACATTCATTCATCTTTGTCTTTGAAAAGGTGATTATAGTTTGTGGGATTTGAATTTAAACTCCTTGTACTGTGTGAATTAAGTGTAGAGAATTCTAACATCCCTTTTAAAGGAGGTGCCCTGCACTGAACAGTAAACTCTGTATTTATCAGAAACAGATCAGTCTTGTCTCTGCCGGTATTGATGATAGTGTCTTTTTTTTTTATGTTGACAACATTAAAACTATTCATTTGGGCAATTAGTCATTAACGAATTCGGTTGTTAAGCACTTGCTTTATTGAAATCACTGGTCGCCACTTTCAAACAAGTGCATCTAAGGATTAGGTCAGGAGAACACCAACAATTTGCGGTTTGCTCCAGTTCCTCAGCGGAGCAGCCCCAGGCCACGGTCAGCCTGTTATGAATAATCTCTGCTCCCGTGGGCAGCCATTTCTCTCCTGTCTCTGTCTCCACAGGTATGATGTTACATCCAAAACAAGGTCAGCCCATATGCTGGCCCACATTGATGTAATCTTCGCTCGTCAGGCCGACAGTACTGGTTCATAGCAGCCTCTTTCGCAATGATTGTGTTACCTGTCAGTTTCATGGAGAAGCTCTGAGATAAGCCCGTCATCTAGTATCGCCAATATCTCACCTACTTTTAGTGGGTACACTTACGTTGGCATATTTGTGGGTCATCTAGATGCACAATCTTCACCTGGAACTAAACATGTTTTCTGTTCTGCTGATCATTCGCTTCCCTAAAGGAAGACAGCTGCAAAGCTACTGTACAGTGTCATTTAAATTGTGATGAGTGTCCTGCCGTGGACTGACCGAAGGGAGATCTGTTCAGCTGCGTGCAGACCTGCAGGTTTTGTCCTCCGTACATCACATTTGCAAATGGCCGCCTTTAACTTCAGTCAATTTCACAGAGCCACAGAGCCTCCAGCCACTGTCCCACCCCACATTCCGGTCTTCCAGTCAGTCCTGCATTTTGACCCACTTTTCCCTCCTCATCTGTTATCCACTACCCGGCAGCACCACGGGGGAGGTCTGCTGTCCTCGTCATATCCTTGGCTGCACACTGACATCTCAGTGGCAGACTGGCCTCTCTGCGCACACTACCTGCTAATTACAAGTGTTGCTATTGTCGTGTCAGTTTAACGCCTCTATTAATGGGGCTATTTTTAGCCATGAAGCATAAGTACTGCTCAGCTCTGCCAATGGAGACGGGAATAGCCCTGACTCATGCATCCATTGTCTTGTGACCCTCTGTGTAAAAAAGGCTTTGTCCCTCCCCATTCTGTGCAAGCACCAATAGGTTCTGGTTTTCTCTTTTGCAGCCTGAAATGGTTCATCAACGTGGGTTTTCCCTTATTGCCTCCCTGCTATTTTTAATCCCCTCAGCAGTAAATTTAGCCGTGATTACGTAGATGCAGAGGGCTGTGAAGTAAGCGTCATCACGACGAGCGCCATCCCACTCACATTTAACTACAATGGGAATTCTCCTCCCCTCAATGTAACTAGATATTCAAAATATGCAAAAGGTCACATTTTACCGGAGTTCCCATGTGGGAGTGAAGCGGATTACAAGGAATCTCCGGCTTTAGACCAGAGCACGTAAATGGTTTGGTTTAAATTAACAGTATGAGTCAAATAAAAATCAAGGTGGCAGACTACTGAAGTAAATTACAATTTTGCTGTTGGTCCAACAGATAAGGTCAGAAACATGAGTAAAACACCAGGTCAATATCCAAACCCTGAGGGAAAACAGGGGCACGGGAGGCGTGTCCTGAGGAACTCAGGATAACATGTGACTTCCTGCATGCTCACCTGTCGCAACAGGAAATCATTTATGCAAAACCACCCAAGAAACTGTTGTTTGTTTTGTTTATTTCAGTCACCTTGACAAATTACATGAAATAATGCACAATAAATATGACTCATTAAATTAATAACACATAAAAATATCAGTTAGTGGACAAGTCTAAACATTGCAATGCCCTTCAGATAATAATAATAATAATAACAATAAGCTTTGAAAACTTTCCCTTTAGAGTTATCAAAGTGACAAGTCTTAAATAGTATTAAATAAATGTGCTGTCAAAGAAATGCTTGGAGTTTGGTCAATTTTTCCTCAGGCTGAGAGCTCTGACTGGTCCTCTCCAGTGTGGTCAGGTTCTTGGAGTCTTGTCAACTGAGGCGCTCTGTCTCTGCTTTTTTCCCCCCTCAGTGCCGTGCGTGTGCTCACCACCACGTGTGCTTCTCCTCTCACATGATTCAGTTTCCTGTAAAGGCTTCTATCTCGGCAGAGAAAGGCGCGGTCATACATTGGAAATCCTGGAACCAAGACTGCTGAGTCACCCTTTCTTGGCCCATGGGTTCACCCTGACCTGGTAAATTTGCTGGAACGTAGCTCTTTCTCGTGCGTTCTCTCTCGCCAGCCCCTCCCGTCTCTGTCTGTCTCTGGGGCACGTTCCAAAGGAGTCCAACACAGACATTAACACAGGCCTTGTGAAGTTACTTTTTTTCCCCTCAAAATGCACACGATACATTCATATTCCATTTCATCGGTCGGGCAGGTTGATGACAGGCACCCATTGGTCCAAACAGCGACTGTCTCTGCAGAATCGGTTCACTTTGCTCAGCGCAGGGTCCTTCCACAGGGACGACTGGGGATTCTGCAGGAGAAGGGACAAAGCAGTTACCACCTGCTGATTTATGAACGTGCAAACAGTCTGAAATCATTCACATTGCACAACCATGCACAACAGTTTCTTGCAATATATGACAAAGGCCGGGAGAACGACTCGTTTTACCGTCTGAGGGGAAGTGAGCAATGTGCTGCAGTTGCACTGTAAACAGACGTGAGTAATGACACTTACAGTAACTAGAACACAGTGCAGGTCCATGGGCTCCCCTCCAGGTTTCACTCCGCCGAGGATCTCCGCCAGACGCCTCATGTTGCTCACCCGCAGGATGTTGATGTCATTCTCGCAGCAGAACGCCTGGATTAGGGTGAAATGAATCTGAAGAGCCACGTCCTCCTCCTCGTCGTCTGTGGCCAGCAGGCACAACACCACGTTGTCTGGGTCCCTGTGGTAAACAAGGACACGGATTAGTATAAAGAACAATCCCACACTCACCCTGAATGATCGGTGTCAGAGCTGCAGCCGTTCAGACTATTTTTAACTTACGCGTTCAGTGACTTTGCTGCCTCGTACACACCGACAGTGATGCAACCCTGAGGCAATGCAGAGCTCAGGACCTCCTCTAACGCTTTGGCCACCGAGTCCATCCTGAGGAAACACACATAGCACACGTTTACCGAAAAGTCAACAAGCAAAATATATACATAACATCATATATTAGATCACATTTTAGGCCCAAGTTAAATATTGTGAATGACAACAACTGATGTAACATTGCACTGAAATGTTTTGACTAAGGAATCTCGTGTATTCGTTTATCAAAGATTCTGAAAATGAAATCATCTTGGCTGCATCAAATAACAAGTTTAACACTATACGCTGCAAAGGCATTGATGTGGTTGTCTCTATGCTAGACATTAATATTTACATGTTTATATACATGTTTGTGTGTATTTTAATCTATGGTGTGTTGTATTTTCCCTGGACCCTGGGTCTGAATGACAAAAAGTCATCAGTGCAGGAGTAACACGCTGTAGTAAACAGAGAAGACAATAAAGGTCCATCTGTCCATCATTCACACACAATGCACGTTAGCTTGAACTGCTAAAGCTGCTAACTAGCATAAAGCGACACAGAAAAGCACCTGACAGAAGAAAGAGTCGAAACTGAACGTGTCCAGGTTAAAGCGAGTTCGGGGGTTCTTCCTCCACAGAGTCGCAAGACCGGTTAAATAAAAAGGTGCACGTGTGAATAACAAGAGTAAGAGCGAACCTTTCCGACGAGTTGTCCCCGCTGCTTTCTTCTAAAGTCATATTGCACATCCGAGCGGCTTGTTGCTGTCCCACAATCTCCAGGACGAGCGTGTGCGAGCTGCAACGAGAGTGTCGAGTCTGACGCTGACTCCTGAGCTCCGGCTCCTGTCCTCACTGCTCATTTGCATAAACCGGTCCCGTTGGTCACGTGGACATACCTCAGATAGATATATATAGATACACCCACCGTGTCTTTGTGCCTGCAGCGACACCCCGCGGCGGTGACCTCGCCACTACAGCTATTTGTAAATCTCCAGTCAATCATATACTGCAACGTGTGGGCTTTCCTTTTGAACTCGTCCACTGTGCAAATGTCGCGCGTGATGCAGTGACAGCAAAACAACAGCGTTGGAACGGTGTTGAAAGATATTTGTTGTAAAATGTGGAGTTCTTTGCTGAATCACAAACCAAAAGCATCTACCAGATGATTGCTTGCACACTATGTGGACAGAAGTATTGGCTTAAAAGGGATAGTTCAACCAGAAATGAAAATTCACTCGTTATCTACTCACCACTATTTCGATGGAGGGGTGGGGGAAGAGTTTGAGTCCACAGAACACTTTTGGAGTTTCAGGGGTAAAGAGTGTTGCAGCCGAATCCAATAACATTAAAGTAAATGGCAACCACTTCTTCAAACGTAAAAAAAACAACAGAAAAACAAACAACATGCCTCCATACTGCTCCTGTGGTGTCATCCAAGGGTCCGTAAGCCCCTGACATTCAATTTCAACTTGAAACGGCATCATTTACATCGTGTTTTTAGCCTAAATGTCACGTGACGACATCAGCGATACTTGCGAGAACTCGCAATAGCTGCACTTCTCGCTGATGTTGTCATATGGTGTAAATGGGGAGAATTTGTGAACTCAAACACTTCACCCACCCCTCCATCGGAAAAGTGGTGCACTATCCCTTTAATCACCGAATTGAAGTGTTTCATTCAGTCCCATTGCCATTGGTTGGACTGGGCCCCTTAGTTCCAGTGAAGGAAAATCCTAATGCATAAAGACATGGTTGGGTGAGTTTGGTGTGGAAGAACTTGACTGTCCCTCACAGAGCCCTGACCTCAACCACATCGAACACTTTTGGGATGAACTAGAACGGAGATTGCGAGCCACATGTGGCTCTATTTGAGGTTTCTACGATGTCATAAAAGCTCCTGTAGGTGGAATGTGCTTTTGTCCATATGTGTATGTCGGAGGAAGGTTAGATTGTTTAAGTCGTTCCTTCCTGCAGCTGTTAGACTGTAAGACACACACTCACAGATTCTGGGACTATAAACTCACTCAGGTTTTAAGTCATTTAACTGTACTCATTTCTATCTGTGCAATTCAATGGCTCCTGTGTTACACTGTATTCTGCCCACACTGTATAAATTATTACAATTCAATTTATATTTTCTTGTGATTATATTGCATGTTTACTTATTATTTCTTGTACTGGGGTTCTTCTTTTGACTGTCCTTTTTGCTGCTGCAACACAGCAAGTTTCCCCGCTGTGATATGCCAATGGATCTGAAAGAGTGGAGCTCATTTTTTCAAGCCATTGATTTCTTCACTCCCATTTTACATCATATTATTCATTATATTGCACCTATAGTTGCAGGAAAATGATATTTAAAAAGTACTAGCCTGTTTAAAGTGAAAAGACAACGAGGAGGTCTTATGTCAAGGTGAAGTCTCAAAAGTGAAGAAGATTTATAGCAAACTTTTCATTTTTATATACCTCTTTATTCTTGTCTTCTAAACTGTGATACAAAATAAATACACATTTACTTTTATAAAAAGAGTTAAAATCTCTGACTCAGCCAAAATACTTATTTCGGCATATAGATCTAAAACATAAATATTGCAATGCAGTAAAAGGTTCAGTTACCACTTCTATAACACAAATCTTATATTTCTTTAATAAACGTTTTATTATACATATAATTTGCGTGTATAATATTAATATCTTATAAAAACACATGATATGATATAATACAATGTGATGTATGATGTATGATGTATGATGTATGATGTATGATGTGATATTATATTATATTATTATCATGAAACTGAAGAAAATGCAATTTTTAAAAATAGCAACATTTTGATGACCATTATTAACAAAACAATATAGAAATGATGGAGTTATAATTAAGTGTTGTCAGCAAACAGCAGATGTTAACAGGATATGATGAAAGATGTTGTACTTAGGGACATGCGAATGCAACTTAATGAGAATGTGGACATTGTAAATGATAAATAATATGGAGGCAAAAATAAAGTGGATAATAATGTTAAGTCAATAGAAAATTAATAAAATAACTGAAATGGGCAAAAGTTTGCAGACAGGGGGCGCCGCAGTTTGGTGAACCTACAGACAGTAGTGAGCGCCACCAGTGGAGATTCAGGGCATTGCAGTTATTCACTGCATGAAGCGCTTGAGTTGTCACCACCGACTCTGGATCAGTTTCCATGAGGCGTTGCTCCCTGTAACTTCACCAACACTGACCGCAGACCAGCCCACTCTGAACCACAGTCCCCCTCCCTATCCTCCCACCGGCAACGTGGCAACGCTCGATGTGTTTCTGTTTTTTTTCTTCTCATCTTTCACGATCCGAGGAGACGGATTTCCACGTATTCAAGAAAGCAGCGAGTAATGTGTGTACTTATTTATTATATTTAGCCTGAGGACTGATTCCATCTTTTCCTGCTGATGTCGGACTGCAGCTGTCAAACTCCTCAGGGCGGGCGCCTGTGTTTACTTTCAGAGAGGAGAGTGAGAGTGAGAGAGAGAGAGAGAGAGAGAGAGAGAGAGAGAGAGAGAGAGCGAGAGAGAGAGAGAGAGAGAGACAGAGAGAGAGAGAGAGAGAGAAAGAGAAAGAGAAAGAGAGGTCACACACAGGCTGGATACACACTGCAAACATAACGGACATGGAGAAGCACTGTGCACACATTCAGGCTCTTAATGGTGCAGATTTTTCATCACTTTATTTTCTGTTACTTGTATAATTTACAGTCTGATTTGAGCTGGTGTCTCTGCAGTAACAACGCCTGCTTATGGATCACAGTCTTCGGTGAACTTTATCCTCTTCTTATCAAGCTGACTTGTTATCAGCTCATGGTGAGCTCCCAGTGAAATGATGTGGCAGTTGCAGCTGAACTTTGACTGCGTCTGAGCTGTAAGTACCCAAACAAACAAATGGAAATTCATTTTGTGTAGATTTTATTTTGGAATAACATCTGCTCACTCCTCAGGTGTTCCAGCAGCAGGAGTAAACCCATCATGGATCACAGAGGTCACCCCTGGCCTGACCCCGGCCATCAGTACTCCCACAGGACTAAAGACAGAGAGGACTACAGCAGGTACCCCCAGCAGGAGTGGGACCATAGCTGTCCACCTCCAGACCCCAGAGAGAGGGACAGACCCTGGGCTCAGCCTGATGCCCGCTACAGGCCTCACTACGCCAGTCCTCCTGCCAGACCTGAGCAGTATCCCTACAACTACCAGCAGTATCCCCACGGCCAAGGGCGAGCAGACCACCAAAGACCCCAGTCCAGGTGTGTACGCATGCACTTTCTATACAGATTTATTAATGGTCTTAACACGATTGATCTCACACTGATTTCTCTTTTTATACATACTGTGCCAAAGTGACCATAACTCAGTGTAATACAAACCCCAAGGTTTAGCACTTAACAGTTTGATGAGCTGATTTGGAAACTGCGTGGTTGCTAAAGCTTAGATATCAAGTACATAACCGTTCAGGTTGAGTTCATGTTGTCCTTCCTGCCATTGATACTAACTGCTAACTTCCATTTAATCTATACATTTGAAATTCTTTCGATCTGTATTTGATCACTTTCTTCATGATGGAAGGATTAACGGGAACAAATGCATTGATGTAACTAGAGGCCCTTTATTGCCAGACACGGGTACGACTATCCACCACACAGCCAGTGGGACTACAGAGACAGCTACGGTTATTACGATCAGGACTACTACAGAGGACAGCATGGTCGACAAGGTACAGTCACACAAAACAGAACCTGCGGGAAAGCAAAACTTTAATTTGCAATGTAAAACACCCTTGGTAACACACGTCTTGGTAAAAACAAATAAAATAGGACTGTGCTGGTTTGTTCCTCTTCTCTTTAAGATGCCGCCCAGCGGACTCCCCAAGAGTCACGGAGAGCAGACGGTTATCATGACAGAAACTACAAGCAGGAACACTCAGGGAGCTCCTACTTAGAGGAGAACAGGTGAGGAGCAGTGTTACTTCTATATATTGAGCCCATGAACTGAGAGATGAGCTGATACGATTAGTCGATTAATCAATTAATCAATCTGCAGAAAACTAATACAACTTGTTGTTCAAGTCATTTATTAAATAATTTCATAAATTAATTGTCATTTAAAGATTTTTCCGGTTTCGGCTGTTTATGAACAACTCGAAAAATCTCAATCCAAAATCTATTTTGGCTATTTACCAGTACTATAAAGTTTCATTAATGGTTTGTCAATAATAATAATAATAATAATAATGATAACTTTATTTATAGAGCACTTTTCAAAATCTAAGTTACAAAGTACTTCCAAGGGCAGCTAAATAAAAGTGACAGGTCATACAATTATGAGCACAGCAAAAATGAAGGAATCACAAATATTGAAAGACAATATTAATTTAAAAGAACTGTAAAAGACCCCAAAAAAGATTTTAAATGAATTAAAAAAAATAAATTCAATAAATTTGAATCAAACTTCAGGTAAATTCATGAAACGGTCTCTGATAAAAGTATGTTTTAACAAGGGATTTAAAAGAGATCAGCTGACCTGATTTCCTCAGGCAGATCGTTCCAGAGATTTGGAGCCCTCTTATTATTAATAGTAATATTAGTAATGATGACAGTGTAACAGTAATAGCTTTCTTTGTACCAGGTTGTTAGCAGAGTTACAAATTCTCTACTACAAATGTTGGACACTTAAGCACAGGAAGTAAATGGGAATCAGGAACAGGAAGCCTGTGTCATTCGGTTTGAATGAAGGTTGTGTTTTTCTTGGTGCCAGTTATTAGTCACACTGATGTGTACCAGCTGGATCTGGTGGAATGAGCTCGGACTGAGTCTGACAGAGTAAAGTCTGGAGGGTTCGTGCAATAGAGAAAAGGTGGAAACGTGTCCGGTTGAATTAAACCTGAAGAAAGATATAAATGGCCAGAAGTGCGTACCTTCAGCTTCCCGTGAGGAGTCTTTGTGTCTGATCAGACTGTCGATGCTTCTGCTGCTCATGATGATGACCGAAGTCTTCTGCTTGTTGCTGCTTGCTGCAGCCATGAAAGGGTTATAAGAAAATGGGCCCCTGGGTGCTGACATGTTAAATGTCCCCCACCCACTGATTCAGAGAGATGTCTTTTTGGTTGCTCCCCTTCTTTGGTCACTTTTATGTCCCTGTGGTTGTTTTTTGTGTCTCTTTGTAAACATTTCTTTGTTTCTGACCCTGTTCACAACTGGCATGAACATGCATTTTGGGTGACAGCTCTAAGTACGTCAGGTCACGACTGGCATTAGAATGAGTCTCCACGTGTGCCTCAATGTGCAGGTAAACATGGACATCGTTGCTCTTTGCAAAGAACAAATGTGATGTTCTTTTTCGCCAGTTCGAAAATGAGTGATGGTGTAATTCAAGGAGCGGGGCAACTAGACACTCAGTGAATCAACGCACTGAGCACAATTCCTCAACGAAATAAGAATTGACCTCTTTGAAATAGTAAAAGAATAGATAATCAATGAAGTAATGATATTGATATTGTGGTGTTGACCACAAATAATAACTGACAAGACGATAAATACTTTTGATTCTATGTCAAACAGTCAGAGACATCAGCTGAATAGGTGATCCTTCATATCTGGCCCAGAACGCACTGTTAAAACTATGTGGTCACATGCATCACAGACCACCTCCCAATGTCCGTCCTCAGTGGATCTTTGGTGTGTCCACACTTCTACTTGGAGCTGTCCACTTGTGATCGGATCATCTTAATACCTGGTCTGAACGAGACCTCAGAAGTAATTTTGTATCGTGTGGTCAATTTGTGTCTTGTGGTTAATTTGTGTCTGTTTTTCTTCGTCTTCGTTGTTTTGCATGTCTTTGTAGTTGCTTGTGTCTCATTCTTGTCATCTTCTTTTTCTTTGTGGTCACATTGAGGCTCTTTATAGTTGTTTGATTGACTTCCTGAAAGGGAATGTTAATACTCACTTCATACAGAAGTTTGGCTCAGGGGTCCCAGGGACCCAAGAGGTCATGTGGCCCATCGGAATCTCTGTGCCTTTTTGCAGTAATAGAAAGCACAATAATTAACATGTAGATACATGAACATTGAACATACTGTATATTTCCTTCAGGTATGACCACTTGAGAGACAACTCCCAGCATCACATCAATAACTATGAAGAACCTCCTTCCAGGGAGAATGAAGAAGTTTCCTCTTATCACCTGGGGACATTAGAAAGTTCTAAAACCTCAGGGTTGTCTTCCAGCAGCTATGAACTGAGTCAATACATTGATGGAAGTGAACACAGCGACTCTGTGCCACCGACTGTTCACCCCTCTGATGCAGGTGAGTGTGCAGTTGAAGGTCTTTTCTCTCAGGTTCATTTATTTATCATGACACATGTCCTGTCATGTATCATATCTCTCCTCAGACCATGGACCCGTACATCAGACGTCAGCTCCTCTGAAGTACTCGGTCCCTCACGCTGTGGTCAGCTTCGGACCTGCAGGGCAGCTGATTCGAGTCACTCCAGGCTTCTCCACACAGAAGAACGTCAGTCAGCTGGAAATCCACAGCCTGGAAGTATGTTCAACATGAGTCTGCAGTCGGAACATTATTAGAATTAATTTTTTTCATACACACATAAGTACTGTTTTCTTCAATAATACTAAAGGTAGATATGTTTTCTGTATGTGTTCACAGGTTATTCTGAGTGAGACACAGGAACAGCAGGAGATGAGAAACTTCCCTGGTCCCTTAACTAGGTAATCCCTTTTGTCATTTGAGGTGTAATTCTGAAAATGCTCACCACTAAATAATCCTAACAAAACAATTGATGCCATCTTCTCTACCATATTCTGCTGAATGACAAACCTGAAATAGACTCGTAAGCCTTAAAAAGTTCATATTTTAAATTCAAAATTGTATGAATTTGATAGTTTGTCATGTTTCTACAGGGAAGATCTGCACAAAGTAGATGCTATGGAGTTTGCCCAGCAGGAGGCAGGAGCCTGCATTAGCGACGAAAAGCTGCAGGACAAGAGCTCTGCTGCCCTCCTGTGGAATCTGCTGATACTGCTCTGCAGACAGAATGGAGTAAGAGCATCATGATTTGTAACAAACTAACCTCTTTAACTATAACCTTAGGGAAATATCATGTTTTATTTCTTTGTGAAATAACCGACTAAATGTTTTTTTGACGTTTCAGCAAATAGTGGGATCAGATATTGCAGAGCTGCTGATGCAGGGCTCACGTTCAGATGGAAGCTGGGAGCCAGAATCCCCCACGCTCATTGACTTCAGTGAGGGCGCGGCCGCAGAAGCGCCACCTCAAACAGGAGATGACCTGCTCACGGGAACCTGCAGCTTCAGCTCTGAGACCTCGGAGAAGGCCCTGTACAGCTACACTGAGCTGCTGCTGGCTGGAAGAAAGAAGGTTTCTGACACTATGCCTAATCATCTCATTGTTCCTCCTTATGGCAGAACATGAACTGCTTCAATTCTAATACAGGATGTAAATACGTGTATTAATTCTTATGACCATATAATAACATTTATCCAGCTGTTACTCACTGTCATCCAATTAAAATACCTCTACTAAGGCTATAAAAATGAGGAACGAGTGGTGACAGCTATCAAATTGATCTGAAAGCTAAAACCACAGGTCGACATTTGAAAGGCCATCACTGATACAGCACACGCTAATATAAATGATCACTGTGTGCCGTACATGCACGTCACACTGAGCTGAGATCTGAGTGTTTGTCCCCTCACTCTTACCCATGTGGTTCCCAGGAGGCCTTGGAGTCAGCTATGAGCAGCGGCCTGTGGGGGCATGCACTTTTTCTGGCCAGCAAAATGGACAGCAGGTCCTACACCAGCGTGCTGAACAGGTGAGAGAAGTCTTCTGAGACATGACAGCTGCAATAAATCAGCACACAGCTCTACACGCAGGCGGTAATTTGTGAAGAAATGCCCCCTTTTAGATTACTTAGCTTTCTTATGTCTACTTCAAACTTGTGCTACAGCTACAAGCAAATGTGGACAGTGTAACAGTCGAAGCTGTATTTGGAGAATTCTTCAGTTTCAAAGTGCATTTGGCTGTGAGGATGTCAGTGTCACTCTGCGACAGACTTTTGATCCAGACTGAAAAAACTATTGGATAGATTGTCATAAGATTCTGTGCAGACGTTCATGGTCCTGAGAGGATGATTTTACTGTCTCCTAGTGATCATGACTTTTCCTTTAGTGCCACCGGCAGGTGATCGTGTTTATTTATCCGGCGAATGTTCTCTAAATCTACTGGATTCTAAACAGACATCGGATTGTTCCCAGCAGGTTTGAATTTAAATACTCATCTCGGAGAATCTCATCTCGGATGGTTTACCGTGGAATTCTCCTGCCATAGGTTTAATCACTTCACAGCTCTTTTGTGATGACTTTGATGATATGATGACATTCCCATCAGCCTTAACTGCACATACAGTGCTATCTAGCGCATGTTATCATTCTAAACTAAAATAGTGCACTTGGTAAACCTGCTTAGTATCAGCATGTTAGTACGGTCACTGCCGGCATATCATGCTGCTGTTAGCATTTAGCTCAGAGCAGCAGACTCACAGAGCTGCTAGCATGGCTCTCTACTCTTAGTTTTGTTCATTAGTGGAAATTTAAAATGATTTTTACAAAATATATTGAAGATTTGAATACATTTTTTTTGGATATAATTGCACCTACTGTTAATATTTATGCAATCAACAGATTGATATGCAATCTCACATATTGATATACTTGTGACATGTCAAGACATCTACTCTGTGCAACAAGTCTCATGGCTTTCCCACAGCGCTGTGGCCAAAAATAAAGTCCCTGATTTAGACTTTGAGGACGGTAATTACAGTAATGGAAACAAGAAGAGATCAAATGTGTGCAACACTTTGACCCCACCTCATATTTGTTTCATTCTCAAAGAAAGCTAAAGTAGAAAATCTTTGCATAAGATAATTGTTTGTCAATCAGTGTTAAGGAGCTGCTTTGAATAATGAAATGAGTGTACTTAAGGATGTGATTTATTATTGATTTATCAGTGGTAATCCATTTGTGAATCCACTTGCACCTTGTTTTTAGGAGTTTATGTTGCCGTCAGAGTTATTTATAATCTGCAGTAAGTACTCGCGTGACAGCACATAACAGAGACCATTAACACTTTCCTTCAGACCGTAAATCACCTGGCTAGACATATTTAGTAGGAATTAAAGCCTTTTAATATCTGCTCACCACAGTCAGAGCAATCCTTTATTTTCAAAGGCTTGTGCTGATTGAGGGCTCTGTCTTTAACAGGGAGAATTCAGTAAATTGCAGTTTATATGATCTGTTTTTCAAGTAACCCAGACTATTTTAGTATCAGCAGCATGTCCCAGGGCAGCATGTGTATGGGTGTCAGTAGAGGAATGTGTGGGGGAGGTTTGGCCGTCATTTGATTTGTGATTGACATGAGGGGCAGAATTTGAGCTGTAAGGATGGTGCATTACTTCTGTACAGACTGGCAGTAGGGATGGCCTTTAAATGTGATGTGTCGCTTTAGAGCAGTGGCTCTGCTGCCAGTGTGTAATAAAGCCTTGGCTGCTCTGTTGGCAGGTTTACAGGCCAGCTAACGGCCAGTGATCCCCTCCAGACTCTCTTCCAGCTGCTGTCTGGGAGAATCCCTGCTGTTGCCACGGTAAAACATCATTTAAACACTCACACAAGCCCATCATCTAATTTTAAGTCAATGTATTCAACTGTTACGTACCTTGTCAGCCGATAACAGTTTTGATATTGAGTCTCTGTGCCCAGTGCTGTGGAAATGAAAAACTAGGAGACTGGAGGCCGCATCTGGCCGTCATGCTCTCCAATGAGACGGGAGATCCTGCTGTCCAGCGGAAGGCCATCATCACCACGGGAGACACACTGGGTATAGAGTCGCACTGACTGACACGTTGGTAATGCTGTTTCTCGTCCAGACACAAGAGATGATTGTCTTGTGAATCTCTTCGGCGTACAGCTTCCAGACGCCTCCTGCACGCCGCCCACGTGTGCTACCTGACAGCCGGCGTTCCCTTTGGGGCGTTCACACAGAAGGCAGAGAGACTGGTGCTTCTGGGCAGCAGCCACAGGTGAGCTGCTCTTGTTCTTTGATGCTATATCAGTTGTCAGTGTCCGGTAGTCAAACGTGTAATGTTGATATAGGATTGAGAGCAGCCACTAAATCCTCCCCTCCCTTCTCCTCTCTTCTCTTCTCATCTCCTCTCCTTTCCTCTCCTCTTTCCTCAGGCAACCTTTCGAATACTTTGCCACAAACTCTGCCATCCAGTGCACCGAGTTGTACGAATATTGCCAGACACTTGGAGAAAAAAGTTTTTCAATACCGTCCTTTCAGGTAACCTCCACCCTCTCACATCAGATCTCACGTTACTGCCTTCTATAAACAATTTACTGGTCAATGCATTTGATTTTAAAGTGTATGTGATGCTGAATGTGACTGTGTGGTGGTCAGGTGTATAAGTTCCTCTATGCCAGTCGACTGCTGGATTGTGGACTTGCCTCTCAGGCCTTCCATTACTGTGAGGTGGTTGGCCAAGCAATCCTCCCACAGAGGGAGCCTCTCTTTGTGCTGACTGGAGAGGTTGTTAAGGTATACTGTATATACTCACTGTGTTTTACACATTTGAACACATATGATTCCATGTCTATCTCTCAACCCAACACATGGATGTATGCTTTCTCCTGCAGCTGGCAGACAGACTGAGACACACTGAGGGTCAGTTCAGTGAGGGAGGTGTTAGTGCAGCCGGGCAGGAACCTGATTGGCTGAGACAGCTGCGTGCTAGGCACCACAGCTTACAGGTGATTTGCTGTCTCTCTTCCTTTCATTTCACATATGCGGTTTTCAGACATGTCCTGCAGAGGACTCTCTGGAGAATTGAGGCTGGACTTTCTCCTCAGTTTTCCTTTTACACATGAGCAGCACAGTGGGAGGTTCGCTGGCCCCCACAGGATTCAGGTGAGAGGGGGGGGGGGGGGGGGTGCAGCAGGCGGATGCAGAATGTCATGTTTTGATTCTGCTGCGGCGATCACGTGATTTTGTTTACATCACATCGAGGTGTCAGCTCTTATCATCACAATCTATCTTGACATCTTCGTTGGTGTCTTCCACGTGTGTCGCTCCGCTTTTTGATGCACAGATATTTCTTTTCTTTTTCTTTTTTCTTTTTTGAGTCTGTCACGTAAATAAATAATAATAAATAAATAAATCTAAACGTCCTCAACCCCACCACCCCACCCCCCACTCACCCACATCGACTTCTGCGGACACATACACCCCTCTGGAGATCTCTGGAGTTCAGAGTATATGTGTATCAATTAAAAAAGAAATGAGAAATATACGTTTTATTTCAGATGTGAGGGATGATTTTATAGTATCTGGCAAAGCTGCTTTATTTCCCCACATCAGTGCTTCAATTGAAACAGTATCATTCGGTACCCATTCAGGGCATAGATTGGTGTCTATGCCCTGATATCCTTAAGCTTTTGAATGAATGCAGGTGTTCATGGTGAAGTTTCTGCAAGTGTTGGAAAAAGAAATGTTCAGTTGCATGAGGCAAAGTGTGTCATCCCATTCATTCAGAAAATCTGAGATGTCTGCTCATGCTTTCAAATCCACTGTACATGGATGCTGTGTAAAGAGCACAGTCTGCACAGGTGTCCAGGTTTTCCTATCTGTATTAAATAACACTACTTTCATGAACTCACAGACTCAGAGACTTACATGACCCACTTTTCTGTGCGCCTCTAAGACGCAGATATTTATGGTTTTGCTTGGCACGTCTCAACAAATATTGGAGGAAATTCCATTAAATTTGGCACAGACATTCCCGGCCCCCACATGGTGATTTGTGAGTCAATTTAGTGATTCTTTTACTTTTTATCCAGTGCCATCATTGAGTTTATTTTTCATGTCCACTGGTTTGGGTTATGATCAAATACCTCTAAATCAAATGCCATTCCCACCAAGTTCAACATCAGCATGCTCGCATACCAACAATAGCAGCGACTTGCATCGCTGCTATTGTTGGTATGCGAGCATGCTGATGTTGGTAGCTAACTTGCACCACTGTGGGTAAGTTCATCTTCACTTGCTCGGACACTAAAACTACCTGTTATTTTGCTCAGACCGGGAGTTACGACTGCACTGAAACATACCAGCCAGAACCTGAGGTATGTGCTTTGGCCCATGAGGATAGCAAAGTGTACTCAGGTAATTCCAAGTCCCCCCCATTACCTTGAATGATCTTCTGTGTGGCCTTTTTTTCCATAAGTTAACAGTGTAGTCCTTCTTGTTCATCTGCTAATGAAGTATACTTATGTTTTTGTCTTTTTTTTCTCAGAATTGGACGACCTAAGCCGTGACATCCTGAGTCCTGAGCCTGAACTCCTTTACTACAGAGGCAATGAGGATCAAGAAAGCCTCCTGAATCAAACTGAAGCAAACACTGAGGAAATGTTATCATCAAACATCACAGGAGCTCAGCACTGGTACAAAAACATTCAGCAGAACTGTTACTGATCATGTGATTCTGTCCAAAAAGTCCCTGTTATGTCACCATCCTCTCTGTTGCTCCGTCTAGGCCAGGAGCCAGTCCTCCGCTTCCAGTCACTGTGGTTTATGCTCCCCCACTGTCCAAAGTGGCCCAGAGTCAAGACTTCAGTGATCATAACACAGATAGTGCTGAAGTCAGAAGTGCCTCGACACATTGTGCACCGAGTGATGTGCCTTCAGCAGGAGGGGGTGAGCATCTAGAATCCATTCATTCCTTTCTCTATGAAGAGATTTACTGTTACAGGGAGTCAGCCTGTGTGATATATTTATATCACTGCTCCTACAGGGGCCTGGTCTTTCTCTGGAACAGACATGGTGAGTAATGTTGTCATTTACAAAAACAAAGGATGTCACATAATTCTCTGGATTTATTTATGTTGCTAAAATCTTTATTTTCACTAATAACACCAATGCTCTGTTTGTGTAGAACATTGTGAAATGCTTCCAGAAAGTTACCTGAATACCTGTATTTGCCCTTTCAGATGCTGGAGGCTGACATCAGTCACCAGGGATATGACCAGCAGAGCCCCCCAGAACGTTTCAAGCCCTCTGAGCAGACGAACCAGCCCCCGGAACAGGTGGGTGGATCCCCTGGTATACTGACACAAACCACAAACTGTTAAACCACATTAGAGTCACCTGACATCAGGCATATCCTCTTTGTTTTATATGCAGGGCGCCAAGGTGGGGTGGTTCAGTGGCTGGTTCAAATCCAAACCCAAAGATGTCCAAAGGGAGAGTTCAGAGCAGAGGAGCACAGCTCAGATGGTGAGATTCAAGGAGATGTACATTATACCTTTCAGTTCCAATCAAGCTTTAAATTCAGTGATGTAAGAAATGTTTTTTTTAAACATATCTTTAGGATCTACCACCCACCACTGGCATCTGTCGTCCTCCACCTGCTGCGATGGTCTCTCTTAACACGTTTCCATCCCAGCCCTCTTCTGCTGCGATCAATCCCTTCTCAAGGAAAGCAGGTGAGATATGTGAACCCATTCTTTGTCAATTATCACCTTTAAAAAAAAAAATCAACTATGCATGCCATAAATAAATAATGCCAAGCTCCACATTCTTCTCTGATGTGGGATTTCTGAGGTCACTGACCTGAAGCTGTGTCCCTCCTCTGTCGCTGCCATTAACACATTTGCTGACCAGCATGTTCAGTGCATATTTTTAGGATTTAAATTGAAAGAAATCTAGAGGTTTGGCTGCCACTACATTTTACCTTCATTAAATTTTTTTAATTTGATTTGATTTTTTTATAAATAAGTTTGACACAACAGGTCAGCAGCTGCGGTAGGAACCATGTGAAGACCACTATTCTACATCTCAGGTAAATTAAGCTTCATTTGGATAAACACATATGTATCATAAGGCGTCTTCAGACATGAACTCTGCAGAGTGTCCGCTGATTTGGATCCAGACTTTCTGGAGTTTGTCTGTTACACATGAATAACACAGAAATCTCTGGAGCATTCAGGTGAGGGACACCGGCATCCGCCCTTATCACCAAAGGCTCTCTGTTGCAGATTAAAAAGGTTATCAATACGCCCACTCGCTCGTGTTTATAACGCAGCAGGATCTCATGCTGTATTCTCACTCATGTCGACTCATTCAGACATTCTATGAGTTTTTACGAGGGGGCTGGCAGGAAGAACTCCCGTCCGGAGCCACTCACTTGGACATTTGTGTTCTCGCAGAATGTCCAGAGATTATTCAGAGCTCAGTGCATGTCTGAAATCAGCTTTAATGAAGGTTTTTATTTTTATTTATACATTAAATACCTTTAATCTTTATGTTTTTGCAGGTGCAGTGACTGCAGAGGGAGGCTCTCACACCTCATCAGTGCCTATAAGTCTCATAAGAGAATTACCTGAGTTCAGAAGAACAGCAACAAAGTCAATTCCACTACTGCCCACATTTCTTTTTAAGGATGTCCTTTCAAAGCCCCACAGCTTGCTCACCATCATGTTGCATATTAGATACAGAAATACTCTTAATGTACTGGCACAGCAACTCATATTACAGCGACTGAAGCAGCTGAAGCGGGCTTCCCAAAAGCTGACAGTGGGTAAATTACCAATGATTGCAGGACATGCTTGGTGAAAGGGATACCTTAATTAACCTTAGTAACTTTGTATGCACAAGGCAGCACTGAGGGAAGCTTTAATGTGGTGGTATGTGTGTAACTGCCCACTGAGTATCAGTGTCATCAGACTCTCACAGCTCACATCTCTCTGAAATGATTATCCATAAAACCGTAAATGCTTGAATAGAATACCCATGAGCTAAATTAAAGTTATGCTCAAAAGTCCATCATTCTTATTCCATCTTATCTTTTTTTATGATCAAATATTAAACACAATTAACCAGTGCATGAAAAAACACATGAAAGCATAAACAGAATAAATGTAATGTAATGCTATGATCAGTTATTGGCTGGACAGAAGAGGAGTTTGTAGTCTGATTGTGGTAGTAAATCATTGCACAATGTGAGCAATATAGTTTTAGTTTTAATAATATATAAGACATATCTCTAAAGATTGTAAGAGCATGTTGGCATGCTGCCAAGTTGGATGATACCACATGGTTGAGGGGGGAGGGGGGACCAAGGTAAAGATCTCTGCTAGTCTAATGATAAATGCCGTACCTTCATTTGAGAAGAGGCCTTAACAGCCCTGTTACATTAATGTGCGTGGGGACAAATTTAGTGGAGGCTCTTTAAAATGTATATATAACCCATACAGCAGTAATATATAATTTTATAACATTTTTTGAATACCCTGTCACCTTGTAAACATGTTTTGATGTAATTGAGATGTTGTTGTTTTTTTTACCTACGTCATATGACTTTGTGCCTTATGTATTATACCTGAATGCTTTTTGTATATCTGCAACAGCACATGAACGGTCTCAGTTATATATATATATATATATATATATATATATATATAAGTATATCTGTGTAGTTCTGTCTTTTTGTTTTCGTTGACACACCACTCTGGGAACAGCTTATTAAAAGTCACATGTTGAATAAATGCGGCTTGCAAAGAAATAGCTGGGATTCCAGGTGGGGCCTTTTACTTAATGTAGAGCAGGTGACAACATGGCAGAGGCCGTCTCCTTTTACGATTAGCTTGCAGTAGCCAAATCGGAGTGGGACACACTGGCTGAGTGTCCAGCACACAGGCCTCTGGGGTTTGAGCGACCACTTCCTGCCTGCCAGTTGCATGTCAGAGGATAAACACATTCAGAATAGAAAGCTTTTTGAAAAACTGCGTCAAGTGGCATCCCAAACATCTCCCCAAAGAGTTAAAGAGATATAGAAAAGAATTACTTGTCGAGACTTATTCCAAAATTTTGTACAATCTTTCGGTTTGTATAAGATGGCCCTGAAGTGCAAATCATAACGACAAATCACAAAACACAACAAGCAATTACAAAACTCACAGGGCAAATTACCACAATTTGCCTACAACAAACTACAACATGCAGAAAAAGAAAGCACAGTCGCAAATAAGAAAACACAACAACAAATCACAAAACACGTGGACAGTGTCCCTCCAATCAGCAACAAGCCTTTTAGAAAGCACTACCCTTTTTATAGGACTGTCATTGTGTTTTTTCCATTTGTTTTGTGATTTATGAATTTTCGTTGTGTTTTCTTATATGTTGTAGTGTTTTGTGATTTGCATTCCAGAGCCCTCGTATCATGAATATTAGTGTACTTACAAAACCATAGAAAATAATGTCATAACAGAAAAAGCAGTTTTATTCACAAAAATCTGCAGATTTATCTGAAAGTGAGCTGCTAGCTGCCAAGCAGACTGGTGAAATGGGAGTAGACCGTGAGTCAGTCGCAGCTGTCAATCATGACGTTTCACCCAGTTTTTATTGCATTAAATTACAAATTAAAACCAAACTTCCCAGAAAAAGTAGCACTTGACCAAACCTTCTTCGAGAAAAATATTCTTAGACCTGTATTTTGACTTTACAGTTTGGTCCATGTCCCATCCACTAACATGAAGGAGGTGGGGTTTATAACCCAGTCAGCAGGGGGCGATTGAGATGCTATGGTCATGTCGTCCATCTTTATATGTTTCTTATGCAGTCTTGCATCGTGGTGGGCAGGTGACAGGTTTACAGTGTTTGTGGCATGTTGACGTCCTTACAGATTAAAGCTCAGACTGACCACTGCAGTGTGATTTGACCTGCAGTGGACAATTTTACCCATTGAAGACAAAAGCCAGATGTTATTGTATTTTTGTCCAGTGTATGTGCCTTTAGAAACAGATTTTAGGGTAATTTTCTACTCAATTTCGGGGTAAATTGTTACACTCACATTTTGATACAGCACATAAAATCGTTAAATTGCTACGTCTTATGGAACAAACCAAGCAAAAATGAGAGAAATTACTTGAATAGAAAACCAAAACAAACTAAAATCTACAGCATGACAAAGATGACAACATCAGACACTTGGTGCTTTCTATACTATATACAACAATACTTTGTTTACAACAACTATTGGATTCCTCTGCATGCATTCTAACTGGATGTTCCTGACCAACTGTCACCTGAGAGAATATTGTCACTTCAAAAACCATCTAATGCTCTTGTAAGCAATTTAACATCACACAGCTGTCATCTCCAGTGTCGAGGCAGTGTTAATTTTTATCCTGTACCATACTCATGGTAACCCAGCACCGTGGGGAAAGAGGGTACATGAGTATTGAGATTTAAAAGTCATTACAGCACAATGATTATAAATAAATACCTCAACATAAATATACCGGGGTCCCATGACATGTAATGTGTCTGGAACTGAATATTTGAAATCAATAAAATGTTATAGTTGTAAATTAAGTTATTAGTACCAGCGTGGTGAAGGATGTGAACAGTACCTTTCTCACACAGGCTCACACACTCTTGTCCCTGTGGCTCAGCATATGCTGTGCGAGCTTTGCAGCACACTGGAAAGATTTGTCACAGTCCACACAGACATAGATTCTCCCAGCACACGTTTGCTCCTGGTGAAGCTTCAGTGTCTCAAGGTGGCAGAAGTTCTTGCTGCAGCCCGTGCAGCTGAGGGGTTTCTCTTTATTGTGCACGTACTGGTGACGGACGAGGCGGGAGGCCATGGCAAACGCAACACCGCACTCTGTGCACTTATAGGGCCGCGCGCCACTGTGGATGGCCTCGTGCTCGGTCAGATTGGAGGACTTTGTGAAGCACTTGGAGCAAACGGAGCACACAAACGGACGAACTCCTGCGTGGGTCTTGCGGTGCTCGGCCATGCGGCTGGGCAGGGCAAAGGCCTTCCCGCAGTCAGGGCAGGAGAAAGGCCTTTCGCCCAGGTGCTTGCGCTCATGACGGTTCAGAGAGAGGGGTTTATTGAAGGTCTTGTCACAGTGCGTACACTGGAAGGGCTTGTTGTTGGTGTGCATGTTCCGCTCATGCTTGCGCAGGTCAGACGAGCGAATAAAATCCTTGCCACAAGTGTCACAGACGTAGGGCTTCTCACCGGTGTGTGTTCGGATATGCTTGCGGTAATCTGAGGACCAAATGTAGGTCTTGACACAGAAGGGGCAGTGATATGGTCTTTCACCCGTGTGCAGCCGCTTGTGCTGCTGCAGCGTGCCCTGATGGGAATAGGCCTTGCCACATATATCACACACATGTGGCTTGAGGCCAGTGTGTGTTTGTAAGTGGCTCTGCAGGTTGCATAGCTTCTTGAAGGCCCAGTGGCAGTGTGAACACTTGAAGGGACGGTGCTCTGCGTCGACTTCGCCACGTTTTTTCATAGCTACCAAAAGTCGAGGGATCTTGTCATTGTCATGCTTTTTAAGTAATTTCTTAAGAGAAGGACTATTCACATTCCTCTTTTTGGTCTTATTCCCTCCTCCACCCGGAGAATACTCCTCAACATTCAGCTCTTTAAGCTTGGAGGCTCTCCGTTTTTGCACTTGGTTGCTCCTGACGTATTTCGAGCAATTGTTTTGCGTAGCATCCAAATGCACGTCACCAAGCCCATTTATTTTATTTATGTCGAGATATTTAGTGCACTGCGACAATGCTTCAGTGCTGTGGTCTTGGTCATCACAGATTCCAGTTTTGTCTCCTGGAGAAAGCTCCGCAAACTTCTCAGCAAGTGACCAGTTTGGTGTCTGAGGGTTCAGATACAGGATCCCAGTGTCAGTGCTCTCTGAGTTCACACTTGTACCTCCAAGTGAAGGGTCACTCTTCATGTTATGAGTGTTATTGACAATCTGTCCATCTGGGTGAAAATTTATGCCACAGTGTCTTTTTTGATATGTCCTTTTTCCCCCCTTTTCAACAGCCATCCTGGCAGACGCGTTTTCAGCCATGGACACTTTTAAAGTGGGGCATGAAATCATCTGCATGTGTTTCCAGCTGTACAGTGATTTCCTGACACAATTCTTCCTTTAATATGACCTAAAAATTAGAATACATGAATCTTACTAGCGTATAATTCAAGTAGGCTAAATATTATAAGGATTTACTCACATAAAATCATTTTATCAATAGTACCACACAGACCTTGCAAAGCATTACATCCTACACACAACCTTGCATTCACTTGACACCTTGACTCCTAGTCTCCAAAAGGATTGCTTATATTTCCATATCAATAGAACACACTGAATCAACTTCATAAATTGTTTTTCAACTTGAATTTCTGAAAACATTTTTATAGAGCTTCTTACCCTGCAGTCTCCTCACAAGCAAGCGGAGTCCAGGAGATGCCAGAGATATACTAATGCCAGGGTCTAGTGTAACTGTGTGGGAGGATGTGCAGCGGTGTTAATGGGCGGAGTTTGGCAGCAGCCGTTTCTGAGGGTCAGCATCTATCGTGCAAGTCAGCAGCAGCAGTGATTTCTTCACGGCGGGCCGCTCAGCTTACCCTCCACTGGCTCAGTTTACCACCCGCTTGTGTCCAGCTGGTAGAGTGAGATACTCAGACAGTGTCAGAGTGTCTGAAGATATTTCCTCTGACTTTATTAAGTTAGATACTGTTGAACTCAAAACTTGGTGCTTAGATAATTTATAGTCTTATAAAACCATCTGTTTATGCAACTGAATAGCCTTCTTTAGTCCATAACGAACACGCTCATGTTCACACGTTTGAGAAAATCAACACAGTTGAGCTGGCATTCACAAATGGTTATTAAAAAAAAAACTAATTTACAGCTTTTATCTCAAAAGACAGCAGGCTACAACATTTGCTATGATCTTTTAATTTAAACATCGCAAGAAAGAAAACATAACGTAAAGAAAATAGTATAACTGAATGATGATAAGTATAATATTAATAAATTGTCAAAATAAACCATAATATATAATAAAGGGACTATACAATAATAATAAATATACCGTATATATTAACCTAAACATTTCTCTATAGGCATATGGGTATATTAGTGCAGTTTATGTGTTGAAAAGATGGGCAGAGACATTGAGAACTTGGCTTTATGGATGTGGAATTTCCCCTTTAAAATAACGAGGTTGGAAGCATGCAGAATGTTTTTTCATAATATAACAAAACATGTGCAGCTTCCAATTTCATTGAGTGGTCTCGGTCTTATATTGATATTTGAGTTAACCGTTATGAGGTCACATGCGTACGTCAGCCAATTAAAACAAATGACAGTGTATGTGGCTTGAACTGTCACTTTCATGTTTCTGTCTGCTTTATTATACTGTTGTGACACATTTTCACTGACTATGAAACTAATCATTTGGGCAGTTTATGGTCCCTCTAGGGAACTACATTCCTGTTTCATGTTCGGTAAAGTAGTATTATCCTGTGAAGGCCTCAAGATGTCACTGTACACCAAATTATTTTTTAGGAACATTTTCCACAGACTGTGGAAAATCACCAGCTCCATTGAAAAAACAGACCCTTTGAATGGATGGGATTGTTAACTGTGTGTTGCTCAACTTTAACGGAATGTTTCCAATTTAACTTTTTGAAAAGTAAAAAGTGTTTCACCTCATTGTGTCTTCAAAGGTGACTCATGCTTTTACACTTTCTCGTCTGGACTACTGAAATGCACTATATTCAGGATTACCGATAAAATCAATGTATCAATTACAACTTTTAACGAGAAATAGGAAAAGAGATCACATTACTCCGGTTTTAGCGTCTTCCAGTATCACTGAGGATTGATTTAAAAAATATGTTATGTTGTAATAATGTTTTTAAGTCTCTTGATGGTACAGCACCCTCCTACATCTCTGACTGTTTATCAGAATATGTTCCAAACCGTTCCCTCAGGTCTTCTACTGCGGGTTTGCTCAATATCCACAAAACAAACTTTAAAAAGTTTGGGGAAGCAGCTTTCTCTTGCTATGCACCAAAGGTTTGGAACAAACTCCCACTACACAACAGACAAGCTTCTTCTGTTGATAGTTTTAAGAAACAACTCAAGACCTATTTCTACAATCTTGCTTTAATTAATTTCATCTGTTTTATTTTTATTCTTACATTTTTATTTTTAGTCTTTGTTTTATTGCTAACATGTTCTTATTGATTTCTTATTCCATGTCTTTGATTTAATAGATTTTATTGTATAGCCCTTTGAGCTGCATTTTATGTATGAAAGTATAAATAAATGTATTATTATTATTATTATTATTTTCTCGATTCGCAGAACTCCCATGTGTCCAATGGGATTGAAGTCATTGAAGTGGGGGATGGCTTTGATTTTGAGTGACTGTTTGCCTTGTGCAGCTCTCACTCTTCTGAGAAAAACCAGTTGGAGTTCAGTTCAGTTTAGGAACCATTCAAAATCAGGATGGAGTTACTAGACAGTTCACCATGAACTGGTGCTAAAATCAAACAAGTAGCCTACAACTCCTTTTACTCTCAAGAACAGGTCACATCATCATCAGTTCACTCATGAGCTTTCCTCCATCCTGAATTTCTCCTAAACATGTGAGTCTCTAATCGGACAAACCCCTTCTATCACTGCCACAGTGATCACTGACATACAGGCAGACAGGGAGCTGCCTCTACTCTCCTGATATAACTGTGGTCGTCTCCTTCACACTGCACAGACAGACAGGGTTGGAGCAGCCTGCATCTATTAAATAATGAAAAGGTTCTCGTGAGACTCATCCCATAATTAAATGCACAGTGCTCAGCTGCACTCAGTCCATTTTCCCAGGCGAGCAAACTGTAACTGGAAACTCAACACATCCCCTTTACAAAGCTGTGTGTTATACTAAGATATAAATAGTTCATCGACACATATCAAGTTTTAACTTCTGTGGAGTTTCTCCTCTTACCGTTTCCCACACTTCAACATATATGCTACATAAAAGTCTAAATATAGGTCTGGATGCTATGTTATTATGAGCTCTTTATATTAACCCTTAGGACTCCCACAGCATGTTATCCAAACACTGGTTCTATTAAGGGGTGATGTTACCTGAGGGCTTTACCAGGTTCCCCTACTCGCGTGGAAGTGGAGGGAGAGGAAAGGGGTACTGTTGAACTGTTCATCTGCGTCTTTGTGTTTGTTAGCTGGAGGCTGTCACAACAAAGCTGCGGTGGATGTTACGTAAGCGGCTTCTCCAGTGACGTCATTAATGAACCTGGATGCCGAAGCTGTACTAACAACTAGTTGAAGGAGCATCACCCAGAGAGTCCCTGTTGGGATTAAACAGACTGCGCTTTGTTTGTTTACTGGGTGTTTGTCTTTCTTCCAGACCTCGAGTTAGGAAAGTGTAGCTCCCTCATGACTGCTTCAAAGAGAGATGACATGTGCACGCCTACTCATGGGCAATTTAAGAAGTCTGGGCCTCGATTAATTCATTTCAAATTCATCCTGACTGAACATAGAGTGTGATTTAACAGGGTGTAGCCGAGACAGGGGATGATAGTAACACTTTTTGTGTTCATGGTTGTTGATGGTAGACTTGTCCAACTTTGTTACACAATACACGTGTTTGTCTAATACAGATACAACTCTACTATCTATCTATCTATCTATCTATCTATCTATCTATCTATCTATCTATCTATCTATCTATCTATCTATCTATCTATCTATCTATCTATCTATCTATCTATCTATCTATCTGTGTGTGTGTGTATCTGTGTGTGTGTGTGTGTGTGTGTGTGTGTGTGTTCCTGTACTTATACCTTTGTGAGGACCATTTTAAGCATCGACCCTACCGAGTGAAGACATTTTGGTCTTCACTTCTTCAAAGGGATGTTTGAGGGTTAAGACTTGGTTTTAGGGTTAGGGTTATAATTAGGTTTAGGTTAGGGGTAAGGGTTAGGCATTTAGTTTGGATGGTTAAGGTTAGGGTTAGGGGCTGGGGAACTCAGTATGTCAATGAGTGTCCTCACTAAGATAGAAGTACAAACGTGTGTGTGGGCATGCATATGTGTGCGTGTGTGTGTATTCCTGAATGAATGGTATAAATTTAGATGGCTGCCCCTGTGGTGAAGGTGACTAATTTGCATGACATATACATACACATATACATATTCATTTTAATGCATGCACACACACCCACACACATATATACACTCACACATATATGTTCACTTATATGTACTTATATAATGTTGCTCACACAGGCATGCCACTTCTCCTGTAAGCTCAGAAGGAAATATTATATAAACTAAAGCTCTTCTCTGATTGGTCAAACCGACAGTCTCCCTCATCCTGTAAAGATCATGGATATAGATAAAGAGCTTCGAAGAAAATCAGTAAAATATGTTTGGCTCGGACGTGGAACATAAATGAACGTTATATTGATTCATAGGAAACACACTGGCAAACCGCAAAGAAAAATGTGCTCAGTCATTCTGGGGGTAGGTCTTGGATTTTATGGTGGAGCAGACCCCCTTAATTGAGAACATACCCGACCTTGGAATTTTCCACAGACCTCCATTCTCAGGAGGTGGAAAGTAGTAGATGTGCTTTATGCTGCATCCAGTTGTATGTTGTAACCTACACGTCATCATCCTATGGTGTATCTGCCGACTTGATGTCATTATAACCTACTTTACAGTGTGTACTTGTACTTTTTGGTAAGAATACATTTGTTTCAAGAGATTTAACCAATTTAATTCGTACATGAGATTTTACTTTTGTGGCTAGCGGTACAAGAAACCGTGGCAAAATGATACAAACACATTTGAAATTCAGCATTAAAAATGATTGGTATGTAGTTGAATTTACATCTCTATGACACACAACATGTGAGATACAGCGGAGGGTAAGGGGAACAAACTGTTTTTTCAAATTTCGATATGGTCTCAATCAGATCTAATCACCGTTAATCGTAATCTACTCAGACAATAAATCCAAGGGTGTGAAATGACTGAGTAAATACACTGCCCATCCTTTGTGTCAGCCACACGTCACAGAAACACTGATCATCAGGCTGATGATCAATATATCTTGACGAAAGCTATCAAGCGTGGCACTGTCAGTGGAACATTGGAGAACTGACTACTCTATGATGTGCTGGTTAAAAACAGTAGAAGTCAAGGTTACACTAAAGAACTTCAGAAAAACATACCAGTGAAGAAAAGACAGAGAGGAAATTGTGTAAGAGCGCTGGGAGGGGTCAGTTATACAAGATGTGTTTGCTGACACAGGGTGTTCTTTCTTGCTGTTGTTGTCATACTATGTCCTTACAAGTGTGAGGTGTTGGACTGGTTGTATTTTGTACACTTTACACTTTACACTGCTTTCAGGTTGTTTGTGACTGTGCCAATGGGATCTGGAGCCAATGAAAGGCATGACTGAGCTGGCCCAAGTCTCCTTCGTCTTTTCATTTTGATCTGCTGTTGGAAATTGAGTTTGACACACACTTGATGGTTCCAATTGAGAATCTTTCATTAAAGATCAAATTTCATTAACCCTTGTGTTGTTCCTGGGTTGAATTGACCCAGAGTGTGTGTGTGTCTGTGTGTGTGTGTGTGTGTGTGTGTGCGTGCGTGAGTGCGTGCGTGTGATCATACGAAAGCCCTGGCCGGTCAGGGTTAGGGTTAGGGTGACCCAAGGATTGTCATTATCCAATTCTCCTGGGGTAATTGAGACCAATGGATTGCCAGTCTCGATTGTCATGGGAGGGGTCATTTAGACCCCCAGAGAGGGCGCTGTGGTGCTCTGTGGGGTCATTTAGACCCACACCTGATTCCAATTGAAATCAAGGGGGGGTACATTAGACCCACATATAAGTCTCAGTGTGCCACCCTCCCGGACCATGGCACGATGTCGCGTCAGGAGCGTTTCACCAGAGAACAGGTTCTCCAACAGCTATTCTCCCAGCAACCATCCTCTGAACCCGAAGAGGACGCGGAAGAGCCAGACCGAGAAGCGGACGGACAAGGAGATGGAGAAGCAGACCAAGAAGCAGACAGAAAAGCAGACCGAGAAGAAGACAGAGAGGACGGAGACGGAGACGACGGCGATAGCGACGAAGACGAAGACGACGACGGTGACTACGAAGACGACGACGGTGACGAAGACTACGACCCAGTGGGTGATGCTTCTGCAGATTCTTCATCCTTGGAAGAAGAAGAAGAAGGAGGACAAGACCACGGCGACACCACCACCACCACCACCACCACCGGACTCGTGGAAAGAGAGACCTTCCCCTCACGAAACGGGGAAATAACATGGTCCTCGAGGGCGTACGGCCGAGAGGAGGGCCACTGCTCCTCCTCCTCCTCCTCCTCCTCCTCCTCCTCCTCCTCCTCCTCCTCTGCTGCGGCTCAAAGCGGGGTCCCCCGGGGGCCCCACGATCCACGCGACGTCCCTCACCGGTGACCTAGCCTCGACGTTACACCTGTTCATCACACCGACGGTAGAGAACATCATCCTGGAGATGACGAATTGGGAGGGTCGTCGAAAATACGGTGACGAATGGAAAGGGATGGACGAGACCGACCTGCGCGCCTACGTAGGGCTGCTGATCTTAGCAGACGTGTATAGGTCCCGGGGCGAGGCCGCCGCCAGCCTGTGGGACGCCGAGAGCGGCCGGGCGATATTTCGTGCCACGATGCCCCTAAAACTCTTCCACACGTACTCCAGACTGCTGCACTTCGACGACCGCGAGACGAGACGAGCCACGGACAAATTGGCGGCCGTGCGAGAGGTCTGGGACACGTGGGTGTCGCGGCTACCGCGCCTCTACAACCCGGGGCCCGAAGTGACCATGGACGAGCAACTGGTTCCGTTCAGAGGTTAGTCTTTTTTTTTTTTTATATTATTATTATGTTATGTTATGTTATGTTATGTTATGTTAGTTATGTTATGTTATGTTATGTAGATAGCGGCTGCTAGTCCTCGTCCTCATCCCATCTCCTCTCATCTCTTCTCCTCCTGTTTTTCTCCCTAGGCTGGTGTCCATTCCGTCAGTACATGCCCAGCAAGCCGGCGAAATACGGGATCAAGTCGTGGGTGGCCTGCGATGCGAAATCAAGCTACGCTTGGAAGATGCAAGTCTACACCGGAAGGCCGAGCGGCGGACGCCCAGAACGGAACCAGGGGTTGCGGGTAGTGCTCGATGTAACGGAGGGACTGCACGGTCGTAACGTCATGTGCGACAATTACTTCACCTCCCACGAACTCGCGCGGCAGCTCCTGGAGAGGAAGCTCACCGTGGTCGGCACTGTTCGGAAGAACAAGCCCGAGCTCCCGACCGGGCTGCTCGCGGTCAAGGGAAGAGAGGTGTTCTCATCCAAGTTCGCATTCATGCCCACTGCCACTCCTGTGTCCTACATCCCAAAGAAAAACAGGAACGTGGTGCTCCTGAGCACACGGCACCCTGAGGCCGACATCAGCGACCACGAGGACGGGAAACCGGTCATCGTCCTGGACTACAACCGCAACAAAGGTGGCGTGGACAACCTAGACAAGGTGATCGGAACGTACAGCTGCAGGAGGATGACCGCGCGCTGGCCCCTGGTCGTCTTTCACAACATTCTCGACGTCTCTTCCTACAACGCCTTCGTGATATGGAGAGAGATCAACCCAGACTGGATGCCGGGCAAGCGGAACAAGCGGAGGGTGTTCCTAGAGCAGCTGGGAAAGGCTCTCGTGACTCCGTTCATCGCGCACGGACGCGCCCGCCGCGGTTGTGAAGGCTGTAAAAGCCGCCGCCGCTGCACAGAGAGCTGTTGACTACGACACTCGGTCCGGCCTCCTCCATAGCCCTAGCAGCAGCCCCGCTCGGGGCGAGTAGGAGGAAGAGGTGTCAGATATGCCCCAGGAAAAAGACAAGGGTTAAAGTGCACATATTATTCTTCTGTTTTTTCTTCCTTAGTTTTATCCTCAGAAACTCTGCAACTCGTGTAACAACATTTTAAACAACTTTCTGAGGTGTTGTTTTGACTTTAAATGGCGTTAACAAGAATTTCCGCAGTGGGAAACAAACTTTTTCTATCAAATCAAATGAATGCACAATAACACTAACCTCACTTCTTACAGTGAGTCCGATGAAACCTCCGAACAGTTAGAACTAGCTGCAGCTAGAGGAGCTGGAAGGTGCATTTTCTTACATTTGGAGAGGACAGAGAGAGCGGCGTTTCCCCCTGCGCTCACTGTTTATGCTAAGCTAGGCCAACTGTCTTTTGGTGCTAGCTTCATATAAGTATTTTGTGATATTTTTAGAAATATGCTTATTCCATCTTTCCAATCAAAGTAAAACTACAGCAAGATACTTTTAGCTTAACTTAGCAGGTAGAAAAACCTTGAAGCTCATGCATCAACGTATTTAATCTCCTTTATCTAATCTGTATCAAAAAATCTGAAGTGTAAAAACTCTGTGCATCTATCAGTTACTTTCTTGGGTTTGTGTTAATTGATAAGCTTTGGAGTCGTTGGTGGGTATATCATGTTTAAACTTGTGCAGTACCCGTTCCAGACTTGTCTGTTTGGAATAGGCTGTTTGCTTGGCCTGTGGTGATGCTGGTTATAGTTTTCTTTCTGAAATTGACTTGCAGTAACTGAGCTGCAGCAAGTAACAACCAGCTGCTGGACTCTAACCCTTACCCAAGCTGGACTCAGTACCCTGAAGAACCCCGAAGAACCCTGAAGTGGAGAATCAGTTGCCATTGCCATTGTTGTGCATGCAGTGTGGTTGTGATCGACAACCATTAAGTTGATGAACCACAGCTGCTAGAGCACTGGTCCCCTGTTAATGAATATTGTGTGTCTAAATTGCACCAAATTCAACCCTACAATTATTCTGTCCCTGAACAATACACATGCCAAGTGTGAAGCCATTAAGATGAAAGGTTCTTGAGATGTGTGAGCCACATACGGACGGACAGACAGAGATTTCTGCAATCATCAGATAGATAACTAATGTTCGTAGTGGTAGTATTTTCAAAGTAGGTTTTTAAACCGAGTCTCTTACAACACAATCTTTTGAGTGGGGACCTCTTGTCTTCATAAGCTATTACATCCAAACCAAAGGAAGCGTTAACTCATCCTGTCTTCAGCTGACCCCAACAGGAACATCCTAAACCGGTCCCGTGCTGATTTTCTCTGAGCACAGGATGGTATGAGGTTCAGAGAGACAGTGTGAAGAACATAGAGCGGCCTAAAACATATCAACATAAAATCCATTAAAAGCTGTATAATCGTTTTTTTTCTCAGAATTCCTATGAAGAAACTCCAAAGATACAGCTAAACTGCCATTGAAGTTTTTTTTTTTTGTTATTCTAGTTACATCTGGCCCACAGGCATGGTGGCTCTGCCTGTTCCTCACTAACCCTGTGCTTACTTGTGTGACCTTTGTGAAATTCCATTATATTTGTGGCCGGAGGATGGGGGGTGGTTTTGACTTCACGGTTCCTGAAGGTTCTTGAAATTGTGCGATTGTAAACTGCATGATGGGGTTGGACAGTGGGGGAGGAGAAGATGCAACAAGAGGACCAGAGAAGTGAACTATCAACTATGAAAACCACTGTCAGTGGGTCAGTTTTATTCCAAATTGATCAGCCCTATAAGTTTGCAGTGAATAATTCTTTTTTGTTTAATTATATTCAGATTAATTGAGGGGAAAAACAAAGCTAGTTAAAGGTTCTGCTGTGCCACTGGACAGAAGTGATGACAAAAATGAAACAATGCTCCCAGGCAAGTTTTTCTACTACTATTGTAGCAGACATGTGTACACACACGTAAAAGAGAACATTGTGTCTCAGCTGCGGAGAGGCAACTTGACACCCGGGAGCTCGGTTAAACAGGATAAGAGGAATGAAAAAAAACTGCAGGGAAGGGGTGTCTAGTCTCGTCTTGTCAGCAGAACCCAGAGGCGAAAAACAAGTGAAGCTTTGACCCATGTTTACATCTTATTATGCACACTCTTATTGTGCACACTGGGTAGCAGACATGTGCACACACTTTTCAAAAACATGTTTTCCAAGCTGTGGATGGGAGGGTGTAGTCTTCCCAGGTGAACACTGAGGAGAAAAATAGGGGAAGCTTTGACATATGTTTACAACTTCTCATGTTTGCACCGACGCTTCGTGTTTGTATTTATACAGAGCTTTTCCTCGATGACCACTCAAAGCGCTTTACATTACAGTTTGCCATTCACCCATTCACACACACATTCACCCAGTGCATCTATTGGCAGCACTTTTTTTTCTTTTTCTGAGAGGGGCAATTCGGGGTTCAGCATCAAGGACATGAAGGGCCAATGTACAAAAGTTGAAGGGAGTTAATATTACAAATATGGTTAGGGGTGGGAGCAGGGTTGTAGGCGTGGACCTCAGACTGTCCTCTGCTGCTAACAAAGGAGCACTGCAAATGATAATTGTTTGAAGAAGACGTTGGGTATTGGGTCTGCACGGCTGCAGCAGGATCTTTCTGGATGCATTTAAACCTGTGCCTAGGGCCGCCCACTTATTACTACATTTTTATCAACAAGTGAATTCAGATACAAACACACATTTGAAATAAGCTGATGTAGCTGTTGTGATGGATTTGCAGCCAGCAGTTAGCCGACCCCCCTGTGGTTGTTATTGTGAAGTGGCAGATGTTGTAAACTGCTAGACGTCTCTAATTGGGAAAACACCTTGAAGGAATGGTTTTTCCACCAGCATGATTTCTGACTGGACAGTATGACATCATCGCAGCAGACTTAACATCATATATTGTTTGACAAAGCCATGCAAAAGTGTAAAAATAGAAACAAAGTTGTGATTTTACAGGGATTTATGAGCTGGACTTTTTATTGTCCAGTAAATCCAGGAATCTTGTTGACAGATCATACCCCCCCTTTTTCAGTCTATATGCTTAACCAAGCAAACAGCCTCCTGACTGCTGCCTCATATCTACCGTACAGACAGACCTTGTTACTTTCTCTGAGTTTCCTGCGTTTTCCCACAGGTTAAAGGGTTAGTTTTGAAGTTTTGACTCACTCTTGTTGACGGTTAAGGGCAGACGATATCACACAGCGTCTTAGGCTCTATGAGGCAAATTTTGGTTTTGGGAATATGGGCTATACAAATAAAAATTCTATTCATTGATTTATTGATTAAGTAGACGATGAATTAAAGTTATATCAATCTTCTCGTGTCATCTAAACAATTTCGCATTTTAGCTTGCTGCTTAAGCTTCTCAGTCCTGTCGCTTCTGCTCTCTCATGTTTCTCATCAGTGGGTCAGCTGTGGTGCGCGTGCAGCAGGATGGACAAACTCACAAAGAATCTCCTTGTCCAAGCATTCTGAGCTCTCATTCATTTTTTCGGTGTGTGTCGAATTTGTTTGTAACCTGACTTCAACCATACTGCGTCCAATTAGCTACGGAAAGTATTCAAGAGAGTGTATCTACTAGTCAAAAAAGGTCCGATTAAAACCGCCATGTGTTTGTTGTTTGAAATGCTGATGACGTTTGTCTCGATTGGATGTGGTCTGATCTGTGTCTGTGCTCCTCGGTCCGGGGTCCTCTAACCTCTCCGTCCAACCGTGCAGCTCTGCTTTCACAGCTGCTTAAGTTTCCGAACACTGAGCCAACCAAGCTGCGATACAATACATTACAATACAAAACCACCGCTGAAGGGTGGGTGGGTGGTGCCGGGATGGGGAAGCAGCACAGCCAGACTGCTGTCACTAGTGATAGTGGTGATAGCTGGTGGCTAAAGGGATCCGCAGCACAGGAGAATGTGTTCTTGTGATGAGATTAGACCAAACGCACGAATGATGGTTCGGACCTAAGGTATCTGATTAGGTCTCGAGCCTCTGATTCAATTGCTCCACAGATGCCTTTTCATTTACAGTAAATAGTCTGAGTTGTGCGACGAGAAGGTCAAAGTGAGATTATGCAGTGCATCTTGATATGTGTTACTACACTTGACATTTTTTTTAAAAGCAGCAGTCTGGGTCTGTAAACTATATGTTCTTTGTTCTGTGTACTATACATACTCTTGACTTGCCTGTTGTTATGTAATACCCTGGTATGGAGCACCACCCCCGCCTTTCTTCCACACACCAGATTGCCTGAGCGTGGACGCCGGCTGCCATGGAAACCAGGCTCAAGGTGTTAGGTTTTTCTCCATGTGTCCTCGTCCACTTTGTCTAGTTTATCTGCCCAGGTTATCGTATCAGCAACATCAATGTTCATCCTCGTATTGTGGCTCAAATTACACTTTCACAGCCCTCTGTACAAACAGTGCAATGAGGTCAAATAACATGGAGATGAGGAACACATGTAATGCGATAGGAAAAGGTCTGAATAGGTTGTGTAACAGTGAAAATTTGGTTTCCCACCTCCTCAGGCATTTCTATATGAGTTAGTTGAGGTGATTCCTCTCATGTCTTCTTATTGTGTCTCTCCATTGTACTAAAAAGAGACCACATGTCTAATGACTATGACTTTGTCTAATATGTGTCTTTGTAAAGGGCCTTTACGCGTTTGTCTGGTGGACATGATTGAGGAGGTTGGTTTCACGTGATAGGACTCATTTGGGAGTGAGCCAAATTAGATTCGTTATGTTCTCAGACTGCTGTCAAATATATTGCTGCGAGCAAATACCAGTGCATGCACCCAATCTGTTTAGCTTTGTGTGAACTGATTTCCTATTCTGATAATGAGAAAATGAACAATGGAACAATCTTTAAAAATAGAGTTTTTTTTTTCTTCTAAACTATACTCAAAGTAAAAGATTGTGTTGTTTTCTTAAAACGAGTTTTCATATAATGTATAAATAGTGAAAAATCCAGTTTACATTTCTATAAAATGGGGGCGATTTTAAGTTTGTCTTCGTCAACTTTTGAAATAGTCCCCTACATGTGTCCTTTTCGTATGCCTCTGGTTGGAGAAACTCTCCTACAGAAGTGCTGGCTAGTTTCTGGTTTCCGTTTTTTGGCTTCAGTTTTTAGTTTCACCCACGTTAGACCCTTTCACACTGTTAACAAAGTGCAAAAAATAAACTTATCCCATGTGTTGCCAACCCACAAGGCGCTGCTCCCAGACGTGCCCGCTCACTCCACACCTTTCAACACCAACCTGTTTCTCAAGCTCACCCCTCCCACAGGTGCGGACACTTGACACTGGAATTGACATGAGAAAATTAATGAAGTGCACACAAACAAACTCAAGGCTCAAATTGTTCTCACAAAGAGGTTTCTCATTATAATGAATTAAGTACACTATTACATCTACTCCATTTACTATCCTGACCTCAATTATATTGTGAAGGAGCTTGTACTGACAACTTTACAGTCTACACACGCACGCACACACACACCTACATTTGACACTGAAGGAAGCCATTAGGTAAATTGTTAGTGATTTATGACCCACGTTTTCATCTCTTTAACCTCTCAGAATGGATGTTTTTACACCAGGTAAAACATGGCACATTCTTTCCTGGCCCATGTGTTGGCTTCAACTGTTCTTTGTCCTCTCACTGAGGTTTGTATCAGACACATGAGCTTCTAATGAAGATATCAACACAGATTTCCCCCCCACACCAGCTCCTTGTGAGAAACCTGCATCTGGTTGTTGTGATGTCTCACTAAAGGTCACTTGGGAAAGACACAAAACAAGAGATAGAGCGTGAGACTCAACTTTTACCAGAGAGCTTATTTCAGGACACGCTGTCACCCCACTGATACCAGTGATCCCAGTTCACGGACCTGAGACTAAAATATACAATGAAACACTAACAGTAGTTCTTGTTAAATTTAGGATCACTTCCTAAAGTTGACTTACTTCACGTCCAAATACAATAGCAATGGTAATAGCAATAACTTCAACTATTATATGTTTATTTTAATGCATCGTGGACGCTAAAATCTGTCCTTCACTAAATGTGTAGGAGGTGGGTAGAGAGTAACCTGACAAACCTGCAGAAATTCTTGAATGGGCCTTTAAACTGAAAAATGGTTTTACAGAGGAAATAACTAAAGAAGAAAAAAAGTGGAATTATTTCAGGCAGCCCAGGAGATAGGGAAAACTGTGCTGTAAAGCCCTTTGAGCGACCTCGAGACTAGAAACATGCTAAATAAATAGACCATTTTACCATTGGAGTCTGTCATCAGCACTTATAAGTTTGGAACCTAGCAAGTTTGTTTTAGTTTTTTTCCTAATATTTTGGCAAAAAAAACATGTTGGCCCTGAAAGTCAACCTGTTTTCAATTCTAGTTTGTCTGTGATTTTAAATTGAGAGCAACTGTTTGACATCAGGTGAAACTAGAGACAGTCACGACACTGAAATTACTTCAGCATGTGGTGAGATGTGCTTTTAAATGTCAGGTTAAATAATCAGTTTTTAATTAAGTTGACTTATTATTTAAAGATCTTATTTAACTCTGACAACCATAATTACTAAATTGTATTAGTTACCTTGACTAAGGCAACACAGTGGGATGTCTAACTGCTCGCTGAATGCATCACTATCACAGGTTGTCACACGACAGATATTTACTAGGAACTCTCCCTCCTCCCACTTCCTGTTCTACTTATAGAGCTAGTTCTAAGGTTGTACAGACATGTCAAAACAACATTCCAGAAAGGCAGGTACACACTATTTTAATGTGTGTGGCATAGACAGCCAATCACTTTTACTGTAAATAATAAATCTTTTAACGTTTGCCGTCATGCTTGTTTTCTAATGATGATCTGTTTTAACTATTTGAACAAGTATAAGGGTGGGGATTTGCTTTTGGCACAATACACAACCATTTGTTGAACATTAAAGTGCATTTCCTCTTAATGCCAGCCACACTTCACACCAGCTGACAGTCTGGATGTGACCCTGTCAGACTAAAATTCCAGGCACAACAGGAAATGCTTCGGACTAAGTTGCAAGAAAGGTCAGATGTAAAAATGTTAGCTGTTTATTTAAGATCTTTAGCAGTGACAATCATAAGTGAAAACAACAGAAATGTGGTATTTAAAAAACATACAAAAGTAGATTGGCTATAATGACCTTTAACTATCTACAACATGATAAAACCACTGTCGAGACATCGGCCATGACGGCTAAGAACATTCAAACGCCATTGGGATCCTTTAGGTCAAAGTTATAAGATTCACAGCAACATCCTGCTGTTCAGACATTTTAAATTTTTCATTAGTACGAGTTAAAACACATGACAATCATGTACTTCTCGACATACTATCAGCTACCATGACAGAATGAACTGAACAAACAAAAAGGCAGTGTTTAGGTTAGAGGTGAAGACTTTCTGCATACGACTGAAAGAAGGCAGAAATACCTCAACATTTCATCAGTCAAGTAAAAAGTTCAGTAAGGGAAAGATTGATCCGTAGAGTCTTGAAAAAGACACATGGTTACTTACAGTACTCATAATGGCTCTTTGACTTTTAGATTGTTCATTTGCTGTAATCTGTGGGCTCCTCTCCTTCTTCTTTGAGTAAACATGAACGCACCAGAGCCTCTGTGACGATGTAAGGGTCGCAGTTGGCCGACGGACGACGGTCCTCGAAGTAGCCCTTCTTATCCTGCCCTACTGCCCGGGGGATGCGGATGCTGGCACCACGGTTGGCCACGCCGGCGGAGAACTCGTCTATGTTTGAGGTTTCGTGACGACCGGTGAGTCGTCTGGCGTTGTCCAGGCCGCCTTTGGGGTCGTAGGCGCGGATGTGATACATGTGTCTCTTTGCCAGCCTCTCAATTGACTCTTCAATGACCCTGTGAAGAACAGAGAGGGCTTAGGAACGTGCTCACAACCCAAATGCAAAACCATACACAATTTAACACAGATAGAATGAAAACGCATCCTTACTTCAGTCCACCGTCCTCTCGCATTTCCTTCGTGCTGAAATTGGTGTGGCAGCCGGCACCATTCCAGTTCCCTGCGATAGGCTTGGGGTCAAAGGACGCCACCACGCCAAAATCCTCGCAGACCCTGTGAAGGATGAAACGAGCAATCCACAGGTGGTCCCCCATGTTGATACCTACACATGGCCCAACCTGGAACTCCCACTGAAACACACAGTATTATTAACAGATTATTAATAGGGTTAAAAATATTTGACGCCGAAAAAATTTCGTGAAAGTGCAACAATTTAAAAAAATAAGACGACAACGAGACAGTACCTGAGCTGGCATGACTTCAGCATTGGTTCCACAGATCTGAACCCCAGCATACAGACAGGCTTTGTAGTGAGCTTCCACTACGTCTCGTCCATATGCCTTATCTGCTCCTACTCCACAATAATAAGGCCCTAACCAGGAGGAATGATACTAAATATTAACTCTCTGCAGGTCATTGAGATTTCTTATTTACTGAGACAAAACAAAAGGCTGACACTCACCCTGTGGACCTGGGAAGCCGTTGGAGGGCCAGCCAAAGGGGTGTCCATCTGTGCCAAGGATCGTGTACTCCTGCTCCATACCAAACCACGGGAGGCTGTTATCCACCATGGTCATGATCTTTCTACAGGTGTGGCGCAGGTTGGTCTCTGTTGGGAGAGAGCCGAACATAAGCTGACGCGAAATACAAGACATCTTCAACCGCAGAGACGCTCAGTTTTTGTTCTTTTCCTGCTCACCTGCTGGCTTGTGATTGTACTTGAGCACTTCACAGAGCACCAGCTTGTTGGGGTCTTTCCTGAACGGGTCCCTGAACATAGCTACAGGGATCAGGAACATGTCGCTGTTGGAGCCCTCTGACTGGTAGGTGCTGGAGCCGTCAAAGTTCCACTCAGGAAGGTCTGACAGTGGAAAACAACCGAAATCATTGATCTATCACATAGCTTGAAACCTGTACTCACAGTTTCACTACATGCTGTTATAAACTTCAATGTGGATCATACCGGTGCTTGAGCTCACCTTCAATCGTCTTGGGATCAGAATCTAAAGTTCTGGTCTTGCAGCGGAGCCCCTCTCCAGACCCATCGATCCAGATGTACATAGCTTGGACCGAGTCTCCTTGAGGGAGACTCATGTACTGCTGCTTCACAGCTTTGTTCAGCTTTGAACTCGCTGATGTGGCCATTTTTCTTGACCCCAAAACCTACAGGAGAGAAGGGGGCACATGCTAATGTGTCAGCCAAACACAAAGAAAAAAAATCACACACAGCTCAGACAATGGAGGTTACTGACTGACATGGAAACTCTCCTGGAGAAGAACTACATCATGACAGTTTACATAGGATTCAGACATCTTTATATATTACTGTAAGTCAAATAGTATTCATTTAAAGAAATTCAAGTTGGATAAAACATTAACACATAGTAACATATTATTTACAATAGAGGAAAGTTAAAATCTGAATAACTGAAACAAAGGGAACAGCTCTCTTACCTGATGTTAAGTGTAGAAAAATATCACAGGCTTCAGACGTGAGTGTGTAAATGGGAGGTCGTGGAGAGGCTTTCTGTTGTTGGTCATTCCTGCTCCACGCTCCTGCTCCACGCTGCATTTATGCAACTGCAGAGCATCAGTAGTCGCCTCTGATTGGCCGAGAGACAAACGTGACCAGGTCGTGCTGAGGAAATGCGGGACTGACTGACTGAAAAAGTAGAGCCCCCCCCCCCCCCCCCCCCGACACACGCACACACACACACACACACACACACACACACACACACACACACACACACGCATTTGAATATATAACCCACACACAAAGATATTTTCGCCATCCCTTGATCACAATGTACAAAATTCTGGAAAATAATAAAACTCTTAAATTTAATGAAAAAGTGAGACACACACTGACACCGTGGATGAGAAAAAGTGACACACAACTAATGCGCCCCCTAGTGGCCCTAACTCGATTTTCTTTGATAAATAAAGACAAATACAAAGAAACATTCACTAGTGCTTTAAGACGCACTTACCTACCAAATCCTAACCATTCATCGGGACATATAAAACCTAAATTGGCGAATAATACAGATATAACTAATACATTTATATAAATTGGGGGGAAATGCTAATTTAAGAATAGCTTTGAATGTAAATTGCTATATACTATACTAAACTATACTAAACTATACTATACTATACTATACTATACCAGGGGTCGGCAACCTTTACTATCAAAAGGGCCATTTTGCCCGCTCTTCCAACAAAAAAAATGTTCCGGAGCCCCAAAACATATTTGATAACACAGCTTATACATTTGTATATATAGTTATACTCAGTGTTGAGCCAGTTCACACTTAAAATGAACTGGTTCAAAGTTCAGTCCATGCAGATGAAAATGAACTAGTTCACGTTCATAGTTCATTTTGTATTGGGATGATTTAGGTGACAAACGTACGGTCACGTGTTTGGTTCTGAATCGATGGTGTCGGATCATGTCTGCGTGTCGCTCCGCTCATTTTAACACTGAGTCCTGACTGTGAGCTTCACTTCTCCTGTTGTACTGAGCACAAAATGTTGACGAGTCATTTTCATGATGTTTAAATGCAGCCTCATAAACTCTGGAGCGAATCAAACAAACACTAAGTTACTTCACGTGCTGATCAGGTCCTGATAACTAGTGATGAGTGTTTATTAGTTGAAGTGAGAGCAGGTCAGAGTGGAGGAGGACACAGAAACTCCAGCTCGGTACAGACCAGCTGCAGCTTCTGCTCTGATCACTGAGCAGCTGAGACCAGAGAAACTCTGTGTTTCACTGTTCTTGTGTGCACTTTCTCCTTTTTCAAACATTCTGTGATATTTTGCTAATCCACAACCCACCAATAATATTTTACTGGATGTTTGTTGTTCCCATTGTTTTCCTAACTACTCTGCACACTGTAGTCTGCCAGTTTAATAATCCCTTATGACATGCAAGCGAAGGCTCAAGCATGTGTCCCTTGATGTCCAAGACCTTATGTAGTTATTTGTAATGTTGAAAAGAAAATGTTGCAGATTCCATATTTGCTGAATATCATGAAACAAACAGTGAATAATTTTGCTTTTGCATTAAAATGTTTTTAGGTTGCTCTTCTCTTTGGTTCCAAACACTTAAAGTTTTTAAGTCAACTTTTGGAGAAACACGTTCCGATGTCACTTTTAGGTTTATACTTCTGAATTCATCCGTACATTCAGCCAACGCGATACTAAGACTCTTTTGCACAACCAAATAGGTTATCATCAAAAATCAAATAATGTGTTGTAAACAAATCATAAATATTTTGTTATGGCGTACTCATCGTTCTATTTGGCAGTTCAGCAATAACAAATCATGATGATGAATCTTGGCTCGCATCAGGGTTTCTGTACTATTCAGGGGATTACTGCTCCTCTAAAACAAGTCTGTCCACTTACAGCTGGTTCAACGAAGGCAACGCTCACGACAGTAAACACGTTGGTTCATTCCTCATTGGCACAGATACGTCTTTGATTTTAAACATGGCACAGCAACAGAGGGAGAGAGATTAGGAAAAAACGTGACGTCTCAGATATGTTTACTTGTTTCCCTACACAGCAACACACAAGATTTGTTTCCTGGTCGAGGCACGTCTGAGGTCAGCTGCTCATAATGTGTTATGTAGTGCTTAAATCACAGAACTGAGGTTGGTCAGTCATGATACAGCTGAGGACGGACACAAAGCTATCGAGGCAAACCAAAGCCATTCAAAATTCAATCGTGTGAAATGGAAGCAATTATAGTGCAAACGCCACTGAATATATCTACCTTGAAATACGTACATATGAATGTATGTGGTTTGAATTCCCCTCTTGGAAATTTCAAGGTAATTTTAAGTTGTGAGGTTTCAAAATAACGTTGCTCTTTTCAGCAAAAGTTTTTTGAAATGTTTTAAAAATCCCTCCTCTTCCAATTTTTCACATCACTTAGGGCCCATGCTGCCTCATCTTCATGTCCTGGCCAAAAATCTTGGTGTCATCTTCGATCCAGCCTTAAACTCTGATAAACACATTAACACTGTGGTGAAAGGTTGCTTTTTCCAGCTCAGAAACACACCGACCTCAAACCACTCTTCTCTTTAAATGATTTGAGTCACTACTGCCCTGATCTCCTCTTGATGGGACTCCTTTTGGGTGTCAGCTAGTCATCACTGTCTCGCCTGCAACTGGTGCAGAATGCCACTGTGATCGCTAACTGGTACTAGGAAAAGGGTCAGTATCTCACCTGTTCATGCATCACTGCATTGGCTACCGCTTAGGTAAAGGATGGATTTCATGGTTCTTTTAATTGTTTTTAAAGTGTTATTTGGCCTGGTGACCTCATCTCAGAGCTCCTCTGCCCCTTTTCCATCCCCAGATCTCTTAGATGCTCAGTCAAACTGCTCCTGCCTGTCCGTTGGTCGAGGCTAAGGAGTCAGGGTGATCGCACGTTCCCTGTATCCGCCCAAAATCGATGGAAAAGTTTTTCTCTTTTAATTAAGTGTTCCCACTCAAGGCTAGACTATAGACCAACTTGTTTTCGAGGCTTTTGACTGCCCTTGGCTCAGTCTTATTTACTTATTTATTGACCTATTTGTTTTTAGCCTGTTTAGCCTATTTGTATGTCAAAGGGTTTCCTTTGTGAACTCATTTTAATCTTATGGCTTTTACTATTCCTTGATTTAGTTTTTTATCTTCTCCTATTCTGTTGTTATTTTATTGTACAGCACTTTGGTCAACTCTGTTTCTTTTAAATGTGCTTTATAACAAAACTTGCTCAAACTGGTCCAGTGAAATTCAAACAGCAAATCTAAACATATTCGTCTTTTTACACGAATGTGCATTAATACTAAAAATCACCTTTGCCTTTAATGTATTAAATTGGAAAAATGAAAGAAAAAAGAACTTTCAAACTGTCAAAATAATATGACAGTTACATTGACCTAACATTTAGGTACATTTAAGAATTTGGGTTGACCATTCATTTTCCTTTAAAATTAAAATCATCAGCATTTCTTTGCTTACATACATGCAGGGCCATCGTTTAATATTCGAAAAGTTATGATATCTCTCAATTTTTAACAAAAAATAGTTCCTGAATAACCAATACAACACAATTAGGAAATGCTTCAGACAGGTAAGAGAAGAGACATGCTCAAACTTGAATGAAAGTTCATTGCAGGTGAGAAAAGAAACACCTGACTTAGAATAATGCTCAACAAGCCTTTACCTTCAAAGTAAAAACACTGTAAAGCTTTGCATTGAGACAAAGGAGTGGCCGTTGTTTATGAGGCTGAATATGATGCGATGGACACTCTCTCTAAAGGGTTCGCCAAACCTCAAATTAGCTGAATAAATCTTCACTGTTTTTCTTTGCAGGGTCTGTCTGCTGGCGGTCGACCTGGTGAACGAAGCAGTGCCAAACCAGAGTGTCCTCTTTGATTATAGAAAAGTCCCTGCAGTGAACCCTGTGTACCTCCTCATGAGAATGACTATTATCAGTATATTAGGCTTTGATGGGGACATTTAAATTAGCATTACACAGAACAATAATCTTTACACATTATGAAATATGTATCATTACGTGCATCTGTTTCTTTTGATTCTGAATGGCATCTTTATTGTTTTGCTTTGCAGAGTGTAGCCAGACCCTGAAGGAGTAGAACACCACAGCCATTTGCTAAATTGGATAAGCTCATCCACAGAGAGATAGATTTACACTGGGAAAAGAGGATTGGGCCCCCCTAGGGTCCGTGGGTTCCAGGCATGGAGCAGCTAGACTGTTTACAGCTATTACAGTTTACGGTAAAACAAAACAAAACAGACAGACTTGAACAAAGGAACTATTGAAGTGATTTTCAAAACCACACCAGTAAGTAAACAAGCGAAAGTTAACGTAAAATTGAAAGGTAGTGAAAAACCTCCAGGGCAATTTAATTGGCTGAGCTGCTTTATGTTCCTTTCCTGTAAGTCCCCCACTTTCACAGCCAGGACACCTCGTGACATGCAGACCTTTTTTCTTACTGTGAGGCCTCACTGCAGCTGCTGACCCTTTGCCAGGGCCCCCGCAGCACCGCTCAGGCTTTCTCTGAAGGGGTCCAGGTTTGTATATTTCATCTAACACAAGCTGTAGGGTCATGTAAGACACAATATATTCTGCTACAGTCCTCCTACAGGCCACAGTATGACCATCACTCAGCTGTTTGTCAGTTATTTCCTCATCTCCACGTGCTGTGTATGGATGACTGTGTTAGATTGTAAAATGATCTAAGACTATAAACCCTTTTATTTCTCACACATACAAAACAGTGAACGTTGAGCAACATGAGATCCATGGTCAGACAGGGACATCTAGTGGCTTAAAGGCTGAAGAGCAGGAACTGTGTCCTTCACCCTGTCTGCTGTTAAGTCTAATGCAGTCATTGTCTTCTTTGCTGTATTTACCAGAATACTTAGTTGGATAGTCATCTGCTGTAGACATGTAAAAAAAAGTCTGTAGTAGAGGTCTTCACTGGTCAGACTTTTAATGGACTGGAATGAAGAATTGTCCCTCTTATATTTTTGTAAATAAAACATTCTCTAACCAGTTTTCAGTCATTTTCTTGTTCTTATTGGATAAAGATTTGGTGTTCGCCCTCTGTAGACGTATTCAAGGTTAAACTGAAGACCCACATGTTTTCTCAGGCTATTGACTGTCCTTTTAGCTTTTTCTTATATAACATTTCATTTTATTGTATTTTACTCTCTGTTTTTATTGTACGGCACTGGTAAACTCTGGTTGTTTTAAATGTGCTTTATAAATAAACTTCAGTGGACTTGATAATAATAATGTCAAATTCACTCATGCAATAAAGTATTGTATGTGAGTTTAAGCAGAACTATGACATGATCAAAACTATTAAAAAATATATACTTAAAGGACAAAAAATACTTCTGCTATTGTTTTCTAGATTGAATTTGGACCATGAAGTTCGTGAAATCTGATGAAGATAGGTGTTCCGCTGGGTCGAGATCTGGTAACTAAACTTGAAATCATTTTAATGAAGTTAATCAAAATGTTTCTGTATTTGTTATTTTTATTTATTTATGTTAATAATATTTTTTATTAATTTGTCACCCTTCAGCCACAGATGGAGATGACATGGTTCAAAACTGAAGGCATATTGATATATATACAGTATATATTTTTCCATTTGTTAAAACTGGTGAAAACTGTGTATCGTGGTAGCCATGCATTAACTTGGCTGCATCAGATGTCCTGTTTAAACATTTCCTGGCAGAAAGCAAGGAAAATTATCTATTGGCAGAAACTGAAAATAATATAATGAATATTCATATTTAAGTACATTTTCATTAAATGGTAAATGGTTTTTATTTATATAGCACTTTTCTAGTTTTGATGACCACTCAATGCACTTCACAATTCAGTTTGCCATTTATCCAAGCAGCCCTTGTTTTGTTCTATGAAGTGCAATTCGGGGTTCAAGGACACTTCGGTATGCAGATGGGGAAGACTGGGGATCGAGCTGCCTACCTTCTGGTTGGAGGACGACCGCTCTACCCCTCAGCCACAGTGTTGCTTTTTTAGCTTTAAAACGGGTCCTGATCAGGAGCAGGTCCTCTTCCATGGTAGACCTGCCATGTTGCACCTCCATGTTGCTACTGTAGCCCAGAATGAACAAACCTGAAACACTGACTCTAGAGACAACCTTTTTACACGACTGCCATTGTAACCTCTCCAACACATTTTAAAGGAGAATGTGAGGTGGGGGATATTCAGATGGAAGCAATATGCATATTCATAGTTTGCCTCTCAGGGTATTGGCAGGTAATTAAAAAAACGCATACAGATGAAAAAATATGAATTGAAGTAATATATATATATATATATATATATCCAACAATATTAATATTGAAATTGATATTGATTAATATTATTAATTTACAAAGTAACAAACAAAACATATATTTAGAGGGATAGGGACATTTTAAGTGTAATCTTTTTCTTTTAGAAGCTCTCAAATCAAATCATGCCACTGCATGGGCCTGAATAATAACATGCTGTATTCACTTTTAACCACAGGGAGGTACAAGTTCTCCACTTACAACATACAGTACAGTACAATATACTCTGCTGGAAACCTCATGAGAGACAAAAACAGGGTAAATATCATTCTACAGAGCAGTAGGTATAGTTACATCCAAAGTTGATCTAAAAGTTGTTTTTTATTGAGGTGGTCAGTCCCAACAATGAGACAATGTTTTGTCCTGCAGGAAATTCTGAGTTGGAAGAAGATGAATGAGTCTGTCTTTAAAATACAAAATTCATCAACAAATATAGAAAAATAAATTCTCCACCTGTAATATAACTCCTGCACACTTTCGAGGACTGATATATTGGCCTGGTAATGTGCTCTCTGTCTCGGAATTTTGGCTTGGAATACTAAATATTTTTCTGGGGGTGGTGGGGAAGGGCAGAGGGATAGGAGGGTTAAAAACCATTAAGTGGGAGACATAAAAGAGAGTCAGGCGCAGTGATGGTCATTTCACCCCTCAAACAGAAATGGTAATTGGCTAATTTCTGCTCTAACGTGTGCCATAAAAGCCTCGGCAGCCCTTTTAATTACGCCTCCATGAAAAGACTTGCTTTGCACAATAAAAAAAGGCGTCAATTAGTATGCGGAACAATGTTTAACATATCAGAAAATTAATCTACACAGCACTTTGAATTAAAAGTTTCTTCCTGGAATAAGTGGGGCAGGCCAGCAGAGAATGCTATTGTATGTGGTCTAAATTACTCCTTTGTTACTGCTGTTGAAAAGCAATTAAAACAGGGATTCAAGTGTGGTCGTATTCTCCACAAACCTGTCAGCTTTATATACTGGGAATAAAAAAAAAAAGCTCTGTGTCTGCTATCTGTTCAAACTGAAGCCCGGGCTCATTTGTGCTGAGCCTCGGAGTGAATTGGATTCTGAAAGGATGAAGTATGGAGAAATTGGAAGCTCTAACAGAGAGTCCGGGCTGATTCTTGCCAAAGGAAGTGCTGTTTACTCATGTTATTGTTAAGCAAGAGATGAGCTTATCTGATACCTCGCTCTTATTAATGATGAAGGACTGTGCGGCTTGAATTTAAAAGCTGCCTCAGGCCATGTTTTTATTCAGCTGGACTATATTTCTCCCCCTCTCATCCTCCACTTGCTTCATGGCTGTTTTATAACATCGTGTTTTCATGCTAAAGATGTATTTTTATTGCAAAAAAAATGCTGGTTTTATTCGTTGCTTGTTACCATATTGTAACATGTAACTGTCTTTCTTTCCTCCCATACATCCCAATGATCAGATTCAAATTAAAACAACCAAATCATAACCTACAACTAATGAGGTGTACATGAATAACAGCGATACAGTTTTCCACCAGGTCTCAGGTCTGATCCATGTCACCCAGCCGCTCCATCTAAATGCCAGCAGCTGACATCCTGGTGAGAACCACCCCAGAGGCAGTCGACGGCTGCTCATTTCCCTAAAACACACTCTTTTAATTAAACAAACGGGCATAATAAAGGAGGGAAAAGACAAGGAGACGCTCCTGCTATTCCCACGTGAGGGAGAAGTTCATTAATATTTAGAGACCCTGTGGGCTCCCAGACATTTTCTGCTGCTCTGCTCGGCCTTTGCCAGTAATAAGGCGCAGGCAGCATGCTGGTAGTGCACTCTGTTAATGACTGCACTCTCCACTCTGCTTAGAGGTAGAATAACTGTGCATATAAGACAACATGCATCCTCCTGACTGCACTCAGGGCGCAACTGCAGTGTTTCTGTCGTGTTTTGCAACGCCACTCAAATTTGCCCGTAAAATCTGACGCTACTACTTTGGCTCAGCATCAACATTGGAAGCAGGCGGATGCAGCTCGCACGGCTCTGTATGTACGGTAGAAAATATACCAACCCCCAAAAAATTCAAAACTTGTGGTTTTTACACAAAACACGAGAAATGCTGTAAGGCAGAATAAGAAAAAAACAACTTAGGACAGAGACAAGCAATCATGTTCAGTTCTTCAGTTTTTCCTGGGCAGGGGGGGGGGGGGGACACTGGCCCCAACTGCAATCTGAGTGCCCCTATCCTGGCAGGCGTCTTAAAAAAAATTGTCACTTATACAAAGCTATGGAGCTAACGATAAACAAGATATGACTTATATGTGCACTTTACTGAATCAAAAAATTGTGCATGGATGTTGGACATATAATTGGCCCCTCTGTGTAAATTGTGCCCTGATTTAAAAACATCCCTCTGGTTTTTGCTCACCATCTCCTGGCTCCAGCTTCATATTGAACAAACAGATGAGAGGGGCATCTATCTTTTAATCTTATCATCTGTCGCTCAGCAAGAAAACGTTTCATTTAACATCCGGAAGCGTTCTACCTTTGTTCTGAATGAATAATCTGGCAGCAATCCACTATGGGCTCCAGTAAAGGTCATTAAGATTTTGGAATAATTTCGGAGCCCGGTTGTCACCCACTGGTCGCCGATGATAAACCTATTGACACAGAGGTGAATGTTCTGAAAAATATTTGCAGTTGTAAGGTTTTTCAACAGAGAAAAAAAACTAATTACTTTATCAACATCTGTGTACAGATTCAAAGGACAAAACTGTGTGTGAAAAAAGTCCTGGTGTTTGGTGTGAAACTGAAGTTACAAGTAAAACACACACACACTAACCATGAGGGCTCAATATGTTTATATTAGTGGTGTGTGGATTGATACTCAAAAATCAATACTTGCGATCCCAAACATGTCGGCTCTAGGATCCATTCTAATATTAAAAGATTGATATTTACACTCTTCACTAATTCAGGGTACTACACTATGAACGGCTGTATAAATGTGCCACATGCACTTTCACTGCTATGCACGTTGATGATGGCTGACCAAAAACACAAATATGATGAGGTGAGTGTCATTCATTTTAAATAACCCTGTATTTATTTCCCTGATCAATCAAGGGATAAAGTATCATATCAGTAATACCACCCTTGTTTTTACTTATTATTACTTTATTACTCCGCGGGTCAGTGTTTCAGTTTCCATCAGTTTTTATTGTCTCTCCTCGGGTCAGTGTTTCAAGTCACAGGAGGAAGCTGCTCTCAGCAAAAAGCTGTGATATACTCACTGCACGCTACCTGCTCCGTCGCTCCGGTCTGAGAGGACTCAATAACAAGACTCTGGTAAAAGTTCAAAACAGTTCACCTTCATGAGGCTGAGGCTCAGCAGGCTGGAGCAAACAGTGGACAGATTAACCAGGCACAAAGAATAGGGAAAAGACAGAAGGGAAAAACAGACGAGAAAGACCAGAAAGCACAACAGACAACCTTGACAAGGAATGAATGGAAATGGGCTAATATAAATACACTAAAGGTAGATTAGTGGTGAAGTTGCATGTATACCCCTCACCTCACCCTCCCCTTCCAAACATGACAGAGAACCTGTTGTAGCCGTCAGTTGACATAAAAACTCAAAAGATGTTTAGTTTGTCCAGTCTGGACTACTGTAAACAACATGGCGGCCTCCGTAGAGAGGACCTGCTCCTGATGTAAATATAAAGTATTTAAATATAAAGGGTAAAGAAAACAACTATTTGTACAATTGATGAAACATCACTAGGATTATTGTATATTCAATTTCTGCCAATAGATCCCTTTCTTACACACTGGACCTTTAAACTCTGTCAGACTGGTTGTGAAAAACAATAAGAATGATACATGTAAGGATGTTATTTAAAAGGCAGCACAAGTAAATAATAACAATAATAATTGTTTTTTAAATGTAGCAAATCTGGATCCTGCAGCCCTGGTGTCAGAGATACTTGCAGTATGAGAGAGAGAGAGAGAGAGAGAGAGAGAGAGAGAGAGAGAGAGAGAGAGAGAGAGAGAGAGAGAGAGAGAGAGAGAGAGAGCGAGAGAGAGAGAAAATCACAAGGTTTATTGATACAAAACAACATTTTGCGGTTACCTGAAGTATTTAAGTATCTAATAGTGTAAGATTCAGGGGAAGGTTTTTCCGAAAATAGCCATTGGGCCATTTCCCTTTCCTGAGAATAAATCTGATACCTGTGTTATTCCTCCTTTGGGGCTCGATGCAACTTCTGAAAAGCTAAAAGTGACTTTGATATCAGGAGAAAGTGCTGGCCGGGCGTTTCATACTGTAGGCTTGTTGTTGCCTTTGTAGTCGTCTTGTTGCTTGTGTCTTAATTGACAGAGAAAGTAAACCAGGATGTTATGGATTGTGGGTGTTATCTCCAGTCTAGCATCCCCTCGGCTCATCACACAACTCATTTCTCACTTTGGTCGCGGGGGCTTGGAGCGCCTTCTCTTCCTTACAGCCCTCAGAAGTCAGGTGGCCCTCAGCCATTCCAGCTGTCTGTCGGGTGTCGTTGTGAATCAACGTCACGCAGGGGTGTAAAAGACAATCACACAGTTTTACATGCTACATTTGCCTTTAATTGAGGGGAAACCGTGCACGGAGCCGAGACCCAAATAGAAATCTCCAGCAACACTTCTGTGCATGTGTAATTAGCACAGTAAATCTCCTAATTAGCTTGTTGCGTTGTCAGTGGTTATAGCAGCATCCCGACCTGGGGGTGGGTGGAGGGTCTGGGGTGCGGTGGTGGTGGTGGTGGTGGTGGTGATGGTGTGTGTGTGTGTGTGTGTGTGTGTGTGTGTGGGGGGGGGGATCCAGCAGATGGCTGCGTGCTGTCTTGCAGGCACACAGTCGTGAAGCGGAGATGCTGAGGCTGTTGTCAGACATTCCTCCGTCAGGCCACTGCCAGGAGCCCACCGCCGTGCCCCCCAACCGCCATGCCCCGGCCCTGCCCCCCCACCCCCACCCCGGCAGCCACAGAAGCAGAAGTTAAGAATAGAGGAAGTCTTGTCACATTACATGTAAAGGCATCCTGTGTTCTGAGGGGTGATACACACTAGAAATAAACATTGCCGCTCGGCCGTGCAGCCCCCGATGTTTGTGTGTTTTTTCCCCTAGTTATTAGACCCTTTTGGTCAGATACTGTCACAGATCTGCACCACTTACAGTTGAGTTTAGGCCTCAAGTTGACATAATCCAGTGTGGGTCCTACTGCTGGGTTTTCTGTATTGAACAGACTCTGAATATCGTGGATTGCAGCACCTACGCTGATATCATTAAAAATGTTACGCTGTCAAATCTTCTCTGTTCAGTTTCTCGTTCTACTGTATTTGTCAGGAGAGTGTGGATGAAAATGTTTTAATGAGATGACAAAGATGCTTTGTGTAGGATGAGTGTGACTTATTCCAAAATGTAATACACCAAAGATTTGGATGTGCCCCAGTTTTGGGCACACAGAGTTAGAAATCATAACGGACAAATCCTAAATGGAGACAGAGGCTGTAAAAGTCCTCCTTAGTTGGTCACTGCTGCTAAAATGCACCGTATTTAGGACGAATCATTGCAGCTGCCTGCAGCTGTACCTCAGTCTGTCTGAAATCGGTTCTGACACAGAACAAAAGCAGTTTCGGGGACTTCTTCCTCCTCCAGATGTTGAACTTGATTCGATAAGAAAAGGTGATTTTGAGGGGGTTGCGCAAAAGGGTGGAGGGAAAGGGGAAAGACAAGGACAGCTGCTGCAAGGAAGAGAGCAGACTTTACAGAACAATGCCAAAAGGTGAGACACAATTTTTTTTTTTTACTTTCACGACAAAAGCACCATAGAGCAAAGTGGGCACTTTGTTTGTCAGATGTTGTGAGTTTGATGGATTGCTTTGTTTACTTCTTCTTTTTCTCTCTTAAAATCATACCTCATTTGATAATCACGTAAGATCAGTGCTCATTCTTTGTAGTTTTGAGGTGATGAAACAGATAAAACATATCTTAGAAAAATATATATTTCTATTCAACTAACTGTCTTTGAGAACAATGATACTGTTCTTTAATACATTCTGAAACTGCACAACTGAAAGCCACAACCATCACTTCACTGCTGTATGCCAACTATTATTAATATTAATATGCCTCTTCCATGCCTGTCCTCCTCACCTGTGGCGTCCCTCAAGGATCAGTTTTAGGTCCTCTTCTCTTTTCAATGTACCTCTAGAACACACATTCATAGTCTGTCCTCCTGAAAAGAATGACAGCATCAATTGCTTCAGCCAGTACCCCAGAACAACATTGGTTTATATCTAAGTGAGAGAGATCTTTAGTCATTACACCAGGAGCAGAGGAGGAATTCAGGTGACATTACAAAGCTGTTTATTTCTTTCAGTGTTTTTTAAACTAATGTCTTCTGTATTATAGTGACCATGATACTGATATGTGATTTTGTCTTTTAATTCCAAGGGCTCTTTTACATTTCTTACTGATGATACACATTTTTACCACTTCTGTGACTGCTTCTCTGAAATCTCAACATGTCAACAATCACATCCAATAAGAAGGAGTCACAATCTTGTTATTATATGTGACTCCAACCAATCATTCAACAATCACACAATTCTTCAGCTGAGGAAAACAAAATAATATGACATCACTTTTGCAGTAGGTTACTTACTCCAGTTGATATATAAGTTGATTACTTGCCTACAGGTCATTCAAATGTTGCTTCTAGGCTTTTGACAAACACATCTGGCCGCATCACTTCTACTGTATTCATGCATCTTGTAATCCTCAGACAGGGGTCTCTAGCAAAGTAATTGTAACTCTAGCAAATCACTCCCCTTATTACTTTGCGTGACAGGCCTTTTTCGTTTGGCTCTTCTCCCAGTCTCTCAGTCCGAGCATCTCAGGCTAGCCAACTCTGTAGCATCACTTCTTGAAATTCAGTATTACTGGAAATTCCTCATTGAATTTTAGCAGATGTTTACACAGTTTCTTTTTTTGTATTTAAATGTATTTTCTAAGAGTCATTTAGGATGGGTCATTACATTTATTTTACTGTTTACTATTGAAATTGATGACAAGTCTACACAAGTATTAGTGTATCAAGGTTTAGTGTAAAAAAACTATTTTAGCACATCTATTGCTTCAGTAAATTTGATGTGAATATTATTTTGTGCCAAAGGCACAAATATTACAAGGTGTCAAATGTCAAGAAATGAATACAATTTGAGAGGCAGAATGTCCTATATATCTCTGATATGGTTTAATTAAATGACATAAAGTGATTGAAAAAGATATAGTTTCAATTAAAAGGCTTTAATTGAAAAAGGTCATTTCAAAAACTAAATGTTCTATTAGAAATTCAATTACCTCCCCGAAAAAATGAATATAATATAATTCTTCCTAATGGACTCTGGAATGTAATAAGTCGACCAATTAACTATTTTTTATTTGATTTAGGTAGATTTTATGATCTTTGTTCACAATATCAATTACATGGAGTGCTTTGTGTAGGCAATGTTCATAATGACTGCAAATGGCAGAGGAGGAAAAAACCCTTGACTAATTAATGCATCCCTCACCAGCTTTCAATTATAACACAAATCATGCACTAACACTCATCTAGGTCAGGATCCTGAGCCTTTGTTCAACGCGGAGTTTTAGGACAGAAAACTTGTCTATTTCAAACTTTCACCGACATTTATGAGGAAATCCACCAGTATAATACATATTTTATTAAAGGTTATATACTGCATGTGAGCTTGTGTTATGTTTGAGTTTTCAGATTGTCGAGGCCGACGTGAGGCTTTAAACATCGTCAGGTGAATCTTTGTTTCGTCTGGTTGCTTTTCCACTTTTGACAGATATCAATCAATCCAGCAGATGAGGTCAGCTGTTTTAATTTGCTCACGCTGCGTCCTGGGAAATGAATATTCAGCATTTTGATGATAGAGCTCGGCTGTTTATGCACACTGAGGACATCCATTTGCTGGCACCATTGCTTTTTTTTCCACAGTGCATTTATTACAACACGCAAGGCAAATCATGAACAAGGAGCAGGACATTTGGGTGAGTTGTTCCTTTTCATCATTGGTCTGATTGCAAATAAAGGAGGAAGATGACAAACAATAACACGATTTCTTCTGCAGACAAAAGACATGAATATAGAAAAATAAAGTGGGTTATAGTGCAGTAATGTAACTTGAACTTGTCCTCTCACCTTTAAGTTTCCCCGTTCTATACTACTTTATAATTTTGCTACAGTCCATTTTGGAGGACATTTTATAATTTTTTAACATAGTCTTATCAGATAAAGAAATTAATATTATCCATTATCACAGATTATAATAATTGTTTAATTTATAATAACAATAATGATAATAATAATGGAATTAGCTGTAATTTGACCAGATATTGTTCTATTAAAGCACACGTTTTGTATCCTAACACAACACAAGTACTATAAGCTGTTTCAGGGCATACAATTCTGATAAAGAAATAAAGATCAACTCTATTTAAAGCCACTTAGATTGAAATAGCTAAATTTAAACATACCAGGTTTTTAAGTCTAAAGCCGCTTGTGAGTGAGTTTGTAGATGTGGCAGAACTGTCATTAGCAGGTCTTGCCTCACGGTGCGTGTCACCTGCAACACTGGTGTGGTAAAAGATTTCCTTCAAAGGATGCCAGAGAGTGTCACATCTATGAATTCAGGGATTGTATTAGTAGCTTAGTTTACATTTCCATTCTTTGTCTCTGCTGGACTAATCTTCAGCCAAACCTTCACTTATAAATAGTGAATAAGATAATGATGAACATTCCTGAAAGGCATCTGCTTTAATTGGTTAATCATTCAATGGGAAAGTCAGAGTCAATAATTTTGACTATTTATCATCAAGCAATTTTTTAAGCTACTTATCCAAAAATCCCAATTTCCCATCTCCTTAAATGCGCTAATTTGCTGCTTTATATGATCATAAATTAAAAATTGTTTTTTTAGGAACTATAGGACCAAACAATTATAAGATTACCTGATAATGAGAATAATTCTCATTTTCAACTGCTTGACATTATTGTTGTAAGTAAAATGGCTGCATTAGCTGTTTTCCAGCAGGGGGCACTATTAACCAGGGAGGGGGGTAGAACCACAATGAGAAATGGTTAACTGGAATAAAGGACAATATTTGTTACTTTAAACCAGAACAGTAGAGCTAAAATAAAAGTTAAATTATGTCAATTCGGCCAAAAAAAGAAGTAACTAAAGGAAAGGAAGTAAAATAAAAATAAAATATGATGTGGTCAATTGGAGATTAGCCTAAAAGCATAACTGTCCCTGATTTTAAGATGCAAAAATGAAATACAGAAAGCAATAAAATGTTGGAAAATCCAATTCAAATGACCAACTGCTTCTTCAGAGTGAAGATGCTTCAATGACCAGCTCTTGTCTGTCATATGCACCATGTAAACAAACACAGACAGGAGACACTTTGACACCAGATCAACTGATTGATGCTGCACACCATCCAACTTTATTACACGTCCCCCCTCGTGTGGAAACACACACACACACACACACACACACACACACAAACACGCAAACACACACACTCTGTTAGCTGCATAATTTCACAGCGCTTCCTGACGCAAATAGGAGTGAAAGTACCACATGAGCAGGGGATTATTATCGCTGCATAATGTATTTTCACCTTCGTAGGTGGAGTGAAAGTCTCAATACAATTATTCAGAATTGTTACCAAAAACAGCAGAAACTCAAAACTGGCAACAAAGAAATAACTACATTATTTTTTCCCAAAAAATGTCATTGTTGTTATGGTTTTCCATTATGCTTTTGATACACTGCAACTGCCTTGTAGACGAAGGATAAAGTAATTAATTTAATAAGTAGCTAATAAGTAATTAATTATATTTACTTAAGTTCAGCTCTTAGGTGCTATTTTGTGTTACTATACTGTACTCAAGTATTTGTATTTATGCTGCTTTATACTGCACTGCACTACATTTCACTTTAGAATATAAGTAAAGAGTAATTTCCATTCCACTACAATTATTTAACAGTTAAATTATTTTACAAACCAACCATCTTTATACAAAACACATTAAAATATCCATGTATTTTCATTAAATAGCATTTCCAGAACTGTATTGTCTAAACATAGCTACAGCTTGCAAATTCAGAATCTTATTTTCGTATTTATGAAACTATTATAATATTTATATAACAAAATTCTCTCAGATAGGGATCATTCTGCATAATGAGTCGTTTATGTTTAGCTGGTAATACCTTGGTATGCTGTAAATACAATTTTGAATTCAGGAATTGTACTCATAATGGAGTATATTTTTAATTTGTATTATTGCTTAATTACATTTATTTAAAGGATCTTCCACCACTGCTTCTAACCTATTTATTGTAAAGTGATATTTTCTTACCCAAATTGCTAAATACAAAAATATTTGAGAGGTCGAAAGTAATATAACAACAACAATTTGGATACTAAAATAAAATCTCTATTTTATTGTTGTGTGTCTTTGTTCGCCTCTGGTGCGTCTGTGTCCCAGACAGACCACGAGGTGTCTATCGGAGTTAAGTTGTGGAGGGAGATTAAGCTTCTATCGTTGTGTGTGTCTGTGTGTGTGTGTGTGTGTGTGCGTCTATGGTTCACTCATTTGTGTGTGTGTGTATTTGTGTGTGTGTGTGTGTGTGTGTGTGGGTGAGTGTGAGTGAAGGGTTGGAGCAGCAGCTGGACGAGGCTTTTTTTCAGTGCACCCGCCTTGGGGAGCCCCCACTCCAGCTGTGATTGATGCGCTCCTGTTGCTGACCGTGCAGAGGCCAGAGCACAGGGACCCGCTGAGGCTGATGTTTATTTGTGGTCAGAAACCACCTCGGTCAGGGGGTCCTGGTCATCAAACATCTTAATCCTCACAAACACAGCTCTGCGTCTGATTTTCTCCTCGGGAAGGACCCATCAAGTTCCCTTTTTTTTTACTGTTGATTGTTGTGCACTGAGCTAAATCTCTGCTCATAGTATAAGTTGTCTGTTACCATTGTATAAAACCATGTAAGATAACAGGGTTCTAAACTTCAACACTGTGTTCTTCTTTGATTCCTATATTTTGGAAAAGGACATTTTCTGTATTTAATATTCTCCTCACAAGAAAAGTATAAGTTTGGAGAAAACCTTGTGCGTGTTGCTCTGATGCAGCCAAATATAATAGAAGACATTGGAGTCTAAACACTCAGGACTTATGTTTCTGTGGGAGAGTGGGAGAGTGCCAAATACACTCACGTCTCTTTGATCAGAGTGGACGTTGGGCTCTGGGCGCTGAATGAAGAATGCTTTTTGTATGTGACATTCTGGAGCACTTCAAGGAAATGATCGGTCAAAGAGCAATCAACAGGCGAAGCCTGAGCTTCATACCAAAGTCCCTGCGGGGCTGTGAAGGTAAAACCACAGGGCATGAACTGGGGGGTGGTGGGGGGGATGAGCTCGGCCTGAGGTTTGTGTTTGTTTGAGTTGAGACGGGATCAGATGGAAGGAAAAAGCTAGACAAATATTACCGTTTTTGCAAAAATTATGTGGATCATAATGGAAAACTGTTTTCATTGTTATCTCAGATAATGAGAAAACTGACTTTACAGTGACAAACACCCGCTGCACAGCTTGTTGGACTTTCTGCTGTAAACATTAAAAAAATAAACCAACTCTAATCAAACATATAGTGAAAAAAATCCTCCCGTTTCAAAAAGTAAATGACCCAGACTTTAACTGAGAGTATTTGCTCAATACTGTACTCCACTATAACTATGAACTACTCAGAGTAGTGCTCCACTAAATTTCAGAGATAAATATTACTTTAATACACTTGTAGTATCATTAGCACTACTAAAATGTCAAAATACTTCATCACAAATTAAAGTCCATGTGCAATATGAACTTATTGTATCGGAGGTATGTATAATCCTCAAAAAAGCCCCAGTGAGTGTTATGCTGTTACATATTTTCATACGGGAGTTTATGTCTTCAAGTAGTATCATTGTTGTAGTTGGTTGAGGTGGAGCTTTAATGCATCAGATTCTATAAACTATTACTCAATAATTACAGACATATCTAAATAAGTCAAATAACTGAAGCACATGGAAATAAAGTATAATATTAAGTATAAAACTTTATTTGGGTAAGCGTAACTACTCACTCTTTTTTCTACTTTTGCAGGAGTGAAGGAGGAGTGTGTAGAACAAACATGTGTGCGTGTGTGTTTGTTTTTATAGAGAGCTGCCTTACCTCTCTCATTCCACATTACACCACAGGTTAATGGTTGACTTTTAAAATTAACGACCCCTAAAGATATACAAGCTCATGAGGTTAAAGGCTCGATGTACAATTTCATTCCATCATGTCTGTTGGCCACGATGTTCAGTTTAATCACTACGCCAAACACAAAGATGTTGCCAAAGAGAGAAATGTTTATTTTTGCTTTTTGCAGGTTTTGTGTTACCATAGACACTAACTTTATTGTGCTTATTTTGCAGCTATAAGTGGTCAAAAGTGAAGATAAATGTGCATGTGCATGGTTTTTGTGTTTGATTGCGATGCCTGTTGACTAAATTGACTAATTTCCTAACAAGTGAGGACAGTGGGATGGCTAAATAAATGCAAAGTGTGTTTTATTGATTCGGGGCAGCGCTGCTGTGCGGTGACGACAGATGCTACACATCCTCCCGGGTTCAAATTAAGCTTCGTCCACTTGGGAGACACACACACAAAATGACAGTGATGCTCTCTTTGCAGTGTCCAAAACATTCAGTGGATTACCAGGAATAATAAAACCAACAGCCAGCACTTTAAACTGGATGTGCCCATCTGATGCAAGGTGGGGAGATTGATCTCCCATAATGCTTTGTCTTGATGTGACAATGAGAAATGGCCCTAGCCGGCGACATGTCAATATCAGGGCTGGAGATGCACTGACGGTGCTTGGTTCTTATTTAATCCGGTTTTCTTTAAGATGATAGCTCTTGTTACATTTTCACTGCCTGTCTGTCAGCTTGACATCGCAATATTCCCCCTCTCCTCACTTTCCTGCTCGGTTTCATTTATTTTAAAACGCCATTTCACACACGGCTGACTTTAACAAGGCATTATACAGCACTGAGGGAAGGTCCGGGAGATAGAATTGTGACAGATACAGCATTTTTTACGGTGGAAATACAGAATATTGTAAACAGCAGAGTGTATAAATATGGCAGAGTTCAGAGAGGAGAGCTGCTCATGTATGTGTAGATGTCATTCAGTCTCATCCTCCCTGTGGAAATAATGTCCACTGTCAAGCCTCCGCTCACTCTGGCTTCATGAGTAACAGAAGCAGCAATTATTCAAGCTTCATTTGTTGACATGCAAACCTTATAGAATTAAGAGATTACAGATTTCTAAGTATTGACCATGTGTCATTTAGTCACAAGGGGTTATTGGAAAACCATAAACTATGTCACAGAGGCAAATGCTTTATATCCAAATAGGCAATTTCACCAGCAAATAGTCTGTGACATGGTGTATTTTATCTGCTGTCAAAATGCAGCCTATCTATCCTGACCACAAAGATATTGAGGATGTATGAAAACGGACGGATATTTTTGGTGCGTGTACATGAAATGCTAATTAAAACCAGCTTATTTTACATTGTTTATGTCTTTAAAAACAGCTTAAACCGAATAAATAAATAAATAAACAAAGTATGTATATTGCCAGTGATGCATCAGGGCATGACAGAATTCCCATGAAATTGCCAGGAAAAATGCTCCACCTTGATATGAGCGGTTCAGTGTCTCTCCCCCCCCCCCCCCCCCCCCCCCCCCCCCCCCCCGTCTGCTCAGGATGTGTAACCACTATGGCGCTCTCACAGTGAGAGTGCAGTGACAGTAGGGGTGTAGTTGCTCACTGCACCCTCCACGATGCAGCTGTGGGTGAAACATGCCGTGGCTGACATATCAGTGATGTTTATTAAGAGACGAGTCTATCAGGCCTCATAAGCCAGTTCTCGCAGGCGGCAGATCTTTTGTTTCTTCCGGAGGGTGTCATCAATCTTGCGTGGCTGCGCTCTCCTGAGCGCTTGATGGGAGATCACGGATTCCTCCCTCCCATCGCATGGGTTCAGTGGTGGAAGCAGGTAGACGGCACACACGCACACACACACGCACACGCACACGCACACGCACACACACACACACACACACACACACACACACACACACACACACAGTGAGGCCTATGTGCTCTGCAGAGCACCTCCATTCTAGGACTGAAAACACAGAGGGAGGCTCCATTGTCGACGTGACACTGTAATCCTCTGTCTTACTGAGGGATAAGCTTACCAATAAAAAACAGTACGGATACGGTATTTATGTTTTTGTTTTGACACACCATAAGGACTATCCATTCAATACGCGCTCCTGTTTCATATTCATAAAGCATACAGTATTTGTATTTATTTTCACTGCTTTGACATATACTAGAGATTTTATTCCAAATATATGACTCTCGTCTGCTTTGCCTCTGTCTGTACGGATACACAATGAAGAAATTAAAAAATGAGCTTCAGTTTTTATTCTGGACCTGAGAATGAAACAGAGACACATTGTTCAATCAACTCAGGGTTTCCATCAACACTCAGCTCAGTTTCAGAACAGTTTAATCAAGTTTTGAGTTAACACAGGGTCAACAGTACAATGAACAGTGTTAGACAAGAAGGACAGGTTAGCTAAGCAACAAAATAAAAGCAATAATTAAATAAAATAAATAGATAAAATAAAGTAAAAAGAGCTCAGTAATATACAATTGTTAAAGTCAAATACAATAATAATACAATATATTAGTGGATGCAACTGTAAATGCAAAGCAAAATCATACATTTAAACTGTATAGGAATATGTATTTATAAGTTATTGCACATTTTCCAGAGGTGAGTAAACAAAACTGCTAAATTTTGTCCATTTCAAACAACAGTACTACTAAATAAAACCGCCAATGTCAATAGACAAATGTTAAATAAGAGAAAAGATCTAAATGAGATGTTAAAGAAATTAAGCAATTAAAGCAATTTTTTGTTTTCAACTTTTGTTGCTATTCTCAACTGTTACATTTTTCTTTACCAAATAAGCATCGCCATTGCGAGAGTAGTTTGGAATTTGATTGCATTAAATATACCTTTGCCCAACATTTTTAGAGAATAGGAGAAAGGTCATGACTGGTGAAAGAGATTTAAAAAATAACACAGCAGTGTTTTTGACAGATTTGTACTCCTGGCCCCAAACTGGATCCGTCCGTGGCAGTGCGACCTGCAGGAGGGGGTCTGAGACCGACCAAACATTCAGACAGATACACCTTAAACCACATTGTTTAAGTCTTATTCAGCGGAATTCATGGCTTCTTGATTCCTCCAGGTATGAGCCTTCAGTTGTGAATTGCTGGCAGGAATATTCATATTAATTTTTGCAACAATAATTTTCAATATCAATGTCATTCTAAATATTTGTAGTATTTGAAACATGTATTTTTTATTCCAACAGTTGTTAAATTAATAAGAACACATTCAATCCTAAAGCAGGACACTTGGAATGTACTACAAATGTCACATATGGTTAAATGAATGTGATAATGTGACTTGAACCTACAGCACATGGTTGTTGGCACATTATAAACTAAGAAGTGGGTTTTCATGGTACAATAGAAGTAAATCTAATGGTGAAATATTTCTGAGCTGTGGCCTTGCAGAGAATGTGTCTCTGTCCTGTAATATGAAATTGATAGCGCTGGATAAAGAAGTGCCCCCTGCGCCGTCTCAAACCAAATGAAAGTAGATAACAGCGCTGACTTGCAGCCTCCTGTAATGTCATAACTTGTATGTAAATCTCTGTGGCCGGGATCGTAGCCCTTCATTAAGTGCGCTTTGGTAGATTTATGAAGTGATCTCTGCAGAAGTCCTTTGCAGACGCAGTTCACTTTAGACCTGGACATGATGAATATACTCCACTTGGCTCCGGCTCGACTGCTGAATCTGAAATTGGTGCTGTCCGGAGAACACTGCATGATTCCAGGGTGGGATGGAGCACTCCTGTTTATTCTCTGACTCTAGTCCACCGTGCTGACCTTTAACAAAATATGCCACCACTCGTGCAAAGGGCATTCATTCCTAAGTATTTTTCGCCATTATGATTCCTTTACAGTCTCAGCTGCTACAGCGTGGTTACCTTTGTCAGGAATATTAACAGTGTAACATTAAGCGGCTCTCGGCTTCAGCTCTTATTACAAAAGGTATTCAGACCACATAGAGAGGTTAGCTTGTTCGGCCCTGATTCCTCATCCCTCTTGCAATAATAATGAATTAAAGGGATCATTTCATGCTAATTACTTTTTTTCAGAATGATAATCCAAGCAATAAACTGCAAAGAGGCGTCGGTTGTCTACAGGGAAATACACCCAAATGAAATAAACGCCGATTCATTTCTGACTGGAATGTGTTCAGCCTCTGAACAGAACACACGCTGCTGCCTGGACAGAAAGACGGCAAAGAAGTTTTAATCAATATTTCCTATTAGAAACGCCGATGCTTAAACTAACAATAACCCGTGTTGAATGAGGTCCAAAGCATTGTGTGTTCAGGTGTGTGGAGTAATTGAATTCTCTATTGAAAAGACTCCTCTGATTAAACGAAAGAATAAAAGGAAAATGCAATCAAGCACACGGTTGCTTGGGACAAAGAGTTACCTTCAAAGTTTGTCATCAAAGTTATTTTGATTAATGTGGGACTCAGTTCCTCAAATGGAGCTACACAAGGAACATAATGGAAGATTATATTTTGCGAGCGCGGCTGCTTTTGACTTTTTCTATTCTTGTTTTTTTTTTTTTTTTTCTTTCGCAAGTTTTTTCCTCAAGTATATTTTTGCTTTATGCGCTATGTCCTTATTCATGTGTGTTTATAGCTGCCAGGTGGTGTATTGTGTTAATAGACAGATAAAAATCAGCGAGGAAATGGCCCTCCCAGCGCTGACCCTTCCACCACCCCGGCTCTATCTGTCAAGCTGTCCTCCCTCTGACTTTTCACCCTCTGATCCCCATCTCCTGCTTTGGAGTAAGAGAAAACAGACCAGCACCACATTGCGAGCCATTTTAAGAATGCTGCAGAAATTCCTGGAAAAACAGACTCACTTTGATAGACTCCTGCAGTCTGGTCATGCAAACCCAGAGACATGAAGTAGGACCAAGTAAAAGGAAGTAAGTAAATGGATTTTCGTTAGTCAAACTTACGATACTTTATGTTAAAGTAGAGAAAGACGTTTTCAGATATGCACTGGGGAGAAATTCAGAACCCCCATGTGCTTATATTCTCCAGAGATGTGTTCACATATGAAGAACACAGCAGGAGCTTCTCAGGTCAGACTCGTTCCCAACAGCAGCAGGCAGGACGCAGGACGGAACATACAGAGATCACTGCAGAGATCAAGTATTTTAGTTTACAGAATATTCACACCGGCCTCTGACTATATCACCAAAAGCTTTCTTGACATTTTCATCGTGTGACTCTTACTTGTGTGTGGCACCGCTTTTTCATCGATTTGCATCTATCTGCTGCTGTTTTCTCACAGGAGCTCACTCGGACATTCTCCAGAGTTTTTATTAGGGGGCTGGCAGGAGAAACTCCGGAGAAAGTCCACACACTCCCATTCAGATATTTGCGCTTTCACATACAGCACCTCCAGACAATGTGAGGAGCTGATCTGAAGTTCAGTGCAAGTCTGAAAGCAGCTTGAATTTCACACATCTGAGAGGACATCTCCCATGTAGCATGATCGCTCTGTGGTGCGCTACTGACTGCCGGACATCCGATATGATGTCCCTCTTTGTCAAGGAGCACATAACATTGGTGTCAGAGTGTACTAACATTTGGGTTGTCTACCTCTGTAGGATAACATTTTAATCCCATCATCAACATACATACAAATCCCTGGAATCACTGACGGGACTTGTTCGTCACCCAACTGGTTAACTAGCAGTGTGGCCATAGAGCGCCACAGTGTGGTTCCTGAAGTAAAAGTCCCTTCCCTTTTCTGATCAGTGATTTTGATTATCAGCTACAAGATTGTGAAACGATGATATCAATTGTGTTTTATTTACAATGTGAAGGAGAAGTACTACACTACCCACAATCCTCAGTTATAATAGCAATATATTTAATAAGTGGAGCTGGCTGTTACCATGGAAATATTTACCACAACCGTGAAAATCAGCTATCCAATCGGCTATGATTGGATGGTTCAGCGTTACATTACGTTTACCACAGAGCAGGATTTCTCTTTCTAACAAATATGTTTATTTTTAGAGATGAGGAAAAGAGTCACTGTAACAAAGTTATATTCAAGAAGAAATGCTGGAGGTCATTGGAAAAGAATAATTTGCAATGGTTTATGGGATGCATAGTTCATTCAAAATCATGTTTTCAGTTCTCCAATAATTATTTTGCTTTGAATCAAATGTTTTATGCTCACGATTCATCTTGCAGCTGATCGGCCGGTTTCCAGGCTTTAGAATCTTTTCTGAAAGATTTTTCTGAAACATCGCTGAAGAAAATGTTTGGGAAATTTACTTCGAGAGCCAGAGCCCTTCTAAAAGTGGACAGTCACTGTTAAGCCCTATTAAAACTGAAGTGATCTAGTGCCCACACACATGGATATCGCACCAATCATATTACAGTAGCGACATTTTTAGACAGGGCTGAGAATTCATACAACCTGGACAACACTAGAGTCGGGGGTGCTATCACTACAGGATTTTCTTTCCTATTCCTTTCTCTTTAGTAATGACAGCTTTGACCTAACACACATACAAAAGACATTTTTTCAAGCAAAAACTCATTTTAATTTCAACATCGAGTTTGAATGAGCTGCAGTCTTGAAATTGGACTCTGAGGAATAAACAATGCATTGCAGGCTGTTAGTCGCGGGGTGCATAATGTGTAGGTAGAATGTGATTTGATCTCCGCAGTATATTTTTGGTAATCTCGCCCCCGTCTCCTCCGCTCCTTGGGAATCTCTGTATCAGTTGCAGATAAAAAGAAATTTGCTGTGATAAAATACCATGGGCAGGAGAAAAGTAAGAATGGGTTGCTGGGCTGATTGCTTCCCCCCCCCCGCCCGTGTGTGTCAGATAGTGATCAGCGAGAAAGTCTTGAGTGTGCCTCATCCCGTGCCCGCTGCTGTCCATCTGACCGTCTGCAGCATCTCATTCTGCAGGAGAAGAGGAGCAGGAGTGAATGGATGTCTTGAAGGCTGAGGGAGACCTCTCTTTTTAAAACTCCCATCTGATAGGACAGGCACAAAGGAGCCAATCACGCTTCTGCTGAAGTCAGTATATTGGAGACACATGCATTACAGGCTGACCAGGTGAGAGAAGGGAAAGGTGAGAATCTGTGAGATCAGACACTGAAATCCTTCCCCTCTGCACACCCTATAATATTTTCTTCCTCTGCAACTTCTGCTCTTCATTAGGCAATGACAGCAATAAACAAAAGTCTTTATTTGCCTTGATAAGAAAGCACAGACATCTTCATTCACAGTCTCACATTTAGTTTTTGCAATAACATCTGATGCTGTCTGTTCCACGTTACAGACAGTTGCCTCTGGCGCCTCATGGGGAATAGTGTAGTGTCGGCAAACAGGTGAATCAACTGCTACGTGAGACACTCTGTGTAAAACAATATTATCAGTCATGTTTGATTTAATTTGCTCCTTTGGTTTGAATTTGATGACCTTCCAAGCAGTTGGGTTGGGGGTTGTGCCTGAGGGTTAAGTATCGAGTATCAGCTTTGTTCTGTTTTTTTTTGCAAACTTTACCCAAGAACAGTATATATGGCATAATGTGTCTGTGATTCAGGGACTATTTTCAGTGACAGTTAGACACATTTGATGCTTTTGAGTGCAGGATGGTGTAAAGGATATTAAAGGGACATGTCAGACAGTGCCACTGTGTTTTTGTTCTTATTTTTCTTTTCTCTTAACAAAAAAATGAGCTCCACAAGGACTATCAGGTATAATATCAGGTTTTGGACACACAGGCAGTATTTATTGGTTTTATTACATAATTGCCTGGTTTTGTCCTTTGATTAGATATGTTGACGTTGTGATGAATAAATATATAATATCAACAGACTTATCCATTAATGTGACCAGCAGCATAGGTTTAACTGACAGCTGTTTGTTACCTTGCACAATGTACAGTATGCACTGTTGGCACTTAATTAGGTCTACTTGTCTAAAACTAAAGACATCTAATACGATAACTCTTTCATGAAGGTTGTAACTATGAGATGTGCTGATTTCACCTATATTGAAAAGACTTGAAATTATTTTGTCCAATCCATTCATGTCAATGAAGGTGGGGTAAGCAGCAGACACACTGCGTTGTATTACGCAATACAGATCAACAGCACCACACACTACAGCCTCAGAGCTGTGGCATTAGGCTGCATTAGTTTTAGCTAGAAGTGTGTTCTATATACAGAGATGTAAGGTGATGTGATGTTTATGGGCCAAATCACAAAACTACCTCTAGTGGTATTTAGCTGTACTGTTTTGTATTTATTTGCTTAATTTTCCGACTCCATCCCAAATATAGTGCAGCCTTGTTCAATGGGGCATGAAGTATTTATAATAACACATAAGATCATTAATGTCCTCAATAATAAAAGAATAAATACAATTTTTTTTTTATCTGTGCATTAAAGTGGCGGAATCGTGATATGTTACGCATTACTGTTAAGTGCAAGTGAAACTACATTGAGTTCCATTGTACGGGAATGGAGACATAAACATCCTGATGGATATATCAAATCTGATCAAATAAAACCAAACCACTAACAGTAGGTAAGAAAATGTTTTTGTAATTTCATTGAGCTAATCCTTTAATCAGCACATAACATGTATTAGTCTGTTGTAATCTAATTATTAGTAGTAAACCATTCAGCAGTAATTATAATAGCAGATTACTAAATGCACAGTAGGAGTTGTGTTACTGTGTGTGCTTTTGATAATATTTCTATAGCAGTAGGATTATAATTCCAAAAACCAAGTGAATTTCTCGCTCACTGTCATGACTGAATACTTCAACCGACAGCCAGCCAGCGTTCACTCCCAGCCGCATCCACGCTGCCTCTGTGAGGAAATATTAGGCCGAAGCATCTCAGGCGTGATGTGCCTATTAGATTATTCCAGAGACCAAACAACGGAGCGGGGAGAGGAGGCAGCGGAGAGGGTGGCAGACTGGGAGCAAAGCCTCTCTGAGCGCTGGCAATCAGGTGATATTAGGCTCCACCAGTTAGAAGCAGCAGCGAGGCAGACAGAGCTCGGTGTTAGCCGTACATGTGTACATACACTCAGCCGTCATCTCAGACACAATAATGGAAAACCAGATACCTTATCAAGCTCAACTGTCAGGCCGGAGGCCGAGCCGTAGAGATTAAGTGTGGGATATGTGTGACGGTGCGATGCATGAGGTCGGGTATGAGGCTGGGAGGAGTGTGTGTGAATGCGAGTGGGGGATATAGGGGTTAGTTGCAACTTCCTGAGGTTTGGATGCAGAAGATTCCCAACTGTATTATGTCTGCTTTGTTACAGAGACAGTGCAGCATGGATTTGTTCTCTTTATCCTACTGGGAGATCCTTTCGAGTGTTTCTTGATTGACGCTGGAGATCCACCCACTCCGGGTTGCTAATGAGAAAAGCCCAGAGGACACAGAAATTCAGCAGACATTACTCCCTGACCTTTGCGAGCTTTGCTGGGGACGCCACGGCAAGGCGTTCATGCAGCCATGGCGTCGTACGCGCGTCAGGCCCCCCGGGGCACCGCTCAGGGCCGGGGAGTAACACTAGTAGGGAGCCTCGTTATGTGCGCACCATCAAAACGAATCAGGCTCCGTCCGCCACCCCTTCTTCTCAGGCCCCCACTGTGGGCTGCAGGGTGAGTGTGTGGAGGTAATGAGACCATGGTGCTCTTCAGCCCCCGCCGCCACCTCCACTACGAGACACTAACAACTACTGGTGCCCCGGGGATGTCCGTGAGACAGGCAGTGAGAAAAAGAAAGAGTGAAATGGGGAGAAAATAAAGAGTGTGAGAGAGAAAGAAAGAGACCAGGCAGTCTACCTAACCAGCTGAAGTGGAAGTTATCCTTATGAAGTGTGTGTGTGTGTGTGTGTGTGTGTGTGTGTGTGTGTGTGTGTGTGTGTGTGTGTGTGTGTGTGTGTGTGTGTGTGTGTGTGTGTGTGTGTGTGTGTGTGTGTGTGACTCATGCACTGCCAGGGGTTTTCAGAGGTCTTGAAGGAGCTGTGCCAAGTTGTGTGGAAGTTTCTCTTGTTGCCAAAAGGCGCTGAGCAGTCCAGCCTCCTCCCTACAGTCACACAGAAAGAAAGTCTGAATCTTTGTCAATGTGCACACAATCACTGACAACACTGTATCTTTGTCTGAAACAATGGATTAAACATTGGACAGAATTTCCTCTAGTGTCATCTCTCTGGATAAACTGGTTAAGAGCAATGGTGGTCTCCGGGTTTATGGGTCTCACAAAACGTCTGTAAAGAGGAATTATTTACTGCGGCAAAGAGGCAGGAAGACAATCAGCACACACATTTCTGCCAAAAAAAATCTTCAAGCCCTAAGCTGTTTCTCTCCCTAACAGATAATGCATGAGTGTGTCCACAGCAGGCTTGATTACTTCAAGGCTCTTCTCTCTGAAGAAAGCTTTGGATAACCTGCAGATCATCCACGAGAAACTAGGACCAGACTGTATTACTCCACTTACAGTATCTTCAATGGTTAGTTTTAGAATAAGCTACAGCTAATTAAAGAGGGATTACATGTTATTATGTTAGTTTTATTTAAAGATACATGTTGTTAAGACACGTCCATTTAAAAAGGCTACGAATCCAAAGTTCTTTCAAAAAGCTTCAATGTGTTTTTTGTGCTTTAAGGCAATTAATCCTAATCACAATTTAAATCAGCACACAATTTATTTTGCTTCCAGACAAGAGCATTAAAATGGGATATCTCTGCAAAGCCCAGATGATGTTCAATGACAAGGATTATATCGTTGCTCTCGACAACATCTGCGCATTGGAAACTATGATGTGTACACAATTAGGTCATGGTTTGTGCTGAGAGTGGCTAACACTTGGTTAAGGATTGGAAAAGATTCTGGTTAATTTAGGCCATAATGTAATGTTAGTAGTGACACACACTACACACCCATCCGAAACCTCAACCTTACTTTCCACCTCGTTGCACGAAGGACACACAGCAATTCAGGGGCTGCATCCTTCGAAGGACGCAGTCTGCTCGATCCACGAAGACTGCGTAGACCGCGAAGACGGACCAGAAATGAGAAAACCTGGTCTACAGAGGATTTCCATCAGATAATTATCTCTTTTAAAACCGGTTCACCAATGGAGCGCAATTAATCATGCAGGTTGCGTCTGTGGTTCCCGGGATGGAAGGACGCATTTGAAGGAGACATCGAAGTAGGATGTCCTAGTCGGGCCGCTGTGACGCAATCAAATGCAGCCTGGGAAGGATGCAGCCTCTAAATTTAGACACACTGGTTTTCTACTCAATTCTTCCTCTCCTAAAACCATAGCTCAGCTCTGGGTAACTATTCATCCTGTTTGCAGATCACACTGGCAGTCACTGTGGTATTTTAGTTGCCCTGTAATATAACACAAGTCATAAATATTAAAATTGTCTTCATTGCTAGCTGCCATCCCACATGAAGTGAATGCAGCACTGGCTTTCACATAATTAAAAGCTTGGTTCAGCCGAGTTACAAAAAACACGTTTTCTCGAATGGCAGATAGTTTTGGGGATTTTTGTTTCTCAAGTTTTAAGAGTAGCCTCTGGAACATCTGCCTCCACCCAATACAACTTAGGAGAAAGGATTTTTTTGTTTGCAGTGCTATGAGCATTGAAGATTTCTGCTGCACTGTGTCTTTTGTACAAACAGTTCCTAGTTAGTTGGATAATGTAAAGACTTCCATGTCAGCAGAGCCACTTTCTACCTAACAAACCCATGTGATATCTGTTAGATCGGTTAGATTAGTTAACTTCTCTTTGTGAAGGTTGTTAAATTGGATTTCTTTCATTCATTCATTGCAAAGGCCAATCTTGCCCTTGGTCACTAAGTCCTGACATTCTGTACAACTGGTCCTTTTGTTTGTGTTATAATTAGTGGGAAAGTGTCTGAGAGGCAGATATGGTACTGAAAGACATCTTTTGAAAAATCGGCCCACACGTGGTGTGTCATGTGTTTTCCTAAGGCTGTAGCATTGCAGTGTGTCCATTATCGTACAGTCAAATGATTCTCTGTCCATGCACCACAATGGATGAGACAACATGACTATCATTAAACAGTTAGACCATTATATTTTCATAATAACACAATCAGATTTTAGCCTTTATTTTTATTTCAAAGAGGTTGTAAGTGATGTAGTTCCACTTCTAGAGCTCAGGTAAAACACTTGGCAATATATGCCAGCTTAGTCCTATCCACTGTATATGCAAGCTTTTTATTAGGCATAGAAAAATACAGTACATTATTGACTTTTTCAGTACAATAATATATCAAACTAAATGACTTCTGTTAGCATGTAAATGCCCTCATGAATATAATTAGTTGAAATATGCAAATTAGACAAACAAAGGAGGAGCATCGAGCATAACATGTGGAGGACTTACTGTGCATTCACGGACTCCTTAGAGGGATAGTACACCCCAAAATGAATATTCACTCATTATCTACACACCACTACGCCGATGGAGGGGTGGGTGAAGTGTTTGAGTCCACAGAACACTTTTGGAGTTTCAGGGGTAAACAGCGTTGCAGCCAAATCCAATAAAATTGAAGAAAATGTAAAAAACTACATAAAAGTTCCGACATTCAAATTACACTCGAAACGGTGTCATTTACACGTGGGCTTTTCTCACAGACATGTAAACGTGACGGAGGAGGATATCAGAGAATATTTAGGCTAAAAACATGGTGTAAATGACACCTTTTCGAGTTGAATTTTAATATTGGGGTTTACAGACACTTGGATGACACCACAAGAGCAGTATGGAGTCATTTTATGTTTTATTGCTGTGGTTTCTTACGTTTAAATAATCACCCAGTTACTTTAATTCTATTGGATTTGGTTGGAACACTTTTTAACCCTGAAACTCAAACAAAAGTGTTTTGTGGACTCAAACACTTCACCCACCCCTCCATCGGCATAGTGGTGAGTAGATAATGAGTGAATTTTCATTTTTGGGTGAACTATCCCTTGAAGGTCATATATAGTTCTGAAGTCGTTCCGTATGTTCATGTGGTCTGTGGTCGAAATGTGAAAAAACATGAACACTGTCAATAAAATGCACTGTATTTATGTGTTAAGAGCATTTAAACAGCACCCTCGCATTGCAGATGCAAAGAGCAAAGAAAAAGGATCAGGTGTGACAGGCATATAAATAATTTCAAAAGTAATAATTAATGTAACAGCTAATATAACTTAAGATAGAATTTTAATAAATGAAACTACTACCTGACGTTTTATAGACATTTTATAGCTGGTACTAAAATATTGGTGAGCTCAGATTATATCTTGGCTCTTTCATCACTGCCTCCTATGCTATGGGATTGAATCCAGTTGTTGAATTCTATACGTTGGAGCATTAGTGCTACTATATGTTGAATTAACAAGCACCGAAAAACATGAAATGGACAAAGTAATAAAGGTGTCCAGTCCAACCTTGTGTTTCTTTCCCAATGAACATAACTGTGGAGATGGCACCGACATACAAGTTCTTTGCAATAATGTGTGTTTGGTATGGGGAAGGAAGAGTATCCAGAAAATCTATTCTTTTATAGTATCTGCATCGTTGCAGCTGATTCAAAATCACTGATCTACTTTTTACCTTCGTGATGCTAATCTGTACTCTATGCCGCATGTGGTAATATAGAAAAGTAAGGTTTTGTGCCTAGTAGGGTTAACTTCTGCTGTTGTGTGTTCGGTCACACATTTTGAACCTGGTAGTTTTTGGCTGTACTCTAATTTCAGCACAAATTAAACTGGTGAACAGGAGGAAGTGTCGCCGGCAGCATGTGGCACAGCAGCTCAAGCTGTTAGCAGCTGAAGAGGCGCAGCTGAGGAGCAGTCTCCCTGGGTCTCAGGGGGCTCGTGCAGCAGTCTGCCCGTCTTTTCCTATTTCACTTCTTCCCTGCTCTCTTTTGGGACTTCTCCTGTTAGTGTAGTGTTTGCTGTAAGAGACGCGTCTGCCTTTCCATCTGTGCCCAGTTTGAGAGTGAGCTAAACTGCAGTCAATGTCACACAAGAAGTTGCTGAATTATTAAGAGTTTCAGATTTGCTGTGCACCGCACATATTTGATCCATCTGTTGGAGGAGCAGTCATATATGGCAAAGTGTACCTGCAGCAGTTGCTGGCAATCTGTCGCGGATCAAATTTTGATGGTTCATATATTTATTGTCACCATAAAGAAGTTTGGCTCTCATGGTGTCTGACTCTGTGTTAAACAGCTAGCTCTGCTTTCATTTACAGTGTGCCATAATGCACTTAATGTAAAATCAATTTTAATTCTGAATATTATAAAGTAAGTGAACTGAATGAACATTACACCTCAGCCAGCACTTTATAATTTGTTTCCTGAAACAAGGAAAAAGAGATAATAAAACACACAGAGAGCGAGAGAGACTGAAGTGTAGAAACAGTGGCCCGCCAACACCTTCCTAATCATCTGCCCCATTTCCTCAAGGTGATAGTATAAAGGTTAGTGTTGTATGTCGTCACTGAGAGCAGTGGAACATCGTATCACCTCTGGTTTAATCATTGCAGCTTCCATCAACAGCTTTTTATTAAGCGAACGGCACATCTCCGTTGTCTTATTCTCATCCACTGACCTGTATCTATTGCACACATCGTGGTTCCAGCCTTTAGATTAAAAAAGAGCAGTGTAGCAGGCTGCAGTAAATTAGACCACTGGAACATGATATGGCTGAAAATGATAACAAGGAAATATTCCACATCATTCCATAGTTAGGTTGATACTTTATGGTATTCTATTTTTCCGAAATTAAATAATTTAAAACAAATCAACAGAGCAACTAACTACAATGAAATAAGCACTTACATATTTATTTCAAACCACTGGCTGTAAATTAAATTGATCTTCCTCTTTGTCTAAGTCATCAGTTACATGTGGTCTCCTTTGAATTTGTTATAGAACCGCCAGAAAATGATCTTGAGGAATGTCTGTATAGTTAAAGACAACAGCTAATTAACATCATGTAATAAACAATAACTGCCTGAGATCATTGGCAGATTTTGAACACTTTAATAGTCCTCAGAAATAGAAGTCCTCTCTTGACCTTATGATCAGCATTTTTAAAGGTTTAGTGTGTAGAATTTAGTGATATCTAGTGGTGAAGTTGCGTGTTGCAGCTGAATACCACTCACCTCACCCTCCCCTTCCAAACATGAAAGAGAACCTGTGGAAACCTTCAGTTGTCATAAAACTCAAAAGGTGTTTAGTTTGTCCAGTTTGGACTACTGTAGAAAACATGGCGGCCTCCATAGAGAGGACCCGCTCCTGATGTAAATACAAAGTATTTAAATATAAAGGGCTCATTATAGGGTAAAGAAATCAACAATTCGTACAATTTAGATGATTACACACATGTGAAAACATCACTACGATTGTTTTATAGTCAGTTTCTGCCAATAGATCCCTTTCACCTAAATCTTAAACACTGAACCTTTAAAGACTTGCTCTTATCACATTGTATGACTTGGTTGCATTAAAAAATAGCCTTTGCTTAACTTAAAAACATGTCCAAGTAGCAATTATGCTTTCCATCAAAACATAATCAGCACAACAAACTATGCAATGCAACTTAATGGGGACTCACATTAAAACCAGTATAAAACACAAGGGATAAAACTATAAATGTATTAAGATTGTGTCGGTAACCAACTGGCTAAGAGGGATACCACACAAACCACAACTTAATTCCAGCCAGCGACCACTGTTACATTTACAACAACTCGCTGGTATTTATTATCCTTATTATTATTATAATATATATAATATATAATATTATAATCGCTGGTATTTATTATCTTCCGGCCCCACTGTCCTTAATTATTACCTCCACCAAGTAGGTTTTATTTTCCTCTGCATTTGTTTGTTTTTCTGTCTGTCTATTACTTGGCAGGATTACACAAAAACTACTTTGATAGATCACCGCAAAGTATGGTGGAAAGATTCAGTATGGGCCAGAGAAGAACCCCATTCACTTTTGGTGTGGATCTGGATCAGGGGCGGATCCAGGATGTTCCTTTTTTACTTTCTCTAACATTGCGAGACCACATTTTCCGTTGGTTTATCAGTGAATATTTCATGGTTCTTGATGAAAAACAAATCTGGCATGTTTAGGGGACTGGTAATTTTGTGCTCCACTGAATGACAATCTTGTTGTTTTTCGCACACATTGAAAAGGGGAAAAGAAAATGTATTGAAAATAAATAAATTAACGTCAGTCTATCAATGTGGCCATTTGTGATGTCAGTGGACAGTACTGTAACACCCCAACAATGATTAAAGTGATAATATTTGTCAAAAAAAAGATATAATTGTTGTCATAGCTCTAATAGTGATACTGGTCGGGCATTGTGCTTTGTGAGTGTGTTGTGGTTCCTGCCTCTCAGTGCAGAGGCTCTTTAGTGTGTTCTGTGGCAGACTTTGTACTTGACATTTCCATGATTCATGCCTGGTGTGATGGCTGGCCTGGAGGCTCACAGAACCTTTACTGAGACAGAACCAGGCTGCATTTGTCTGCATGGCCAGAGAGCATTACCAAACTACAGTACACTGTGTGCATGCACATGTGATTGTTCCTACGGTTCAAAGTCGGGCTTTTAATGCTTATCTATGTGTAAAACACAATTTGGCAAGATCTGTTTTGATCCATTGTGTAAACCCTATTATTTAATCTAATTCATAGTTTGCTTGTTTTTTTCTGGGTCTGTGCTCACTGTTGGAGTTCAGAATTACAGATAGTTCATATCCAACTTTTTCTTACAGAACTTGTGTTCTGAATGGTACTCCCTTCTTTTGAGAAACCCACCCAGTGTACGCTTTCTTTTCATGTTTTAGAGGAATCATGAAGTCAGCTCTGCATGCATATGTTTCAGTGCTTTGGGGAAATGATAGTGGCTATGAATAACAAATAGATGTGAGTCAGTGCAGTTGAAAAGCCCCGGCTTTGTTGCTGTTATTAAAGCCGTGGTAGCTGGAGAAATGGATCCAAAGTATGCTGTTGATCTTTCCGCGAACACATATCAAAGCCTGGACAGCAAACGAGTGGTAAGTACTGTGGGACAGGGGGGATCCCTGGAGCAAACCGAGGGGTGAAGATGAAGGGATGTGGAGGAGATGAAAGAGGGAGAAGAAAGAGAGAGGCAGAGAGAAAACAGAGGAAGAGGGAGAGAGAGAGAGAGAGTCTGTGTGCCTTTTGTGTGTCTCTGTGTACCAGTGTCTGCTGGAGGAAGGACTTCAAAGACCCAGCAGAGCAAAGGCGGCTTCGCTTTTTCATTTTTTCATTTTTTTTTCTCACCAAAGCTCCTCTCGTGTTGGATCCCCCCCTCCACCCCTTTCTGATTATTCATCTGTCTCTCCTCAAAGGCAGCCAGGCCTATTGGATTCTGTAGGGCACCACTGACATGAATATTTCTGCTGCATCAGAGACATTTGCTGTCGGTGCCTCACAGTGCCTCAACTGTAATTGAGCGCATGATCCCTGAAGCTCTCCACAAAGTGTATTTACTGCATTACTGGCTGCATTATGGACTGCAATGCTGCTGTCTGGTTTATCCAGTGAAAAAAGCTTTTTTTGTTCATTGGCAGTATTTAATTTTTGAAATTGCATGGCTTTTACAAACGTCTTATTAATGAGCCTTGAAACTCAGCAAACATGGTGTTTGAGCCAGAGGGCACCATCACAACAAAGTCCTCTTTAAAGCACTGAATGTCCCGGCAGTACAATGTCCCTGTGCCCAGTTGTTGCCAGGAGGAATGTTTCTCGTGGGCTTCTCTTTTCTAGACTTGTACCAACATTTATATGGGAAGTTAGTCAAAGTACAAAACACTGTTGAGTGTGAACAGTAAATTTCAAGAGTGAAATGCCAGTTTGTGTCATGTTGACTGTTGGCTGCCAACGCATATCACTTTCTAGCCCTGTAGGTTGTAGGTACATAGCAGTCAATTACTGACCAACAGCACACGCTAGTAATCCCGCCATTAAATTCAAATATGTCACCTGACTATTTTGAAAGTATAGATCTTTATAGAATAATTTCACACTCACACTAAATATAATAAACGATAATTTTAGGTATTCTAGTAATTTACATGTTAAATGTGTGGCCCACAGTAAAATGGTCTGGTTTTCTACAAATACATTAATTAGAAGTTAACTCAAATTTGTCAGTAACATACTTGATCAGAAGTTTAGTAAAAATCTCTTTCATATAATTGAAAACCAAATTAGTTATATTTCAAATAACATATGTTGAATATTAAATTTCAATTTCATTTTGTAACACTGCCCTATATAGTGCAGTTTTGAAACTATTAGTTGTGTTTAATAATAACCAAGTAAATTTCCACTGGAAGTTTTATTGCATTTCTATATTTATTCACATACACTTGCTGAACATTTTGACAAATAAAACAAGACTAGAACAGGTGACATCACAGCCTAAACAACAGGACAGGAAGTGTTTAAAGTTTTCAGTGGCTCACAGTCTTGCTGTGGCTGTTGACATGCCTTTTTACGAGTGTGTCAGTCTTCAGCTCTGTGACTGATTTACTCTCCCCAGTCATGGCGAGTGTCTTTCAGATGCCATAATGCTGATCATGTTGCTCTTTGAAGAAGAAGAAACTTCCCCGGAGGTACAGATGGCTACGCGCCTTCTCAGATTGTGTTAGGGAAGATGAGAGGCGGTGAGGTGGAGTGTGTTGTCGTGGTGGTGGTACGCACAGTGGAGGGGGGGTTCCTTTTTTGGGGAATTTGAGGAAATCAAAGCTTTGTGCTTAGAGGCATAGGTGAGTGGGTACAACTGGTGCCGGCTGTTGTCATACAAGGATAGGCTGTCAGGGCTCTGATGGAGCTCATGGTTGTCTAATTTTGAATAGTTCTCCTTCGCGACACACTCAATAAGTATTTGTGTCTCCTCTTCTTAAAGCTCAATGTAATATTTTTCAGTTTTCTTGAGTGTCAAAAGGATCTACAAGCTAGAAAACTAGCAAAACGAGTGGGTCTTGAAAGGATGTCTTAACCAATTAAGTTTCCAAAACGTAGAATTCTTATGGCACACTTCATCTAATTCCACAAACGTTTGTCTGTCTGTCTGTATGTGTTATGCATATCTTGAAAACTATTCATCTGATCGACTTTTGCCTGAACAAGTGTAATGCCGAGTTTCTTGCGATTTAGACATGCATTTAATGAAAATGGAATAAACAAGCAACCCACACGCTGTAGCAGTCAGTGTGTGGGTCGGCAGCGGACAGTGCGCTTACCCAGTTCAGCTTTCTTTTTTAAACTACAGCAGTGGTCTGTAACTGGGTCAAAATAGCAGATCTAAATAAATAATGCAGTTAAGTAAATCATTCAAACTTATATACAAACCACACACATTAACAGTACTAAAGAACATTTTATTTATATTCATTTCATGAAAAACACAATAATAACTTTATTTGTATGGCACTTATCTAAACAAGGTTACAAAGTGCTTCACCAGAAAAATCCATGGCAAAAAGAAAAATGAATTATAATAAAACGTATTCAATTCAGTTCAATTTTAAGGGCCAAATCATAACATAATAAGGTCAAGACCTTAATATTTATAGAGATAGACTATGCATCCATTGTAGATAAAGCAGGTAGGATGAATGCAAAGTTTTCTTACTTCACTCTGCACAAGACGTCCAGCACACAAACTATAAAAAGTGACAGTATGTTGTAGAACTGTTTGAGGAGGACTCACTAATGACAAGGAATAATTCTGAAGTAGCTCTGGAGCATTAACACAGGACAAGAGAACAGCCAATTCCAAACAGGCAGGTTTAGGACAGACACTGCACTAGTTGTTTTTTTCAATTCTAAGGAAAATATATAGTTCTTTCCATTTTTAAATCATTTCAATGTTTGGATATTTCTTTTGGATTTTTCTCGGCCGTGTCAATAGTCGGGACGAACAGCAGTAGTTACACTGTCTAATACTTCTTCTTTCAACAAATTCTTGGGCCTCCCCAGATGCAAAGTTGCAACAGAGCAGAGTCGATGATATATCAGTGCGTCTCGTGGGTGTCTCAATACTGCCCTTGTTCAAAGAGTTTGACAGATAGATCTTCAGCCATATGCTTTTAAAGCCCCCACAGGACTTGAGTGACTAGTGAGGGCAGTATATTGGGCCTATGAATTCACTTTAAGACACTGCTTGTCAAGGTGAAACACTCACAGCTCATTACATGGCACAGGCTCAGATTGTTATTATATTGCAAATCCATGAAGATGGGGCTCATCACTGTGGTGGATCAACAAAGGGGACGGGCCATATAGCATGAGTGCACAGTTGTTAACATTTAGAGGGGGTGAAATAGTTACGAGCGTATAAAATTTGATTGCCCCCTTTAGAGAACTTAGCAGCAAGTGTAAAGTTTGCACTCTGTGGGATCAATGGCTCCCTTTTTCTATTGTACACTATATCTCAATATCCGTCTGTTACTTCTCTCTGGTGGGTTGTAGATCTGACTTCATGTTGAAGTAATAGCTCCCTCTCTCAGAAATACTGCCTTTTGATGCTGCGTGCTTTAGATCCACGGTATATTTATTAGTGTGAGGATTCTGTCAAATGTATATTCTGGAAGAAGGGAATACCTCCCCCCATTTTCTGATCGGTTTATCTCCACACCCTAGTATCAGTGTGTGAAATAAACATAATTAACTCTCAAGTGATGATTTTTTTGGTGTGCATTCGCCACAGTTGTGAAGACTGAAAGCCATGTATTGAACCAAAGTTCCTCACCGTCTACAAGATGCAAATATACCCCCCCAAAACATTCACATACACACACAGGGCCTATAAAGTCCTGTAGGACTGTAATAAGGAGTAAACACAAAGGCAGTTTTTAGAGGGGGTGTATATGGGGTGGCAACGTGTTAGGGGTTTGATGTGTGAGCACTAATCACCACTTGGCCGTTAACCACACGCCGGCACCACTGGGCTCATTCCAGGGGTTAACTAAACTGAGCCGTGACACATGGCTGGGCTTTATGGGGTCCAGGCAGGGATGGGAGGCCCACGGATGACGCTAAAGAGCCCATAATAATGACAGCAATTACCACAATCCGCTTAAACAAATGGGAGTGCACCGAAACCTCATCATACTCTGATCAGATTGGCCCTAATGAGATAAAGATGCCAATTAATCCTGTGTTAATTGCCGTGGCGCGTTCTCAGAAAACACTGAAACATGCACATGCAAATGCGAGACAGGCCCTGCTGTGCCGTCCAGGATCCAAACTGCAAAATGTTGAGAGCATATTTACATAATGATTATGATGATGATGGTCGCGTGGATAATGATGATGATGATGTTGATGATTATGATGATGAGCGTTCATATCTGGACTGTATTTACTGTAGATTTTGAATAATGGTCGTCCCCCAGCTGATCACTAGCTGTAACTACTCTGATCTGAGCATCTCAGAGCGATGAGATCTGTCTCAAGACAGAGCCAAACCCAAAGTCAGACATTTGCATTAAGGTAATGTTTGGTGACTGATGCCATCGCCTAATGATTCTGCATGCCGGGGCCAGGTCACCTCTCTCAACACTGTGTCTGCACCCCCAAAGTGCTGAGATGACACTGTGCAGTTGGTGACCTCATTATCACTATTAGCGCAGTCAGGGAATTTATAACATACATGTCTGTGATGACAAATTCTATAAATCATTGCATTAACTCCTGCTCAGAAGTCCTTTGCTGTGACATTCTCCTCAGCGCCGATGCCACCACAATCCATTTTCTTTCATGTTCTCTAATTGCTGTCCTCATAGTTTTGCTCTTTTTCTTGCCTGTGTTGACGTGCCGTAATAGTCAGTCCATCCAAAGTGGCTGCGTTGTCACTTGTGCCATTATGCGGGCCATTTTCATTTCATCTGCAGAGGTCCCAGCTCCTCACCGCAGTGACAGCATCCCCCTAAATCATCCTCATGTGTAATTGCTCCCTACTTACCCAAATGGCTATGGCCTTCTCTATTTGCCTAAGAGCATTTACTCAGGCTTCTCAGGAATTCATGCTCCTGGTTCAAACCTTTTTGACTAGTCCTTTATGCTGGACTCAGTGTCAGTTGCTTCATTATTATCATTCACAGTGATGTCAGACTAAATGTGTTGTTTTGCATACTGTGGGTAAACCTTAAATTTGTCATCCCTTACCTTGAAGGATTACACTGCCCTCGATGGGTTAAGTGTGTTGTTGATGACTTTGTCCATGAAGTCTTTCAAAACCCATCAGAATTATTATACCTGAAGGAAAGGTACTGTTTATTACAACTATTAAATAACACTGTGTTCACCAGAGTAACTGCAGAGGTCTAAGAACATCTCTAGGAAAAGGTAAAAAAAGAAGAGACCATAACGTTGCTAATAATCTCTTTTTGTGCAGGAAAAAACGTGAGTTATGCACGAACCGTGAGTTACAGTGTTTGTGGAAGAAAGGTTTCTTTACCTTGCCTAGCTGCACGAGCAGGGTGATATGCTCACCCCTGATGGATAGTGTTTCTGTGTGTGTATAGGGGGATAATGTTACTTGGGAGGATTTCACCAGATGATTAACGTTTGGGGCTGAGCCGTCAAAGGTCAAGGTCAACAGAAATATACAAGCTTAGGTTGTGTCTATATTCCTACTGGATGCAAAGATGCCACATTTGTTTTGTCATTTTCTGACTTCCTCATTGTGATGGATGTTTTCTGGAAGCTGGTGAAAGGAGAACTCAGGCAGCAGCTGATATCTTATGCTGAAGATTTTAATGTGGACTTGATGCATCAAGGAGACCAGAAGGTGAAACAATATACAAACGCTACCAGAGTAACATGAGCAATTGTCACCCCCAAGTCTGAAGATGTCTCCCACAGCCTCCCCATTTATTGTCCCTCACCTTGCATCACCCATTCCAACAGCACATCCACGAAAGCATGCACACCTAACTCCTTACATCTCGCAACTGGTGTTATACGCAAAAGAGTTGGAGTTGATGCCTCTCTGTCTGGGGCATCTGAGTTAGATATGAAAGTCAATGAACGTAGACACTACAATGTGTTGCTGGTTGGCCCTTTATCTATAACCTGACCTTGGGTACTGCTGGAAGAGAGAAGGGAGTATCTGTGGAATGAGACTGGCTCTATTCTCCTCATGGTGTACTGATGTAATGTGTGAGGATGGTCTAAAATTCTCTCACACTCATGACGTCACTTGTCCTATGATGTCATATGACGGGGAATCACCTTTTTTTACCCTTTCATCTACTAGGAATTATACTCGTGCTTCTCAGATGGTAGGAAGGAGTATGAAATGGCTTCAGGCGGAGCTGCGTCTCGCACTTTCTGAAACCTACGAACCAAAACGTGGTTAGACAGATGCAGAGTTGAGAGACTCTCAAGTTTTGATATTCTGGACAAGTAGATGACTCTAAAGAGGGATGGTCCAAAATTGTGTCCCTTAATGTCCATTCAAAGCCCCCTTTCCACTGGTCAAAAAACCCTGCAGACGAACATTTGGCTTTTGTCTGCAGGTGGAATGGATCAGCATTCACTACCAGGTCACATTATTCTGCAGTAGTCACAGTTTATTATCGGCTCCAGCTCATCAGTGATGGAAACGAGACACCCAGTTGAATGCACTATTTTGGCAACAAATTGTGAGAGAGCATCTCAGTTTTCGTCACATTCTTGATGTCGAATATGACGCACCAGGGGAAAAAAACGATAGGCCTCAACTGGCAATGGGAAAGGAGTCAATCACCTTTGTTTGGGCGGGTTTACCAAACATTAAAAAAACCTCTGTATACCTGCTAATTTTGATGTAAAAGAGGTATGAGTGACTGTTGGGTCTGTTCCAGGGCCGGCCCTGGCAATGCTGGAGCCCTAGGCGAGATTTCAGATTGGCGCCCCCCCAACATACACACTGCAGAACTGCAAGCGCCCCCTGTGTACACTGTGTACAGATGCACACACAGGCAGACAAAAATGTAGGCTAGAAAAAATTATAAAAATATATAATAAAAAATATAAAAAGAGTCTGAAATCTGCAGTACTGACAGCTGATAGCTATTCATGTCGATAAAAATAAACATAAATGATGCTTCTCGTGCGAGCAGCCACCTGGCTGCTCACACAGGAAGCACATTTCTCCGCGCTGGTTGAGGGGTAAATGATGATGGTCTTCACAGGTGACTGACCTACGCAAGCCTATAGCCGCCACCCCCCACAAGAGATTTAAAGATGGGGAATTTACATCATGTGGGGGCAAAAATCTGGGAAATTGAAACTCCAGGAGAACAGTGGAGAAATCAAAAGTATGGGATGCATATTTAATCATCTCTATATTATATAATTATAATATATCACTTATATCGTTTAAAATCGATTTTCATTGTGTTTTCTGGTCCGATTCGCTCGCGGCTAGCGGAAAAAATAGAACAGACCCCCAAACCATCGCTGCAGATCGCGAGCCGGCCGCGACGCTTCCCGACGCTTCGCTGCCGGTGTGAACAGCCCAATTGATTAACATGGGCGTGGAAAAGAGGCGGACCGCTTTTCGTGGCGCTTCGTGGCGCTTCTGCCTCCGGTGTGTCCCCGGGGTTAGAGGATGATGGTGTGACGTTACTGCATTGGTTAACATTGCACGTTATGATAAATCAGCCTCTTGTGTCGCCCTCTCGGCATTTTGCGCCCTGGGCAACCGCCTATGTCGCCTATGCCAGGAGCCGCCCCTGGTCTGTTCGCACCCCATGATGCCAGGTTTGTTTCATCCCACCTTTTAACCAGCTCCAAATATCCGGACCTTCAGCTGTTGTTTGACAAGAACTTGTACAAACAAGTTGGTTTTGAAAATAATGACACCTTTAATGCTATTTACTGCTTTAACTCATGACAAACAACAGCCTCAGATGTTATTCACTTGGTCTGGTCCCTGCTATAGTTTCTCTTGGGAGGACAGTTGCAGAGCTAATTACACAGTGCACGTTTATTGAATTGCTGTTGCTGACGGCCATGAATGGTGTCAAGAAATGAATTTGATGTGCTTAAAATCTTGAGGATTACAACTTTAGATTAACTGACACAAACCTGTCAAGCTGGCATTTTGAAGGTTTTTGCCTGACAGCAGAGATGTTAGTCTTGTATTTGTGTTTATTCATGAGATGAAAGGTGACACGAGGGAAGACAAAGACGGCCCCAAAGGCACGCACACACACAAAACACGCACTCACACACACAAAGCAGCTGGCAGATTGTGGCTATCCCATTTCAATGATAATAGCTACGTCCATTGTGATGTCCCACTTTTTAATTTGGATTTCGGGAGGTGAGGGAAGTCATTCCATTGCCGCCCTCACTTGGTGTTGTGAACAATCCAAAGCCCCAGAGACTCTTCTGCACACAGACAACGCACACGAACCAGCAGCCACACATGGACAATAGATAAGCACACACACCACAGCGAGTCAGCCCACCCCCTGCTACCCACCCCCACCCCAAGTGATTTGCCCTGCCATTAGGCCCGCGACTTCCACAGGGCTCCTGAGTGAATGGGGTGTCCCAGACCCACTCAGCGTCAGAAACACATCACTTAACCCTGACGCTCTCGCTCGCCTTTCCTCAGCATGAAAAGCCAAAAGCCTTTTGCAGTTAGGCCCTGCCTGTCTTGCCTCCATCGATTTTGTGACAATGGAAAAGTCCAGTGTCAAATCAAGGAGCAAATCATTGAAAGAAAGTTTCAATTAGGTTTTTTTTTCTTCTTTTCTCCTCCTGAAATTAAAGGCTACAGTGGATTCTGCTCCATCCTCCTCTGCTCCATCATGTCATGGGTAATGGGCTGATGGCACAGGCTACACAGGAAGAAGAAGAGGTAACAAGACCACAAGCCTTTTGAAAAAAGAAAGAAAAAAAAGCCCTGAATTGGTCTGGCGTTCGGAAATGTTCACCGCAGTCGTGGCACGCATCGACGAAGCATGGAGCCAATGGTAATTTGCACACCATCATAATTAGAAACCAGCTCTGTGTAATTTGGCACAAACAAAACAGCCTAAAAATAAAAACAATAGGAACTCATGGCATTACCGATGAAAGAACAAGCCAAGTTAAATGTTCAGACATTGTGTGGCTGCGATTCTAAACCTGTTCTGTGCACACAGGCATATTTGCAGTTGATTATTTCAAATTCTCTCATGTAATGTCTCTTAATGAGGAGTGTGGGTTCAGCAGTGATTGGATTAGTTGAGGTTGCTCGTCTTCTGACTTCAACATACTTGTAGTGGAGTTGAAACTTCCTCTAAAGTGATTACTGTCTTATTTAATCGTTTCAGGGGAAAAAAATGTTCTAATCAATTCTGCGAGTGTGCAGCCAGATGTTTGGAGTTTCTATAATTGAGTTATTTCAGTCAGACAAACAGAGACGTGTTTGGTCTAATTAGACTCTGTTGTCAGGGAAATCAAAAATTCTTCAAGCAGGAGCTGAATGCTTTTACCACGCTGTTGAGTGATGTATCATTTTTAGAATTAATTTCTGATGCAATAAAAACTTGTCTGATCTTTGGATGTTCCTGTTCATCAAGAGCTGTCAGTTATTTCTGTCATAATTCCCTCAGAACAAACTGTTTAAAAAGCACATTGTTTGTCTCAGTTTGATCTTGCCGGAGCAATCAGGCACTCACAGATATTTATAGCACTTTTCCTCAATCTGGGATGGAATTAATATTTGTGCAAATGAGTTTGCCTCTCTGCTTCTGTCAACGTATGCAGGACGGAGATTATTCTTTTTTGTTGTTGTGATGTTAAAGCATATCTGAGCATCTTTAGTGTTGTGTATACATGCAGAGCTTTGAAGGGGGAAAAGCGTCTTTATATTGGATTGGAATAATGGGCTGATTTTCTTCCTGGCAGCTCATAGCCTGTGTGACTTCATTACCCCCCCGTCAGGCCCGCCAAGCACATAGGCTAATTACTCAGTCAGTCCAGCATTGGCAGGTAGCTGCACACATATTGATCAAAGTGCTTAAGGCAGGACTCTCAAGCAAAAGTTAATCAGGCATTATTTTTGCTGAGTGAAAATATTAAATCTCCAAATGATCCGTGTTTGATGTGATGTGAATGACGGTGGTGTTTACAAAGCAATATATATATATATTCTTTTTTTTTTTGCTGGATTATTGCCCGAACATGCTATGACATCAGGCAATATGAATCACTGTGCAATGATGCAGAGGCAAGCAGGGCGCAGGAGTCACTCTAATCACAGTCCAGTCAGCAAGTCAAAGGTTTCTGAGTCTAATAACGGAGTCCAAAATATTCAGCCTCAGTCACAGTAAAACCCAAAATCACCACTAACGTCAGCCTCTGACATCGCCATGCAGCCAGAGCATGTTTTTGGATTAAAAAGCAATTAAAATAAACTAAATTATATGTGATATTAACATATTGTATATGTATACTGAACTGAATATTATTAGTTTCATAAATGTGCATGGGCTGTTGTATGGGATTGTTATAAACTCGCCACGTTCCTTCTCGTCATATGTACAATTCACAGGAAATGCACGGAACGAATATTTCTCTCTCTTGCAGTAACTATTTTCACTCTTGCATTGTCTTGTCTTCCTGTCTTCTCTTCCTCTATAGTTTTCCTCTGTATGTTCCCTCCCTCCCTGCTTGTGGTGTTGAGCTGTTGAATATCTTTATACAAAACATATCATATTTTATTTCTAACAATACAATAAAATATTGTGAAGCAGTCAATATTGGAGTTTTCTTTGAATCAAACAAACGCTCTGTTGGTTTTGCGCACTGAGTGTGTTGACTTACTCCCCTCTTGATCCATGTCCATCCATTATCCAGTTGCGGGGAGCTGGAGCCAATCCCAGCAGATGTTGGGCGAGAGACAGTGTATCACAGAGTAAACATACACAGACAAGCAACCATTCACCCTCACATTCCCATCTACTGTCAATTTAAAGTCTCCAATTAACCTAACCCCAATCAATGTCTTTGGACTGTGGGAGGAGGCCGGGGAAAACCCACGCAAACGTAGGGAGAATATGCAAACTCCACACAGAAAGACCAAAACAGAATTCTTGCTATGAGGCAACAGTGCTAACCACTCCTCTCCTCAAATACAGCTTTGTTTATATCCACTTCTACTTGTCAGCAGCTCGTCTCCACTGCCTTTTTGATGTTCCCCTGCATGTAATGGTGCATTATAACCACCTGTAGATCAGTGGAGTGTGACAAAGGCACCGGTCAGACTGCATGCATGCGTGCATGTACCACTTTCTGTGCATGCACGAGACAAACTGCACAAAAACAGCTCCATGGTTCCAAGGTCAAAAACTCAACAGCAAAGATTTTGAACTGTGTATTTTTTTCTGAATCAAAAGGGCAACAGTGCTAGTTTAGTCAGTTTATTGCCATTTAGCAATATGAAAATATTACAGTTTAAAAGCTACAGATCAGTTTTTCTAATGCCTTCCTAACAACATGCACACAAACATACACACAGAGACATTCAACGTAATAGGTGGGGATTTCTAATTTCAGCTCTATTCAGAAGTGAACTTAACAGAGCCCTTAAGAGAAACATAATTTTTCGTCAGGGGACTCTTTTAATTAAATATACTCACATTTCACATTTTTTAGTTTACAGTCACTGTAATAATTTGTCTGTTTCCATGTGTCCTGATAAGCAGAATGATGAGTTGTAGTGTGTAAATTTGATCAGTGTCAGGAGTTAAGATGAAAGTATGTGCTCTGTAGCTCCGTGGATTTATCTCAGTTCATTTATGTAGCTTGGTGGGCTGCCAAGAAGACTGGATTGAAACGTACATACGTCAGCAACGTGATTAACGGATAATGACAGACCCGGGTGTCGATATGTTCTGCGCTCAGATTTGTAGTGTGGGCATTATCACAGGCTCAGGGCCCAGTATATCATCCAAAGGGAGTCAGCAGAGAAGTGTGGTGGGAGAGCAGTGTACAGGGGCTACAAGTATTCTCAGGAAGAGGGGGGGGAAATGAAGAGAGAAGATTCGCGGCTCCCCTGATGCCGCGTGGACCTTATTTCTCATTTTGGTGCACAGACAGTAAATACCTTGCTTTTCCATCTGTGCTCCTGACCTGAACCCGTGACCTCCCCTTGGTCTCTGATGATACTCTCGCGGTCCCCTGCTCAAGGCTGCCGAGCAGGCGGCACGGCCAGATCCAGGCCTTGTAATTCACAGGCTTCTAGATCGCCTGCCACAGTGTATTGATTTTTGTTTCCCCAATCTCCAGGAGAGAAGCAAAGAAAAGATTAAAAACACTGTCAGTTTGAAGTTGAATAAGAATCCTGCACAGGGGAGATACCTTGGAGAGCACGGGGTCACAGCTGAGGTACGAACTGTGGATCTCTTTATAGCTTTAACCCTTCCTTGGCTTGTAATCCAATTATCAGCAAACTGAGACTGCACGGGGCCAAAAATGTTAACCATAATTATTACTTTGATAAGCACATTTTATCATGCTAATGAGAAATCTGCCTTTTAGGAAAGAGAACTATCTGTCTGTTTTCAAATCTTCTCGGGACACCAGTAAGGGGTGCCAAATTAATTTAGTGTCCATTTTTAGGAGCATGAAGGGAGCTCAAGAGGAAAAAAACATGTTTTCAAAGTATTTTGTTTTGATCTGGGTCAAACATAAATCAGTATCAATTGCAGAAGTTCATGACTCATCATCGTATCATCAGTGCAGATGCATGTACAAACAATTCTGTAAACATGCATCACTACATACATATTATGATTATATCACGCATAATATACATAAACTTGGACTTTTCCTCATCTACGGCACCTTTCAGAGTTGATTTTCAGCTCACTATTTTGGTTTTACAGTTTACAGTCTCATCAACCAAATGTTTTAGCTGCATAAAAACTCATAGTATGCTTCCAGTCCAGCACCAGTTGGCAGACAGGGATCAACAAGCTGGTGAATGTAGCAGAATTAAGAAGCTAAAGAGCCATTCCAACAAAACTGGTAGCTTTCGATTCGGTTTATTTCTGGATGGTGGGAGGAAGTGGAGATGCGTCATCTCTTTACACAGCCTATGGCAGTCTGTCCAAACTGTTTACAAGGTAGCAATATGTTTATATTGACAATATTGATTTTTTAAGTATATTATATTATATTGTGGTCAACACGGGGCAGCACCTGTGATTTTGTATCTCTTTTTTCTTTAATTATAGAATGCTGAATCTGCTCTTTACTGCTTTTCAGTCTTGGGTCAAATTACTATTCAGGTAAAGGTACTTTTTAGAGAATCTTGGCACTGCAGGATGATATTACATGGACATTTTTATGAATTGTACATGCCTTTTCAAAAGATTTGAAATATAGAGAGGCTAATATAAATAGACTCCGTACCTCAGCCCTGACCTACATATTTTTCATAATATAAATCAACAGTAGGCTAAAATACGAGGTTACATTAATCAAACAATCTCATAAAAACAACATCATTAAATATATCTGACGCCGGGTGCCAGCACGCAGGCAGCCAAGACTAAACCGAAAGCAGGATGTCGAGGAGGAACCTCCATGTGTATGTTTCCACCTTTCCACATCACAACAAAGCGAGCCATTGTTGAGCAAGGCTGGTCTCGTCAGTCATCCCTTCAACATCACTACACACACTGACCTGATTACACTCTCACTCAGTTTCAGATAGTTTGTATTATCATCTGGAAGTGAAGTGCTGCTTCTCACCCCTCTCACGTGTTTGATATTCTCAGGACAGTGTGTGTGTGTGTGTGTGTGTGTGTGTGTGTGTTTGTGTGTGTGTGTGTGTGTGTGTGTGTGTGTGTGTGTGTGTGTGTGCACGCGTGTCTGTGGGTGCTGGCATTTTGATCATGGCAGTCAGGCCCTATTCATCTCTATGGTGTTGAAAAGGCTCCTTATTGGCCCTGACCCTACATGAAATATTGTCTTATCAGCTGAGCGTGAGTTGCCATAAGACATTAGGGCTGGCACATTTCTCCAGCTCCCCTCCCTAACAATCCCCATCCACTGGAAAGAGATCACAGACACACCACTGTCACTCCCTGTCCGCTGTGTTTACTTGATTTCTATATATCTGTGGTCAAAGCTGGGATGTCAAATCAAGTCAGGCTCTATATGGCTGTGTTTTAAATCTTACTCCAGCTTGTACTTTATTGACATTTTTAAAGAGAGCTGATTCTGTTCCAGTCTTTTACAGATATAATTTAAATGTCACAAGTTACAAGATTAAATATATCCACACTGCGAATTTTACAGTAACCACAGGCCACACTGTACGAGGGACATTACACAGGCAGGTGATAACCTTAATAAAAGATGACAGAAGACATAAGAAAACAAATTACAGGGTGACAATTTCCACAGATGCTGTCACCCAAGGTTGAAATGGCAGACACTGTGTTCTATTATTTATTGAGTTAGTTGATGAAATGTCATCTTTGATGATGTGATGTTCACAGGGAACGCTGACGTCTAAGAAGTTTAAGTGACACGCTTCGCCGTAGCCTTGCCAAAAAGCATGTACTCTTCTTTAAATATTGAAGGCCTACACAAGGAGGAACATGGACTCCTTTGTGCTGCCTGTCATTATTATACATGTGTCGGCTGGTGTAAATTAATTGGTTGGAAAGCGCTTCTTTTCGTGCACTGATTAAAGGGAATGAAATACCTTTCAGAAATGGCCCCTGTGTAGCTTTTGCATAGACCAGAAACACAGGAGCTGAACACATGACTCGTGTACTCACGTTTACTGTTTACTTAATGGCTAAATTAGGAGCTTTTAATATTCAATACAAGTCAATATTATTCGCTGTTTAATGTTATACCATGCGATCTTTTATGAATATTACCAAAATAAAATGGCAACATTGAAAAAAAGGCAACTGACAGGAAACACAGCACCATAAAGATTCCACAATTTACAGAGCATGATATTGTATTTTATGTTATTCATAGGAATTTGCCTTCAGGCAACTTCACGAGCTTAAAGTCTCACACAATATGCCGGGCCTCCTCAAAGGGCATATTAGCGTTCGCTGTTGCATATTAATTTAGCATCCAGAATGACTGACTAGATACAAACCACCATGCTCCTTTATGCCTTCTCCTCGCGCCCTGGAGGGGTAATATTGCAGGATTATGAGCCCTGTGTGTTATATTTATATATCCCCTCTTTCTACTTCTTTTATCTCAAGCAATTATGTCTTTAACCCCATCAATCTGTCACTCAACATCTTCTCATACCCTCCACTCTGTTTTTTGCCGGGAGACTCTCGGCTTCCCTCTGTATCACGTTTTGAATTTTTGATCAATTCTCATTTGCAAATACAAAGATTTCACGACTGTACACATGATCATCTGAGGTTTGGAGAAGGAAGAGAAGACTGCAACAGAGAAGTCGTTCAAATTGAACCACGTGCAGAACTCGCAGAGAAAGTAAAGAAACACATTCCCTTTGTTGCTCGTAGCTGAGAGCAACATACAGCATTTACATCGCGCTCAGTCTCATTGAAAAGTTATTTTTTGCCACGTTGACGTGTCTCCATATGGCTGTACAGGTGTGAGGGGGGAATATGTGAGGAATCTATCTCTACTGTACCGCAGCGGCACTAGTTATTTTTGTTTGTCCCATCCTCTTTGGTAGAACACGGGGGGCTCAGGGAGCGCGGTGAGCAGAAATTGTGCGAGCAGAGGATCAATGGAAAAGCACACGAGCCCATGTGCATAAAAGAGGAGAAAACACAAACAGGACACACACACAGACACACACACACACACACACACACACACACACACACACACACACACACACACACACACACACACACACACACACACACACACATTCAAACATTATAAATACACAGCATAAACCCAGGTGGATTTGGTGCAAGCTGTTTTCACTGGCAGCAAGCTCCCCCTCCCCAGCCCACCATCCCCCACCCCCCATTCCCATCCCAGCCCTGTTCAGCAAAGCTGTCACAGCGGCAGCACTCATAATGAAGGGTAAAATATTTTATTCAGATTTATTAATTTGAAAATGAAGCATGCCTGTCGACAGAGGGACAGTTCTTCTCAATCTGTCAACGCGGAGCCACTCGGCGCTGACACCAGGATTCATTTGTCTTGTCGGCTCTGACAGTCGGATTCTCCCAGAGCTCTACGGAGGGGGATCGCCCAGGGATTTTTTTGAGCTGGATAAAACGCATTCCGACAAGGAACAGCCTCTTTATTAATGCAAATTAGGCCAGAAAAATTCCAGCAACAGCTACTTGGCTCCAGAGTCCTGGCTCAGTTCTCTGTTTTTTTTTTTTTTAAAGGGGGGGGCTGTGTTAATAAAAAGCAGCCTCTGAGTGTTTGTGAGAATAGGGCCTGCAGGAGGACCTGTCACACCGCAGCTGTGACACTCTGCACACACATGGGACCTACACCAAATCTTGGAGCCTTTCCTGCACTTTTAGGTGTCCTCTCCAGGTATAATACCTCACGTCACAACAATGAATAATTCCTACATTCAAACTCTACTTTTTTGGAAAACATACCAGACCCTAATGAAAAATGAAAATCCTGCAATATGGGTTCCAATTTGGTTTTCATTTGCAGCAAGCACTCAAGCATCAAGGTTAACCTATTGAGTTGCTTATGTTAAATAGGTCCACTATGCACTGCCCTTTATTTTCGATTCTCCTTTGCATTGGGATGTATGGATTTTTTTTTCTCTGCTCCACCTCTGTGAGTCTGTTTAGACCAGAGGCCAGGAGACTCACGAACTGTGGCTGACTTGTGCTTGCCTGGATGAGTGCGGGCGAGTTGTTGTTTTATTTCGCCGAGAGTCCTTTGACATTTATCTCTCTTCACCTGCTCCGTGATGGTGATTCCAAGTGACAGGGTCTCCTCTCTCTCTCTCTCTCTCTCTCTCTTCCTCCTCCGTCTTTCCGTCCTCTCGCCCCCTTCTTCCTCATCGTTTCCATCTCTCCTCCTCTTGTACCATCCCCCCCTTTAATTTCTTCTTTCCTTCTTTTTATTCCCTCTCTCTCCTCCAGACCTCGCTGCAGCTTTGGATGCGTGCATCCTCGGACACTATTGGCACCGCTCAAAGTAAATTGAAGTCGGTGTGCTGGGGGACCCTTAAAAAGGAGACACTGTCAGTCTGAGGCATTTGTCGGGAGACAGCACAAGATGGGACCGCAAGGGTGAAGACATGCATGATGGGATTGCTCTCTTATAATGTTTGAAATGGGGCGGCCTCTGCAATCCTTCAATTACTTAAATGGATGAGATAGGGAAGGAGCCCACACTGCCACTGTATCTCTACTGTAACGCTCAGATTAGTTAATTGGTTATCCTCAGGAACAAGGCAGAGGTTGTATTTCACTCAAGCAGACAGCAGGCGTCACTTATTCTAAGTCCTCCCTCTGTCAATATAGTGTAACAGAGAAGGGTTTCTCTCCGGCGTCCTGCAGTGTGGGTTTACTCTCTCTGGAAGATGAATGTGGCCCATGTGTAACCACCACAGGCCGTAGCTATTTCTCAGAGGCTCCATTTGCGCCACGCGCTGCTGCTAAAAAATTTGGAGCAAAACCGTCAGAGAGAGTGGTGGCTGTTTCATTTTGTTTTCATCCTGTGAATTAGCCAGCTCTTATGGGAAAAGTCACCTTAATTGCACAGGCTTCAATACTTGACCTCAGCATCAGTTCATTAACCCGGCAATAAAAGGAGCCCTCATTCTAGCAGAAATGTAACCGCTCTGCCCATTTGAAAACCATCTCACTTCCACAGCCCCGTTTTCCCCCAGTGTAAACACCTCTGCTTTAGCCACCCACTTTATCAATTGCCTTCATAATTTTAAAAGCCTTTTTTATGTTGTTGTTTTTCTCTCATATAGTAAATGGAGCCATAATTTAATATTTTAATGCATGTTAATGTGTTGTTTAACCTTCTAGCAACAATCAGGCGTCTCTAAAAGGTTAACCTTGAACGTGAGCCAGTGCAGACAGCAGCACAATAACGCGTCAATCTTTGAAAAACATCTCTGTCTAATGGATTAGTGGTTGATTGCACAGCCCCATCTCGAGGTAGATGCCGTATATATTGGATAGGCATTAAAACGAGCATTTCTCAATTTTCTCGCTGCCGGCCCTCAGGGTCAATGGATCGCTAGGGCAACAAAACGCTGAGTCAACACTTGCCTGTTAATTTATCTTGGGGTTTGATTATAGCTTCATTTACGTCCCCGGCAGCCCAGCAGCGCACAAATTTAACAGGTTGGATTTAAAAGAAAGGAGGGGTTCCTTCAAAGTTCAGTGAGAGAGTGTTTTCCCCTCTCGTACCCGGTCACTGCGGAGAGTGTAAGGAATGTGAAAACACACCCGCACTGACATGAGAGGTAAACAATATTGTAAGAAATATGACAGACACTGGAAAAGAGATAAAATGACTGAGAGAAAGTGTGTGCAGCTACTGGTGTGTGAAGGGTAACTAGACTGTCAGTAACTAGTATATGATAGGTTGACTGTGTATCTATCACATTAAGGATTGGTCAGGTGGAAAAGCAGTGCTCAGGCACGGCTTCAAGACGTCTGTGAATGTAAGACATTTCACTTATTTCCTGTGACCTGAGTTATAAATTAATCTGATGCTGTGTCTGCAATCACTCACTAGTCAGTTTGTCATTTTGTAGTGCTGTGTGAATGTCTACCCTATATAGTGGGATCGTTGTATCCCACAATGCATTGTGAAAGGTAGAGCACAACCTGTGGTCACTACAATCGAGAAATATAAACCATCACGCTGAATGATAGACGAGAGGAGAGAGTACTGTATGATGTGGAAACAAAATTCGGAGTAAAAAGCCTCAGATGTGACTCAACTGAAGCAGCAGCACATGTAAAAGCCTTGATTGAAAAGACCTCAAAGCAGACACCAAATATTTTTGGTTCATTCATGTGGGAAAATATGCTCGGTATGGTAAGTACTGACCAACTTCCATAAGGTACATTTGAAGTGTGTGACAACAATGAGCCGAGCAGTATCCAAAAGTTTATTTTTTTCATTTTGCCGATGAGCTCAACATATCAATGATTCATTTCGGACACAACCTGTGATTCTGTATTTGGAATTGGGCAGTTGAAGATAATTGAAGCACTGTGGCTGTGACCCTTCAAAGAAAAACACATAATTCTTCAATAAAGATTGGGGAGGAGGTGGGAGGAGGTTTGGACAGAAGACTTTTTGCCTGCTCCGCAAGTGTGGCCATTTGGAACAGGTATTAAATGCTTTCAGCTTGACACATGGCCACACGCACAAGTTAGTCTGAAGCATTCTGAGGTCGTCAGAACTATACAATTTATACCTGTAGGCAACAATCGTTTAAAAGTGGTTAAAACAAACTAAACATGGTTCTCTGATTCTACTCATTTGCAAATGATGATGGTACCAAATCTAAACGCACTGTTAGGCAAATAACTCATTATGAATACATTACTCACGTTACTTTCCATGATTCAGTGTTTCTCTGGATACTCCATGCCGTTTAGCTTATGACTCTCAAATAATAAAAAACTTCCATTCAACTAATAAACTGTCATATAATCATTTGTTTTATCCACATAGATGACATAAAAATACACATTGTGATTTCATAGGGAGGTACTGTATGTGCCCGACTGTTTCTTGGACAGGCGCACTGACTTTATGGTGATTGACCCTGGCAAACATCATGGTGATCACAAGCATTTTTCTCTGAAAGCTATGAAGACTATTCTCATAAGTGAAGACAAGACAGACAACTTCTATCAAAACCAGGTGATTCCTGAATGAAGGCTCATAGGTGGCTAACTTTAGCTAGCCAGCTATAAACACGTATAACATCTAAAGAAAACTACTTTGACAACTATTCCTCTTAAGCTATCTGCGTCGTCACAGCCAAATATATAAGATAAATTTAGAAAATAAAAGATTACTGTAACATATCACTAAGTTCTACTCAAGCTTGCTGAAAACTTATTTTAATTCTAATGGAATAAAATGTTAATTTTATAATGATGAACAGTTAAATAACACACTTACATAACAAAAAGCAGTGTTAGCCAAAGCAGCTCTGTGTCAGTCACAGGAGAAGTTTATCCCTCTGCTGCTCATGTCCCAGGTTCCCTCAGTTTATCCACCCGTCCTCACATCTGTCTTTATCCCTGCTCTGTAACCGGAGGCTCCTGCCCTGAAAAGGTGCATGTGAGATGCCTGTGATACACAACTGTGACAGCGGTTGAGCAATGGGCCTGTCTTGTTCTTGGGTCCCCGCTGAAGCACAGTTCCCCTTTGTTCTGTGATGTATTGATCCATTCAGACCTCCTCTTCAATGTGCTCCGCTGGCGCTCACTCTGCTCAAACCAGCTTGTGCCATCTTCCTCTCCGTACACGGCATCAGGTTCTCCGCTAAAAACCCAGACACTCTTAGTTCTACTTTGCTGGAAGAACTTTATCTGCACCTGTACAGCCAGTTGTACTTTCTGCTGTCATCATATCATCTGATCAGTTATTGGTTTTAACCAGTTTATAAATAGGTGTTCAGGCATATCAACTGATTGTCTCACGCATGTCTTCACAGGAAGTATCATATTTTAATATAAACTAGTGCAGAGTGAAGTTATACAAATTTGTGTTCATCCCAACTGGTTTATCTGCAATTCATTTATAGTTAATGTTTTTCATAAAATGAAACTGAATTTGCTATTTTACTGTTCACGTATCTGGTTTATACGAAAGTTTGAATGATTTATGACTCAACTGGTGTTATTTTTTCAAACACTGCATGTCGGCTTTGTCAGTGGTCTGTTAAGCAAATTGCAAAAGAGGAAGTGATTCTAGGAATGTTGTGCTATAACGGAGATCAGCACCTGCAACTCCTGTGAATGTCTGTGTCAGCCCGATATGGTGAAATAAATATAATCAGATTATCAGAATGATCTGGTGGGACAGATATTATGGGCTGCAGGCTGCCAGTTTTCTACCATAGCTGTAGTGGTAAGGACAAGGACATAGAAGAAGACATGTTCAACTTGGTCCACAGACTGAAGACATGCTGCTTCACCCCAGTTGACTCCTACGGAGCGCTGCTTGCTTGTTTATTACATTTTTATTCATATTGAATGAATCGCGTGGCCTAATCACTAAAAGGAATATTTCTCAAGATTTGGGTTCCACAACAGACAGACAGATAAATGTTTGTGGAATGGGAATGTAGATTACCTTAAAGGATTGTTATTTTTTTGCATCCCAAAATCTTCACATTACCCTGAATATTATGGCATGTGAAGGAAGCATATACTGTAGTAGAGCAGCTAGTGTCTCTTATTGCCAGGTCACTCAGAGCATAATTAACATGCAGCCATGGTGACTCATTGGCAGTGTCACACAGAGGCAAAGGAATGTTGAATTTTAAAACAATCAAGGTAATACTTCAACTGAGGAGTAACCCCCGTGCTTTCTAATAAGACTAAATGCTTCTTTGAAGGAGAGAAATAGCCCACTTTTCAGGATTCACTGCCATACGTGCATGCTGTGTTGTACGTTTGAAGACGGAGCGGACATGGAGCTCCCATGCATCATTTTCTCAGTCCAAGCGTATTAGAATCAAAGAGAGGTTTATGTGTGTGAATCCTTTCCATTACTGCTGCCTCCACACAGGCCAAAAGCCGCGCAGGATGAAAGGGAGGATTTATCTGCACAACCTCATCACATGGTGTGACCCGGGGCCTGAAGTAGAAAGGTCTCTCTCTCTCTCTCTCTCTCTCTCTCTCTCTCTCTCTCTCTCTCTCTCTCTCTCTCTCTCTCTCTCTCTCTCAGGTGCCATGGAAACCAGCCCTCCTCTGGCTGCTCGTCCTGTCGTCCTCCAGTCGCCCTCTTTTCCCGCGAAGATATGTGAAGGTTTCTCAGGCCTGTTGAATGTCTAAATCAGCTTTTTAACAGATTGTCCCAAAGCCGTGAGAACACTGTGGGGTTTTAATTCATGCCTCAATTGATGCACTACTGAAATCTCAAGTATAACATTCCTTTGCACAAGCCTATCACATCTCCAGACCTTGTGCTGTCGCTCCCTTTGCTCTGAAATGCTCAAGTCAGCGAATCCATTTTAGTTTGTTCAAATAAACAGAGAAATGCATAGAGAAAACCGTGCAGGTTAGATAAACTGGTTTCCCTATACTACCCTGTAGGTGTGAATGTGTTTGTCTGTTTAGCACCCTAAATGCAGTGAGCCACTCCACTCCACTGAGACAGGTGGAACAGCTATCCGATAACAAAAACACCAAATGAAGATGGAAGCAACACTAACCATAACTTCCTGAGAAGGTGATTTGAGGCACATCCTCGCCAAATGTTGAAAAGGGGGAACATACATCCACCTTCTGCGTGTTACAACTCCAAAGTGTAACCATAGCCGTCTTTCCACCACAGGAACTTTCCCCAGGAACTTGGAACCTTTGCAGGAACTCTGTAAGCTTCCGACATAGGGACCAGGGTCTAATTACAAAGCCCCCCCCCTGCATGGGAGAGTAGCACTTTATGAAATTCCAGGAAGCTTCGGGATGAGGCTTGCAGTGCTAAAGATGCCGGAGTGATCGAGTGCTCGAGTACAATTTTCACCCAACCAATCTCTGAGATAGCTTGTATAATGTGTTTACTTACTTTGTGTCCAACATTTTAGGTGTATTAAATACGCTTTGTTACTTGTGCTTAAAATTGGCAGCATTTATTGAACAATAATTCATTAACAACAGCAGCACAATCCCCTCCGCCAAAATATCCCAGAGATGGGTTCTGCCATCTTGCACGTTTGATGTAATTTTGAGTAAGAGTGTGCGAAGTAGTGATCGTGGTGTGGAGGTCACATGTAAATCAGTCTCAGTGGTCAATCATCACGTTTCACCCCGTTTCTATAGCATCACATAACTAAATAAAACCAAACTTAGCAAAAAACTGAACAATTAACTAAACATGAGTGTGATAAGAACTACTACGACAGAAACCAACTTTGAGAAAAGGTTTATGACCTATACTGTAGCCAGCCACCAGGGGGTTGATTCGGCTTCACTTTTGGGGAGCTGACATGTCATCCATCTTTATGTAAAGTCTATGGATTTATATAGCGTAATCTTGTTGTATAGTCCTCTGCACTAACACCACCCTGTGGACTGGAGCTGAATGGCTTTATGTAGCCGTCGCTCGTACATCAACAGGCTAATTCGTCCAATCTCTCTTGGTCTTTAGGCCACAGTGGAAACGCAAGTGAACAACAACCTGTAGGAACCTTGAAAAAAGATAATGGGAGCAAAAGTTCCAGGTAGTTTTGTTCGAAATGCAATTCATGTCAAGGAGTTATCTGTGGAGCTATCACACACACAGGGTCTGTTCCTTGTGATGATGACAACTGCAGTGACATGAATTACAGTGATGTTATTGTCATTATTGTTTTGTTTATTTCACTCACATGTAAAGCAATTGGAAGAAAGCTACTAGAGCTATTGGACAGAATCTAATTTCATCATATGCAGTTGTAAAGAAAACATGATTTTCTGTTGTGGTTTTTATCTGATCCATGATCGGTGCTACCGTTAAAAATCTGTATGCGAGCGGAAGCAGCCTGAGTGTGGCCTTGTGAAGATGAATGTAACTTTTCCTTCAGTCGTCGTCCATCACTGTGGGTCACCAAAGTGTCCGTGTCAGTTCACAGAAAAGCTAAACCATTATGGTGACAGCTAAACATGGTTTTAGCTGTCACCAAATGGTTTTGGGCGCATTACCACTGGCCTCTGGGGGGGCAAACCCAATTTGCATGCAGTTTGGGAAAATCAAGACAGACGCAATCAGATTTATGATATAGTTAACATAGATACATTTAATTACATCAAACAGAATCTGGATTTTTATCCAGAAATAAGATAATTACATAATTGAAAATTGGGCGTAAATCTCTCATTTTGGACTGATAATCCAAAAGGTCCCCTGTACCTCACCTATTGCACTGTTGATTTGTTTTATTCTATGCATAATGTATTCATTCCTTTATAACATTCAAATTATTTTACTTTTTTAATGTATATGGTACATTTTGCGTTTGGACAGGACCTGTCCACAACACAGCACCAGTGCAGAGGTGTGAGGGCGGCTGTTGTGTCGCCCACACTTGGGCGTCATATTTGCCACTTCTGTTAGAGTTTTCTGTTGTTTCTTTTAATAACTGTGACAGTATCCCAGAATCCACCGGAGAGGATGGTACTCTGGCATGAGGAATCCATGTATTCAGCCCAATGGTCCGTAATGTGTCGCTTACTTCTTCTCTGCAAATTAAGCATTTTACAGGACGTCTATTAGCACTTCCTGTTGGATCCCTGGTGAGTGGCCAACCATACAGTACACCAGCCTGGCGACGAATGGATGGAGATCACTGCCAGCTCTGCGATTTGTTTGCCTTGCCGTGGAGCCTGAGAGTATCAGCATATATTTAGATTTCTAAATGCCCTGCTAACATAACTTAGCAGATGTTGGGGAGTCATATGGATGTTGGTGTAACAGAGACCCCCTTAGGTATTCTCATTATTCTACTACTGAGCAGATGGCAGGGAAACTTACCACACTTACCATTATCCATCATACATATTCTGCTCCCAATTTACATAGGCGGTGCCTCAGCTGAGCTCCTACGGGGAGAGTACCTAGCTCCAGGATCGCTCTGCAGCTCCACCTGAGGCTTAGGAAGACAGTCTGAGATGTCACTGCCACTACACTTCAAACTCAAATATGCTAATAGTTGTACAAAGGACTACCGATGAGAGCATCCCAGTTGTATTTTGAATTGCGAGTAAGGAAAATCTGCAGCGTGGTGATTTTTAAATACTTAAATATCAATCAGGAGATGTTTTACTATGAAACAGGCTTGATAAGATGATGAAATAGTTGCTTCTGTTGTATTCAGGAGTCATTTATCAGGAAACTAAGATTCGCTGGCCTTTCAATAATGCAAAGGGAAATGTCTGACCCTTTAAAACTCAAATTAAGCGACAATTTTATCTTTGAACATGTAAAGGCCTAAAAATCCCTCAACAGGATTCTTCTAATGAGTGATGATATTAACAAATACACTGTCTCTGCTAAAGTGGGTTATATCACATGATTCCACTCGATCTACGGATGGCGACCACTTTTCAGGAAACGCAGTGCGCCAACCAAAGCACAGAATTCGCAGGTAGTGTAGCACTCATGAGCGTCTCGTTTAACTCTGGATCGATTTTGAGCTGCTCACAGTAAAACCCTCTGGCACTTTTTGAATATTTAAATACCATTCTTAATATATGTGTCATACATGTAAATATCCAGGCCGACAATTTGCACGCAACCGTTCATACTTTACTTCCACACTGGAGGTTCTTTTTACCCTCCTCCTCCTCCTCCTCCTCTCCCCTCTGCATGGCTCTCAGTAGTGGAGGGGAGCAGCGGCAGTGAGGCAGCACTGGGCCTGAAGGGCACTTTTCAGCCTGGCCAGACACACTCGGGTCTTACTGCTTGGCTGCGCAACATGGGTCACCGCCTTACATTAGGAGGACCCAGCTAAAGGCAGCCAAGCAGAGCCCCGCAACATACCTGAAAATGAACGAACAGAGTCGATGTACCACCGCCTACAGCAACTTAACAAGCGTGTTTGACTGTAAGGCTCATTTTATGCCATGAATATGAAATATTAATGATATCAGAAAGGTGTTTTTCACTATGTGTCTCATCAGTGGATGCTTTTTTTCCCCTCTCTGTCCATAAATCCTAATTATGCATCCAATCATTTTCACAAAATGAAAGGGCTTGTCCAGGTGTACCTTACATCATGGCACCACATGGAGATGGGGAGGTTTCCTGTGGGTCCCGGTGAAGGGATGCGTCTCTTGCTGAGGTCAGAATCCGAGACTAAAGCAGAACTCCAGTGTCAGACTCTGTTATTTATTTGGGGTTCAGCCTCTATCCATCACCGTGTTGCCACTCCGTACCGTCTCCCGTGCTTGTAAAGGCAGCAGCAGCCACATTTCCCAGCTTGTACCCGGCATCCCACCCTCACAGCCCCAATGATCGACGTTTCACGAGAGGCACCTCAAGGTGGGGCTAAACGGTCTTATATTCCCAATCATGTCGCGTAGGCGGAGTCTGGCATCTCATGCGCTCTGCTACGCCGCTGCCTGTACTGTACATGACAAAAGCAAGGGGATGGAGTGGTTGAAATAAACACACACTTATCATTATCTCTCACGGCCACTGTTTTCCTTTTTTTTGGTGCTAAATTGGCAGGAAGAGGTGGTTTCGGATCACTGCGCAGCACCACGAGAGAACGTGTCCTAGTTGGTGGTAGTACTAACCAGCAGCTTTTTACGCACACCCTGCTCCAGTGAAGGCAGCAGCAGCAGCTCAGATCAGATTTCACATTCAGCTCCGACCAGCTGAGAGAGAGAGAGACCCAGCCACAGAGCAGGAGGGCGCGTTTCTCCGCTTTCTCCCTCATCCGATCCCCGCGCTCTCTGCTCGGCGAGCGCCACCAGATCCATCTGCGAGGAACCGACGGGTGCGCAGCGCAAATATAAAAACAACTCACCACTGGGATATTTTTGATCCCCTGCCTCCCTTTTTTCCTTCTTTTTTGTATGAAGTATTGCAGGATTTCAGCAGCGAGAGCGCCACACAGAATTAGATAAGAGGGGGAAGAAGAGATGGACGAGCAGCCGAGGTTGATGCACTCTCACACCGGGGTGGGCATGGCAGGACACCCCGGCCTGCCGCAGCACATGCAGGAGAGCACCGGAGGGACGGACGGCGACGGCAGGAAACAGGACATTGGAGACATTTTACAGCAAATCATGACCATCACAGATCAGAGTCTGGATGAAGCGCAAGCCAGGTAAAGATGTGCTCCAGACCCGGCTCCTCTCCCGCTGCCCGGCTGGCAGGACGAGGCGGCGGCAAACTAGATAAAACATAGAATAAAAGATGGGAGAAAATTGGAAGAAATTCCAAAAAAAAAAAATCTAAATCAACAAAACTACACAGTGAAGATAGGAGAATAAATGTCAAGGCATCGCAGTCCCTTTGTGGAAAAGCCGACAAAACAACGATGGATAGAATAAAATCACTAAACTTCACATTTGAATAAGTCGCTCATGTGGTGTTTATTACTGTCACATGCCAACTTGTCGCTCACTGGGAGTATTTTTAAAAACACTTAACACCTCAATAAAGTCAGGGTGCATTCAACCTTCAACACAGATACAGCTGCCATGCAGGGTCTTTTATTTCCATAGGTTTTTATTTTTGATATCTCTTATAATTAGTGAGTAATAGTTGAGGCAGTTTTTTTATGGCCTGCAGCTTATTTACAACTTTCTTGCTTAGGATACATAATTTAGGATTTCATCCATGTAGTGTAATCCACATTAAATTCAAGTGACCAAGTAAGTGACAAAAATTCTACATTATGTTAATATAATTGTGTTTTGTTTTATGAAGATAGGTAATCAGAATTTTATTTATATTATGATGAAATTATACTATTAGCTAATAGTAGAGCAGATACATCCAAACAAAATGTTTGATCAGTTATTTACATTGGTAAGTGATATAGGCTCTAACAATGAAGCTGCAGCACTAATACAATAGTTTGGTTATTGGTCCTTGTAAAGATTCAAATATGTGCACACGCAGCTTTGTTGTCCAGTGAGTGAGAGGTTGAACATGTCTGGATAGGACCCATGTTTTTGTGGTCTGCTCATGAAGGCACCTCTCTGTTTCAGGAAGCACGCTCTCAACTGTCACAGAATGAAGCCAGCTCTTTTCAATGTCTTGTGTGAAATCAAAGAGAAAACAGGTACGTTCCCACGAACACTGCACTCTCCTGAACACCGAACCCTGCTTTTGTCTCCACACCGTCCACAAGACATGCTGCGAGTCCTTTTAACCAGGTTACATGGCCACACCGGTGCATGCACTGTGTTTTTTAATAATGGAACATGTGGCAAAAATAAATTCACAGAGGCTGTGTGGGGCTGTCCTGTCATCAATGGGACATTCACTACTCACACTCCAATTCACTCTGGAGAATCTAATGCTGGATATGCAGCTGCAGCACAATCCAGCACCATACATTACTCTGACATGCAAGACACATGTTTCCTCCTGTAGCTGTAAAGTGTGCACGTTTTCACAATAGCAACTCTGGACAATTACCTTCGAGTGGTCCTTGTCAATTATCGTGTCAAAATAAGAATGCGCTCTTTTATTTGATGCTATTGTGGAATAATGGAGAGTGTTGAGCAAAATTGTCACAAGCACGTTGATGTCTCCCCTTGTGAGTTAACTGTCAAGTCTGGTGGATACGTCTCTTTCCATTCTGTGTTGTGTCTCTCTATTAAAGCAGTTGTGAGCGAGCATGTCAGCAGAATAATTGCTAGGAGAGAAATAACGTAACATAGGAGGCGTAAGTCATGTTTCCAAATCATTATCCCCGTGACATTTTTGAAATTGGCACAGATAGAATTCAGTGCACTTCCGACTGATAGCGTGCATCTCATCTTTTATTTCCCTGTCTTCACACTGATGTGCTGTAGGACTCTTCAAAACTTGTACTGCAGAGATATTCCGTTGCCAAAGCATGCCAGTCTGCAGCGAGAGGCAGCGCTTTCTGCGTGTTTCAGACTCATTAGTGCATGAAATCAAATGGAAGGGATGGAGGATGAAGGAGATATTGTTGTCACCGTCTCCAAAGTTGCACTTGCTCATACTTGACCTTTGTGGCGGCGATGACTGGCGCTGTTTATGTTGTTTCCCGTTTGTGTGATCCCACCCTCGCCTGGTGCTTTCATGAATGTTTTCATTGAGGTTTTCATTGAAGTTCACCTCACTGCCTACCCCAAGCCCAACAATTTATCTGGAGTCGGCCAGTGCCTCAGGAGAGAGCCGGGGGCCTTTTGAAGCCTGCTGGCTCGCTCTTCTTTTTTGTTGTCTTTGCTAGTTTTTTTTTTTGGAGGGGGAGTGACACAGTTATGCATAGTGTTTTACTCCCCAGCGCTTCTCGGAGTTCATCCAAAGTTCGGCTCTGCAGAGAGTACAAAGTAACTTGGACCTCTTCCTGCCTGCACACCCATTCTTTTCTCTTTCAGCTGGCAACCTATAAATACAAGGTGCAGCTTATGGAGCTTTACACAAGAGACGAGGTGCTTGTCTTGTTTTTGTAGAGAGCTACCTTTCACTTTTACTACAATCTGTAACAGTTTCTCTGATTCAGGTACACTCGAGTACATGTTCTTTATCTCATATCCCTTAAAAATAAAAATTTACTATGCACACATTTAGAGATTTAGAGAGTAAAATTATTTATAAATTGAATCTCTCCCTCTCTCTCTATACACACACACTTATATATATATATATATAACTGTGTGTGTGTGTGTGTGTGTGTGTGTGTGTGTGTGTGTGTGTGTGTGTGTGTGTGTGTGTGTGTGTGTGTGTGTGTACAGTTCAGGGAAATTATGGTTCAAACATTATTTTACTCTTTTCTCTGTCAACACTTTACCGTTTACAAATAAATAAAAAAAGATGCATGTTTCGTGTTTCTCTTTGGCGTCGTTAGGTCCACTAATCAAACACAGAGCACTTGAATTGAGCTTGGTAATTAATATCATGATTCATAATCATTTTTACTTAAAATATTATTTTACTTTGTGGGTGAGCTCATAACATTGTCACGTTCACTTTCGCTGAAAAACGCAGATTTTCTAAGTATTATTTATAGTGGGAGAAGTCGCAGCTTGTTGCTCCCTCTAGTGGTACAGAATCCTTTTGAAATGTAATTAAACCATATCCGTGAATTGACTGAGAACATACGTTTGCGACCAATTTCATTTTTTAATTGTAATTTAAATTACACGCAGGTCCAATTTTGTTCTAAGTGTTCGTAATTTATAGAAATTAAATTATAGTTGTTATAGCTAGTTTATAGTAAAAGTTAGTGGCTTTTTAAAACTTTTAACGTTGGACATTTAAAAGTGTGTAGCTCTGGCGTTGCCTCTGTGTGACTGAGAGAAGCCAGCTGACTTTCAGGTTTTCTTTCTCTATGATTACTTTGACTGAAGGCTTGAAATGAAAGAACAAATGATGCTTTGTTTAAAACGGCTAATGATACATTTTCACAGATCATACACAACATTTCCTGTAATTTACTTTGCCATCATTCCACAAAAAGGCTTTCATTTAAATGTTGTTTCATTTCCCGGAGACAACTTTCGGAAATATTGCAGAGTGTGCATAGAGCGTCAGAGTCCAGAAGCATTGGTGTGGTGACTCTTCAAAGCTGCAGTGGAGCCATTGTAACTTTGCCCCTCATTACCATCCGAGTGCGGAGACAGTGTGTGTGTGTGTCCACAGAGCTGCTGTTTGCTTGTGTATATTTTCCATCCCTGGCTGACAGCACCTGCAGGACACAATGCCAGTGTTGATCTAGGGCCTGAACTTCTGACCCACTCTGTGTATTTTTACTGGGATGAAATGAGGGATGGCCAACAGAAAGATTGTGCAGTATAAACAAGCACAATGCAGCGTGTGCAGCAGAGCCTTGGCAGGAAAGGAGAAGGAAGGAACACTTTATTTAAACCAATGCTTCTTTTTGTTTCTTTTTTTTTTTTGACAGACATCAGCTTCGGTATATTTCAGGCATATTTGGGTAGTCTTTTTCACTTCAAAGGAATGCGGTTTTGCAGAGTGTGTGTGTGTGTGTGTGTGTGTGTGTGTGTGTGTGTGTGTGTCTGGTGTGTGTGTGTGTGTGTGTTTGTGTGTGTGTGTGTGTGTGTGTGTGTGTGTGGTGAAGCACATTCTCGAGGAGAGACGAAGCATGAAATTTATAAAACATATTAATTTTACCACTCAAACGTGTCCGAAATGTGGAGCAAAGGTAAAAACGACAGCAGGGTTTGTGTTAGTGTTGGTCGCAGCAGCGTTGGCGTGCTCAGCCCAGAGAGATTCTCACAGAGACTTTCCAAAAATATAACCAAACAATTTGACTCCACTGCTACTGGGCCATGGAACTTTAACCTTTCAATAACTGAACTCTTGAAGTTAACAGACGGGTAAATATTGAGGTATCAAATGAGATGACACAACAATTTATTTCAAATGTATGCACTCTGTTTTTCTAGGTGCGTAACTGATTTTTGTTAAGGTGGACTGTTTTTTTTCAGGCTCTTTTTTTTATGATTGATGAAAAGGCCTCTTTAGATAAACTGATTTGGAAAATGAGCCGCCTTGACCTCTGTAAACACTTCAGCAACATCATAAATCTCTGGCAGTGTCAAACAAAACCACTTCTTGACGGAGCTGCTCAGTAAATGTGCTGCTTTGACTTGCTTTTAAATTTTTTCCCTCTCAACCTCAACAAAAGGCCGGCTTTCTCGTGGCCCGTGTTTGTGCAGTGTAAGGTTTCAAGCCTCGGGGATCCTCCATTTATAAAAATGACTGGGTCGGGTGATGTAATGTTATTTTTTGAAGGGTGAAAATATGGTGTTTTACGGCGGGTGTTTGACAGGATGAAACGAGCCAGAGGTCTGATTATGGAAGGTGCATGGAAGCCTACACTACATTGACTTGTCAGTCCATTCAGCTGCTTGGCATCTGCCTATTTGTATGACAGAGAACTGATCTCGGCTGCACGTCACTGTGTAAACACTGTGGAGCAGCCCTCAGCGCGACCAGGTACAATTTCAGCCTTAAAACATCATGCAGTCTGGTGAAGTGCTGAAACTATTATTTATTCTTAACTGATAAGGTGATTGACAGAAAATGGAATGGCAACAGTTTTGTGATCATTTATTTAGTTATTAAACAAAAATGCAGATTCTCCTGTTCCAGGCGGGAGTTTATTCTTATACATCATTGTAAGATGGATATCTTTGAGTTTTTATTGTACTGTTGGCAGTGCTGCAACTATTGTAACAAAATTCTCTCTATTTATTAATCTTCCAATAATTATTTTTACTAAACAAATCATTATTTTGTCAAATCAACTGAATACATTTTCTAAAATTCAAGCATAATGCTTTGCGTGTTTGACCGTTTAACATTTCTGTGTAAAATGAATTAAACAATTAGTCAATTTCCAAAACAGTTAATTAATAAATGTTGTGTCAACAAACTAAATAATTGATCAATCATTGCACAACTGAAAACAACATCACCTTGGCATTAATTTATTATAGACTAAGAGATTAATTCATTCATTGGGAAATTAACCAACTGATTAATCAATATTAACTGGTTAATTGTTTGGTCTCTAAAGTGTCAAGAAATTGCTGATGTCGTCAGATCACTAATTTAACCAAAAGTCTAAAAAGTTCAGTTTAGTGTCACATGAGAGCGAAAATAGCATCAAATCCTCACATAGTGTTAATGTTTGAAATTTGGATCCTGTTTGTCATCGAAGGATGAACTGAAAGCAGCTGCTGATTCATTTTCTTTCAGTGGATAAACTAAAAACTAATAAATAATCTGGTGAGAAAAGAACAAAGACATCCTGTCTTCAGATTTCTTCAGATGAGTCCGACCACCTTAATTCGAATGCCCCAAAGCCTGAGTTGGGAGTCACTATTAAGTGTAAACCAAGTGACAGTGTGTGGCTCCTTCTCAGTATGACATGGTGGAGCAGATATGTGCTCTGATAGCGAGCATCGCGTCACGGGGCTGTGCCTCCGCTCTCGTGCGCGTCTCTCGGCGGACACAGAGGCGACTGCGATATGCGCAGCTTTTGTCTCCCTCTCGTCCTTCCTCCACGATGCTGATACAGCAGCATTCAAGGGAGAGACAAATGCCAAGCTCGCCGCCCCAGCTGTTTCCCCCCGTCTCTCTGCTTAATCATCCACAGAGAGAGGAAGAACCGAAGTCTGATTCCAGGGAAAACGTGTTTTGATTAACCAGCACCAGGCACAAGCTCAGTTTTTTTATTATTATTTTTTTATTTGATGCAGAATCATAATCACAGAGTCATCAGTGAGTGACAGCATTGTAAATGGTGCGTTAATACCATTACAGTATAGAACAATGTGGTTACATTATACATTATGCAAATTGTCAGTCGCCTAATTGATACATGTTAATCATATTAAGGAGCTTAATTATAAAAATCTTACTGTGCTGCGATTTGGTAATTAACAATGACATTACATGTAGAGGGAAAGTCATCTATTTTCATTTTTTTTCCAGGACAAGTTTCTCTTCTCCACTCGTCCTTGTTAAAAGAAAGCAGCAGTGCACACTATATGGTGTTTTTGTGATATTAACGATAGATATTTCCCCAAATTCCTTAAGTGATGAATATTTTTTTCTGTCTCTTGTGAAGGCCACTTGTAGAAAAATGACATTTAGCTGGGAGCAGCCCTGCCAGTGTGGAGATTACAGAATGAAGGGACGATCCGAGCCGACTCATAGAGGAGCGTGGGCCTCGTTCTTTTACCTGACTGTCGCCTCCTGTGCTCAACGCTGAGAAACGGCTGCTTAAATATCGCTGCTCTGCCATTTACCTCGTTCAAGGCTCTCTTTGCAATCTCAGTCCCTGCAGGTTTGGTCGGCCCTTTTTTTATACCAGCCACCTTAATATGTTACGAATTTAATCAAGTCCGCAAATTTGTTATGCACGTTAAATTGAACATGCAACGGCACATTTGAATGTGGTTGCCATACCAACCCCCCCAGGAGTTCATTTTCCATAATGTAGTGTTTGGAATCTCATTTCCTCCACTCTCCCCTGCTGCTACTTGCAGACGCCACCTCCAGGCTTCCACTGTATGTTCCCTATGAAAGAAGCTCAGCTGCCACAGCTTTCAAACACTGGAGGGAGGGAGGAGAGGAAAGAGAGAGGGAGAGAGAGGCCTCTCTCCACGTAGTGGAAATGACACAAATTAATATACACTACTTAAACCAGACCAAGATTAATGGTTCCCTTTCGCTGCAGCTTAGTCCCACTGTCAGTTGCCGGGTGCTCGTTGGACAAAATCAACACTAATCAACATTTATTCCACTTTTGCCCTGGGCTCTCAGGAGTCTGGCAGGACTGCGTGTCCCCCCCACTACTCCCTCCCTTCCCTCCCGGCAGTACCCCCACCCCACCCCTCCTTCCCTTCGTCCGTCTCGCTACGCTTTTCACCTCTCATCCAGCTCCTCCATACATCACCCTCCTCACACCGCTCGGCTCCTCAGAGGAGAGTGCGCCCCCTCCTATCAGGCCGCATTAGAGTCATGATAGATTTTCTCTTTTCATTTGCATCTGATATTTAACACAGCAAAGCAGTTGCTCTGTCACTTTACTGTACAAGTGTGTGTGTGTGTGTGTGTGTGTGTGTGTGTGTGTGTGTGTGTGTGTGTGTGTGTGTGTGTGTATGGGTATGTATGAGCACAGGTTTTTGTCCGTCTGTGTTTTTGAAGCAGTCCTTCCAGTCAGTAATCTTATCTGCACTATGTCGCCACTGCATTATGAGAAACAGGATATGCATTCCCTGCTCAGTTCGCTTTGTGTGTGTGTGTGTGTGTGTGTGTGTGTGTGTGTGTGTGTGTGTGTGTTTGCCAGGTAGTGTATTTATACAACACTTCATTTTCTGGAAAGTAGTACTTTAGATTTCCCCCCTACTGGGAAACTGGACTCTGGGAAACCAGAGACTCTGCTAAGTTATGAGCGTCTTCTGACAAAATGTACGACTTTTCCTAAAATTACACACAATGTTCTGTTCCAGTCCAGACCAGAGCCATGTAGCGTACATTTTCTCTGGATTTCAGTGAGTGGTAGGACTGGCTTTCACACTTCTTCTTCACAGAGCAACATTAAGCATCTTACATAGCTCATGATTGGCTACGCTGAAGCTGGGCCGCACTTCCACCGCTGCTCTTTCTGTGCCGCCATCAGCTCCAATAAAAACACACTCAGAGCTATTGAAGAATAAACCTAAAATGAAACAGTATCTAAATCCTAAATGTGAATCGTAATTCACATCATTCGGATAGAAAGAAGGACAACATCACTAAAAGTCCCGACAACATCACTAAAAGTCCCACCCACAGTAATTATGAGTAGTTTATAGGATTTCGTTATTTACGCTGCTGTCATTGCTGGGACTTTGATGTGTGTTAGTGTTTAATCACCCTCTTTGATTTCCCACAGTAGAAACACATGTTCTTCTTTTAAGATTTTTGTGGTGATACACAAATAATTCATTTAAGTGAATGGAGATGCTAACTGTGCTAACGTCTTCATATGATATATGATAAACTAATGAGGCCCATTTGTTGTATGTGTGGCTCCAACATCGTAACTTTTAGTATTTAAGTTTGTTTTTCCCCTCACATACTGTGGTGAATCCTTCAAATTAGTGGTGTTGTTCCTTTAAATCGCAGTTTTGAGGAAACACTTATTAAATAGTAACTTTTCTTTATTTCGGAAAGGAAAAATGATGCCTTTATTCTGTTATTATTATTCTGTGATGAACATCATAGTCAAACTAGATATAATCTCCTTGAGTCCTGGATAAATAGTACTGATATTCATTCATAAGAAAAGGTTGTTATTTTTTATTTGAAATTTAAGGGGGTTGAATTCAAATTTCATAGCGTATTTAAAAACAACAGGCCGCTCCTTATACTCCAGCATGGGGGTTGGTATAAGACTGCACTCCCTGTCTGACCCACTGCCGGTCATGTTGTTTCTATCACTTCACCTGCTGTTCTCTTTGCCATCACAGAATGATAAATGGATAATCATGTCAGAGGTAATATGAGGAAATATTTTGGGTTTGAACCATAGATCGAACAGTCCTGAATAAAGACTGTTCTCACTGGTAAGATTTACAGTAACGTAAGAGGGAAACTTGACCCCCTCTTTTGTTTTAGTGAGAAAAATCAGTGCATTGTGATTTGCAGTTTATTTTTACATACATTCAGATTTTCATTCATCAAGATATTGTCTGACCCACTCATTCTATTTAGGGAGCTGTATGTGCTGGATCTATTCCCAGCATGCGTTGGGTGGAAGCCAGGGAAACACCCTGAACTGGCAAACAGTCCATTGCAGCGGCTCAGATTTTATTATCGTCCAGTAATCTGAGGTGGAATCCTTCCTCAGACTCAGAGTTTGCGTGTGTTTGCTTGATTCCCTTGTGAAGATGAGATTGTGCAATTAGCTGATGCATGCTTTCCTTCTTTGCCAAGATATTCAGTGCAGGGTTGTCCATCTTGTAGGATTGCATGGCCAGAGGCATTGTCATGGAACCAACTGGCCTCATTGAAGTGACACCGAGTGCTTTGTCAGCTTCGCGTCTCAGGTGCCAACCTGCTCTTCCCAAAATAAACTGTCATGCAATGTGGCAGGACAGAAAAATGTAGAGGGAGCATGTTGGGGCCCTGTGCCCCAGTGAAAGGAAACAAATGTTCCATAGCACAAATGCATTGTGGTTTTGGGCACCTTCCCAGAGCCGACACCAGCGACATGGTGGGGGAACGTAAAGCGTGCGGTGTGATTGTCTGCAGCATCAGCAGGGGTCACAGCAGGTGGGATCACAGACACACAACTTGGAGTTTCTCTGCCTTCCTGATGCATCTTTTTATTTATTTTTTAAGTGATTTTATTCCACCGTGGACCTGTTAGATGTTGACAGCTCTTTGTTATTTGCAGACATCCTCCTCCCGAAATAGCTTATGCTTACTGTAGTTAGCTCCTCTTCCTGTTTTGTAAATGGTCTGTCATTTTCTCTCTGCGGTGCAACATTACACCAGGGGAACGAACGGAGGACGTGCTCTTGGCTGAAGTCGCTCTCGGACTGATGTCAGGGAGGCTGGAAAGGGTTAGCGCCGGGGACACGTCACATGCAGAGATTCCTTAGTGGCCTCCGGACCGTAGCCGCTGCACGTATCTGCCCTGCTGGGTTTGGCCCTGAGCGTGTGATTCCTGTTAGATCTCAGTGTGGCCTGTGTGCTCTACAGCTGCCATGACATTTTTATGACTAGTGAACTGAGGTAGAGGTGGGAGCCATGAAGGCTTGAAATGGAAGTTCAGTCCTCACCTCCATAATGAGGAAACAGTACCTAATCATGCAGACAAGGGAAAGGGATCGTGTAGCCAGACAGCAAGAGAGCTGTAATGATGTTTCACTAAACATGGACTGCAGAGCTGGGTTATGACTTGAACAGTGTTGGAGCTAGGATCGTCTCGGAGCTGGTGAAATGGGCCCATTAATACTTTCCAGGGGGTCACTGCTCTATAACAGTAGGAAAATAAGTGGTGCTGTTGAAAAGGTGCACAATGAGAACTGACATTAGACATAATATACACCGATGAGCCACAGGATTAAAACCAGTTAATATATATATATATATATATATATATATATATATATATATATATATATATATATATATATATATATATATATGTATAGCATTGTTGTGAAATATGACCAGTAACTTTAAACCTTTTGTCCAGTCCGATTGGTATTTTTAGGAAATTCTCATTGATCCCATTGAATGATGCTCTTTAATATTATATTGTCGGAACGATATGGCAAATAATAAATTGACAGATGGATATGAATCTAAATTTCATAGTCATTAATCACCAGATACTTGCAGGTTCCAACTTCTCAAATATGAGGATTTTCTACCTTTCTCGGTTGAATATAATTGTAAAGTGAATGTGTTTATGTCACGATGGACTCCAGGAAACTGGGATCAACACTATTTTCGGACACTTTATAGCCTAATCGATTAATAAGTCAATCAAATAATATTAATAATTGGTAGATTAATTGATAATCAAAATAATCATTAGCTGTCGATTCTAAAAGCCTGTGGTCCACTCCATCATTGTTATTGCTGCTGATGAATTCACAGCGCTGCTGCTTCTGCTGTAAAGAGATTGTGTTGATAAGTTAATATTCCGACAACACTGACGAGATAAAGAGGTTTTAGGAGTTTGGAGGATAGCGTAACCTTGATAAAACGCTCATCTCAGTGACATTGATTTTCACCATCCATCTTCATCTGATATGAAGTATGCAAATGGTGGCATCGGCTGGGAGTGGAGTACAGTGCTGTTAAATGGGCCATTTCAAATGTTCTTTGTACCATGCTGACTTCCCCCCCCAAAAAAAAATCACTGTCAGGCAGCTCGGCACACGCTGAAGTCTTTTTTGGAGGCACTTTTCCACCTTTATCTTATACCGTCGTCTATTTCTACCCGTGACTTTCCCCCTTTTTTTCCTCCCCTTCTCCAGCCTCTTCCCTTCCCTCTCTTTGTGTGCCATACAAATTATAGTATACTGACAGTGTCACAACGGCTACTCATGAAATATTAACAGCTTGTAGAGAATTTTACATTGCTGCATGTCTCTTCATTTTAACTATGTCAGCACAGGCTGTGGAGCATTTATTTGTGTGAGTTCAGCAAGGCTATTACCCCCCCCAGCTTCTTTTTTTTCTCTCATGTTGTAGATGATATCCATTAACCCTCTTTCCAGATGCATGTAGTCTCACCTCACTCCAGACATCCTTTCCTTGCAAATGGAAAAGGCATGTTTATTTGTACCTATACCACAATCTGGTAGATGATCTCTGGAAACTAGATCTGGATGCAACGAGGTGTTTAATCCCTTATGAAGCTGCTAATTATCCCTTTATGAGTAAGATAAGACCAAACACTTTGCATTAAGCAACATAGGGATAGTACAACCTAACTGTGATATACAAATAAGTGCAATAAGGTGCTAGAATCAGCTCTTTCCTCTTTGTCTGTTTTATTTTTTGCTTTTATTTTTATCTTTCTGAAAATCTCACGTTCATGATTGCTCTCCAGGAACATTCAGCTAAGTGGGCGGGGGTGGCCTCTCTCTCTTTTTGCCTTTTTGTTGGATGGCCCCTGCAAAGATGGAGCTGTCAGTCATCTGCACACTCGGCGAGTCCTGAAAGGCAGCATCGGTTCTCAGTGAGGGACCAGAACAATGACTTTTGTTGTCGCACATGTGCAGTTCTGTGGAGCATTCTGCGGACAGTGTGTTACCCTTTAATTAAATTCATCCTTTCAGGCTGAATGACGCTGAAGGCAGACAAACAGTTCACATAACTGATCTGGGTTGAATGCCACAAACATTTCCAGTTTATTACCATTTGGATGTTATTGTCATAGTTTCACACATCATTTCCATCAGTTCAAGTATTACAATCCCAGAAACAATTTGCTCAGATGTTCTGACAAGTTGTAAACATATTGCTAGCTTGACCAGATTATCTAAACCAATCTGACTGGAGGTAAAATGGAAGTCAGTATGTTGATAATAATCCTTCATTCTATGGAAAAAACACTGTTAATACAAGATTATGTGGTTTATCATCCTGCCTGGTTTCTGTTCAGTGATGTTGCCTCATTTAGAGATGTCAGCCATTAACTATGGAATAATGGATGTAAACAATGAAAAAAAGCGTCACACTGAGCTGAAATTATCCTTTAATGTTTAAAACCTAGAAAGCCCGAAAACAATTTTCTCTTACATTTTTATTAGACTTTTTTTTTCTTTCTTGAAAATCCATAAGGGGTGGATATGGATGAAAATAACTAGACAGATGAATATCTTTTCTTCAAATAAAGCACCAGAATTCAAATCAAGGTTCTCATCGCTGTACAAATCTTTTCAAATTCAAGCAATTTCACAAAGCATTCCTGCTCAGTGGTCTAATATACTGGTTCCTTGGCCGGGGTTCGAAACACAGGATAAATCAGTGGTTTAAGCAGCTACTGGTATAAACGTTTTACAGCAAGATCTGTCACGGTTCACAAATTTGTATCATCTGATGGTACTGTATATATTATTCATATAAATCAATGTAAATCAGCTCACCTACAGTTACAAAGACGCAGGTGTAAATATTCTGTCTGTGTTGCTGTAAAAAATAAATGGGGGGAAATTAGTTAATGAGGTGTATCCTCCTCTCTTATCATACGTGGCTGGGGCTTCCTCTCCTCTTGACTAATGATGATGTGTGGCACAGGTAGCTGTCAGCACGGCATGATTAATTAAAAGGAAAACTAGGCCAATTTGTCATATTGTTCTAACTGTGGTCAGAGAGCAAGCCAAGTGGCTCTGCCTGTGCCTCCACACCCTCCACGGAAGCTACACATCCATAACAGGTTGGGTTCTGCTGCTATTTGTGAGGAGTCTCATCAGCTCTGGGGGAGTTTTTATCAGCTCCTCGCCAAGCACTGTCTCAAACACAGACCAGATAACAATTAGGACGCGTCTTGCTTTGGAATGGGGCTCAGAAATATGAGCGTGCCGGGCGAGGTTGACATAATGAACAGATTCAGCACAGAGGAGAGCACTCCTCTCTGTGCCCAGTTTGAAGTCTTAGAGAAGCGTAGTGTCTTTTGCTGCTAACAGAGATACAGCTGCGTTTGATTTTCTGTGTTTGCGTTTCGGAGGTCCATCCATGCAGCTGCGATTAGCATTGTTGGGAAGCCAGTGGCTCACGGCGCTGCTTTCAGTGTGCGCTGGCTGAGGCTTCTCAGCTGCCAGCTGTGGGTCCCACTGCAGGCCCGCTGAAGAGAGCAGGAGTCTTATTTGTGCTGGACTGCAGTGTTGCTCCCAGCATGCAGCCTGGCCCTTGTCAGTGGCCTTGTCATATCTGTCTCGGGCCTGTCCCGACAGCCAGCCCGGACGCCCGCGTCACAAAGCCGGGCTCGTCCTAGGAGAGACAGGTGTCAGCAACCGACCTCTGCCCCCTCCCCCCTCTCTCTCTCTCTCGTTCAGGCAGATGCCTGCTGTGACGGAGCCATATATTTGAAACTGAGCAACTTGGAAAGAAGGGTCATCTCTGCCACCCATTCTCAGTCGCAGTATCACAAGAGACCGGAGCTTCATCAGCGTGTGAGAGCGTTCATGTCAGATACGGAGTGTCCACCAGAGGAGACTGTCTCAGTCCAATAGCATTACAGACTGGGGCTGCGCCCTGACTGACTGACACACTGACTGACAGCTTTATTGTGTCCTTTGAGGAACAGGGATGAAAGGCTCTCATGAAGAGGCCGCACAAACACAGACCATACTCAGCCGTGCTCGACAAGAATTACTCGTTCTTTTGTGTGCATTGTTGTGTCTTTGTATAGCGTCCACGTCTTTTAGCTGACAACACTCTTTTTGTAATTGTACAAAAGCAGCCATGAAGGGATCTGACTCATTATATTCTGGCTGTAAAACTTCAGCCCCAAGGACTCAGGCTTCAAGAATTTCGTGAGGATGTTTGCTTCTTGTCTTGTGTAATTCCTCTGATAATTGTTCAGCTCAGGACAGATTCAGTGTAATGGTTCTACATTCGCTTCTACTAATGGCTTTTTTCATACGACAGGGGATTCTCGCTACAGAATGAGGAGCCATGACCATTCCAGCCAGGCTAACTGTTTCTTTTTTAACTATTCATCGCTGACACCTAAAACTGCCTAAATCTAAAACAAAGGAAAAATTGAATGTAACATTAATGTCCATATTTCTTGTCTAGACCATTTTTTATTGGCCGATTGCAATGGGACACTGATCTCAGTTATAAAATACAGTGCACCGTATTTCGTAAAGCTGCTTCACAATAAAAGTCTCCCAGTGGGTAGCTTTAAAGTGACACTATATAACTTATGGCCAGATATTGTAGTAGTTGTATTGTATAGTTAATGTACTAATTGGTCCCAGAAAAACCTACACTATCCGAAGTTTAGAAACATTTGCTAGCATCAGCAACCACTACAGGCTGAGGAGGCCAGGCCCCTGAGTGCCTTAAGTTAAGCAAAGGTCTGTTTATTAACTTAATTAATTCAACTTTGATTTTAGGAAGAAGGATACATTTTTGATATTTTTAAAATCAGTAACTCTTTCTAAAGGGTTGACCATTGTCTCAGTCTTCCGTGTGCACTGAGAGCTACGTACACGCTAACGGCTCCATTCACATGGAAATAATGGTCGTGGAATGTGTGGCATTTCACGCATGTGCACCTGATGCCACATTCTATTCCATTCCATTCCAGTTGGTGTTTTTTTTTTTTTGTACCTGGAGGATGTGCAGTCAACACGTAGAGTAGGGGGGTCAGTGTGTTCCCTTGCAGACATGGGTGAATGACGACGTTGGTGTCATGAGGACCATAGCAGAGCAGGAGCTATGAATGTGCCGTAACTGTAAGGCCCTATAAGCCGTAATGTTACATATATCAGATAAAGGAGAGCAGTAAGGCTGATAATAGGAATATACATAGCACAGTAGTGAAACAACAATGGAAACCAGAAAGATATGGTAACAAAGGGCCACTTTGGAGCCGATGTAATGTTGCGATAGGATATGCCAGCCGTCTAGCAGTGGACAAGTTGCATGCTGGGTTATGGAGCATTGAACACCACTTGTAAAACTGATGCTAAAATTTAGAAGCAAACATGTCCATATTCCTGCTGTTCTACCTGCCAGTGCTTGACATTTCTATTCAAAGAAATGACATGATATAGTGAGAGCCAAATGACTAATGTACCATTTTCTCTCTCTCTCGCTCTCTCTCTCTCTCTCTCTCTCTCTCTCTCTCTCTCTCTCTCTCTCTCTCTCTCTCTCTCTCTCTCTCTCTCACTCTCTCTCTCTCTCCCGTCCCTGTGTCTTCATACTCTGAGGGCTACAGCCTCCCTATTTTCTCTCCTGTGTTATTTTTGTAGTCATCTAAATTGATCCACGGTGAAGCCAGACAAAGATTGCTGTATATTTAATGTCTTTCAGCAGCCACATTAAGAGTGCAGTTTGTACGGAGGGGGGCGCGGGGGGGCCTGTGACATTAATAATTTAATTGCAGTCATGTATCTGAATGCTGCAGGAGCGTCAAGTGATGGATGTTTTTAATGATATGAAGAGTGAAGCCCAGAAAGATCAATGCCAGCATGCACACACATACACACACACACGCACACTTACACACACACACACACACACACACACACACACACACACAAACACACACACACACACACACACACACACACACACACACACACACTGTCAGTGTGAATCTCAGTGCCTGGTGAGGATGATTGTGCTCACACACTAATATTGTTTTGGTCCACAAGCCGTCTGGTCTGATCTTCCGGGCTGAAGGTCTCCGGCCCAAATGACTCTGTCCCCTTTGCTGGTGCTGTCAGAACTGACAGTCCTCATGTTTATTTCATTTTGCGTCTGGGCTGTCTCGTTTCCCTATCCTCCAATGTCATTAACGCTCCGAGCCAGGACCCTGCAGTGGCGCGGCTAATGAATTCCTCTGCGGCTCCTTACTCCCCACCTAGTTACCCCAGCTCAAGGTGTCAAATTAAAACAGCCAGGGAAAAGAGAGAGGAACTGCTCTTGTATGTATGTGTGTATGTTTGTTTCATGTCCCCCCTGTTGCATTATTTATTGTGTTTAGAACAGCGGTTTGTTTGAAGGGGAGAGTGTTGACCACTGAGAACAAATGCACAAAATGAACTTTCACTTAAAAAAGATTGGACAACAACAGACACCTCTGTGCTGTAGATTGTTCCTGTGATACAAGAGGCGTTTCTGACACAGGCGTCCAGCTTTAACGTCCTTTTGTCGATGATCAGCGTGATTATCGTGCGTTACTTGATGAAGATTTGTTGCTCTTAACATTTGGGATCTCTGTGATAATTTGGGGAATGAAATCAGCAGCAGTGAGAGAGCCTGGTTGACTGCTAATTGTGCTTATTTAGTTGTCATTGTGATTAGCGTAACGAGGCCAGACGTGTTATTGAGCTGTGAGGCTGCAGTGGGAGAGCAGTTTTCTCACATTCACCCCACATTGATGGAGCCTGTGCAAGGAGTTTTTCACGTTTATGGGGAATGTACAGCGTGAATAATGTTGTTATCAGTCTGAATGTGATCATTTTTACATATAGTTTGTTTGGGTTGCACTGATCTTTTTACTCGACTGTATGTTACAGTACAAGCTGCACATTAGGGTCAAGTGAGGCCAGTGCTGTGTGGTACAGTGTACGTCCACTTCCCAGTGGAGAACCTTCAGAAGTGACCACAGTGCTGCTGCCTGAGTGTCAGAGGAGCGGCCTCCCTGTGTGGCTCACTCTCTTTCTCTGACAGCACTGGAAGATGGAAAATGGTGTCAATCAATTTATCAGAGCAACACGGGTGGCTGTGTGGCGAAAGAACTGGGGGCGTGGTAATGGCAGCATGCAGGAGGAGCGTGGCGCATGATTATGGCTCCATGCTGCTATTTCCCTTCACTAGTATGTGCACCCGTATGTCTGCAGCTACAAAAGCTCCCCGCGGTGAGTGTCTGAAGGGCCCTTTCCCTGCGTGCTCCACAGCCACCGAGGTGTTTTGGACCACCTTGGCACTCAAACGTCCACAGCTTGTTAGAGTAAAAGAAAGCGCGGCGTTAATTAAAGATGTGTAAATTTGCTTGAATGGGCCGCATTTTCACATTAGGAGAGATTTGCAGAGTCGGAGCTGTAATATATTTTAATTAAGAATTAATTAAAAAATAATGGGTATTTTATTTTGCCTGGCAGACTAGCTTTGGACGCGATTGTGGCGTCTGCTGTGAGCTCATCAGTGGAATATTGAGTATCGCTTCTCAGGAGCGCAGGGAAGCTCTCAAGGTCTCTTTAAAAGAAAAGCTCTGCCCTCTCCTCTTTGAAAAAAACGAAAACAGACATTTACTGTGGGAGGGAGTGGCCACGGTGGCTTAATTAAATTTTTTTCCACCCCCCCTCCTCATCCTCACCCATCCTCTTCTCTCTTTTTCGGCTGGCAGAGCAGCAGAGTGGCTCTGAGACACGGAACACTAGTTGTGCTGGCAATTATGTTAATGGGATGCTATTAGGCCATGATTCCGTATGAGCGATCGGGGAGAAGAAGAGCCCCGGCGGCAGAAAATGATAACGGAGCGTGCGCCTCGTTGATACCGCTCCAGCAGGATCATTTGCATAATGAACCCTCCCCACTAACGAGGGGTGTGGCCTCGACACTGAGCTACTTAGAAAGCTCAGGAGTCGCAGCGTGAGGCGAGCTGACACTGAAAGCACAATGTGACAAAAAGATTCATGGACTTCACTAGTTACTGCAAAAGCCATTTTGGCACAAATGTAACTGTAGCATGCAAATTCCTCAGTTGGTTCCTTTGCAAACTCAGTGTACAGGCTCTGCTCCGTGTTTCCTTCTACACAGAGACATGACAATGCAAGTTCTTTGTAGTGCCCTCTGATCTTTAAAAATGAATGAGGAAATCTCCATATTGCTGGCTCCCTGCTCTCGTTCAGTCATGAGTCTTGGACTGAGGGAAATTGAAGGTGTTTTCGCTGCCTCTGCGTAGCGTTGGCACTTATAGCGTATTGTTATTTCTGGCAGCTACACTCTAAAATGTCTTCGGCGTCCAAAAATAGTTACAAATCGAATGTTCGTAACGGTGCCGTTGTTGTTGTTTTTTTCTTTCCTTTTTTAAAAACGTTTTTAAAAGCGTATCTGTTCAGGGTCGACATTTTGCCCTCCATGTGCAACACAGACACACGCACACTGACACTGTAGGATTTTTGGCTGTATGATTCACTAAGCATTAAGCGGGAAACTACCTTGGGGCACCAAAGCCCTGTGGATTTCCTTGGCAGCTGAAATAAAAAAAACTGAGCGTGGACTGCTCTACTACATTTGCTAAACATACTGAATCTATATTTGCCTTTTTTTAAACTTTATTTTTACGGATGAAGTTATACACTGATGCTATTGATCCCAATCCTTACAATTTATTATTAATTTGGGTGCACAGTGCAGTATCTTTATTTATGCATCGCCCCTCTCTCTTGATGTCTTGATGTATTATTTGTGTGTCCACACAGTGTGTGTGTGTGTTTTCCTGCGGCACGGTCTGTCGTCTTTAGACACAGCCTCAGGATTTGATCAGAATGATCTTGAGGCCCATGGGAAGACATTAAACACCCAGAATGCCCCTCAGGCTGCTCTCCCCTCCTCTCTTTCTCAACCTTTCATTCTCCCTTAATGAGAACTCCTCCTAATTATTTCAGTGGCTGGAGCGTGGGGACACAGCCGGAGTTAGATCCCCTGCGCTCGGACGTGACTGCTATGCTGATGAAGGCAGGGGATCAATAATTTAGGCCCGAGCCTTAATGGCGGGGTGAGGAGAAAGCGATACATCTGAGTCAGAGATTACATTTTAAAGGCACAGTCTGAGCGCCAGCCGGGCTGCCGGAGTAAACTAGAAACCTCTGAATGTGCTTGCTGTAAACAGCTGACACATTTATGTTTACTGGAATCCTTATCGCTCTTCCTCTCAAGCTAAGTCTGTGTCTAAGTGCTTGTTTACCTAGCTTTGTATATCCCGCATTCCGTTATTGCAGCCTGCAGAGTCACTCGGAGAACTGCACGCTCGCCAAACGATTTGCATTTGAAGTACTTGGGGATATAATTGATTTAGAAGCATGAATATTGATAGTATCTTATCAGCTCTGTGCCCATCCCTCAAACCACTCTGCGGAGAATAGTGGTCCTCTGAGCATTTTTCTGGTCATCTTGCTTTAGCGGATGCACACATAATCTTTAAGTGTACAGAGCCTCGGCTCCATGAAGCCCTTCCATTTCCCTCTGGGGAGGCATCCATGCATCTTTTAAGGACTCTTCACATCAAGAAGGCTTGAGCAGAGTACTCTGCAGTTTCTCCCTCAATTATTAAAACCGGGATTTTGATGCTTTGTTTTAACTTAGCCTCGGAAGGGAAGAAGAGAGAAGGGAGCAACATGCAGAGGACAGTAGCCTAGCCAAGCTTCATACCCCTCCCCAAAGAGAGAGGAAGACGGTGACAATTTTCTCTGGCAATTTATTAGAGGATTCTTCTCCTTTTCTTAAAAAAAAAGGAAACTTGGCGGAGGTTTTGAAACATTCATATGGATTTCATATCGAAGACATTCCTTCTTCAAACAGAATGATTCACTGCGGGTTGCATTACAGTTTTCCAGCACCGCATACAGTCACTGTGTGACAGAAAGAAAAGGGGCTGCATCCAATTATAACAGAAGACACATTTGCTCACAATGTTTCCTTTGATTGATGTGTGAGGGCTGTGGTTGGAGCGCTAATGAAGTCCAAATGGCTCGGATTGAAACGTTACTTATTGACTGAGCTTGACAAACAATAACATCAGCTACAGACAGTGTCCAGTGTGCCGCTTGTGAAGTGGAAGTGGGAGAAATGAGGGCTGAATCAAGTAAACACGAGACAGGATCTCATATAAGACGATTTAGTTATTGCGTACAGGCTCAGGGTGCAGAATCCCACTTGGCCTTGATTGGACGTCATTCTTTATTTTTTTCATTCAAGTGTCAAGGAGGTTTTTCAAATGCCACAAATTGTTCAGCTGATGGCAACGGCACTCCATGTAAACTCCATCCATTGTCTCTGTGAATCGCAGCTGCCTTTAACTCAGATTAAATATTGATACCCATGTAAACGCTGGTGCCATATTGAGTAGTTTATTCAGAGTCACCCTCCGCAGTGTGGAGAGAGCTGCTGCTGCTGGCTTGAGAAATAGACCCATTGTTTCTGGGCTCACTGTTGATTTATGGTGACAAAATGGAAGTGTTCTGACACCGAGCTGAAATTAAGGCCCAACCGGTTTCCAACTAAGGCGTCTGTGAATTTGAATAAATAAATCCCTCAGCGAGTGCCAGCTAACACGCATGTCCTCAGTTTGCTGCACACGTGAATCTGCTGTGAACAGCGACTGCTGTCACAGTAATTTAATATTGTCTCCCGCTAGCATAAATATTCTCTGCTTGGGAAAAGACAGAGGATTAGTATGGCCTAATTGATAATTGACAAGATTTATTTACCGCCCACAATCAATCAACGCAACACTTTATAAAATGGTTTATGGCGAGAAAGCCAACCGTGTCGCTCAGTGTTTGGTTTTGATTGTTTGAAGTGCTCCACATGCTTGTGAATATGCTGTGTTCAGCTGTTTTTAACACAAATACCATCAAATATTATCTCAATATGATATCTACTAAAACCCCTGCTGGGATGTTTCACATTAAAAGCCTTCCACTGGGCCAAAGACCACTAGACACAATATCCTACTTTGCTTTAACTGTGAAACAGGAAGTGCAGGATGTCAAAAATGCAACACTTCCTTCTCAGATGCTTCACATTAAAACAAATCCTTTTTTTCTTAACAAAAAGTTATTTTTTTACTGGTGGCCATGAAACATTTTCTGCTCTGATCTATTTACATTAAAAGTACAGCAGCTCAGGGAACACAACCCCTTATCCTCCTGGTAGCTTTTAATGTCAAACATCTTTGAGCAGAAGCAATTAGTGAATGAAGAGTAGTGCTGAAATAAGTAGGGTTGGCTATCATTTTTTTTTCTTTTTTCGATACCAGTGCTAAATAGGTACCTCAACAACAATTGCTGTGCCGAAACAATGTCAAACACATGCCAGAACCAATTTGACAGTTGATTATAAAAGCAACTTTTTTAAGTGGAAGTTTTAATTTAACATACTACATCACCAGGTGCTTCATCAAGTTAGTCGTTTTCCTCCCTCCCTTTTTCTCGGTTTACTGACAGATCGCAAACAACAAGGTGCATACCGCCACCAATAAGCAGCAGCTGCCAGGTCCCTGTATCGCCTCCCCGCTCTCGTCCCAGTGTAGGCTAACGTTACATATTGCCAGAGCTATTTAGAGTCTGTTACCACCAGAGTTAAGTGTAATGTTCCCTGTAAGCCAGGAAACTATTTCAGTACAGAGCTCCACCGAAATATGCGCTGTGATTTGGTAAGGTAGGCTTTTGCCACGTAGGAACCAAAACGTGATCGGTACGAGAGTCCGGTCCCAACCCTAGAAATAGTTGTTAGAGAATCAGAATTTACCATGTGAGCCACTATCATATGAGCCACTACAGGAGGGGGTAATTCTGTCGCCTGAAACCACAGTGTTTGTATTGTGCTCTGTATTGGTCAATATCTGAATCCCCACATTTATGTGAGAATTTACTGTAGTCGGGAGAATCTGGGGACAACATCATCCTCGATTGCATCCGCAGATTAGCTTGAGGCACGCTGGAGCTCACTACCACCTGCGTCTTTCATCCTGCACTGCAATAGTTGCCACACACCGAGATAATACCACTGTGAAGGGAGACATTTTCTCTCCTTCTCTCTGTCTGTTTTTCTCTCTATCTCTCTTTTCACTGAGTAATACATCTCCTGCCAGTAGAGTTTCTTTTTACCCCCCCCCCCCCCCCCCTCACTATTTGTCTGATATCTCAGGGTCAATTCGACGGCTCTGTGAAATAGAAACATTATAGACTCTTACTGGGAGACATGTGTGCATACAGTTCACCACGATCCGTGTCTGAAATGCCACGCTCTTGGGAGAGGGAAGCTATCCACATATAAGAAATGAATGAGGTAATGTGCTGGGAGGTAATGGGTTTATGCAACATACTGGAACAGAGAAGCTCATTAGAGGACTGGAGCCTTAACCCCAGTGCTGCTTGCCTTTACTCCTTTTGTCATAGCAGACTGGTGGAAGCAGGGGAATTTAGTGCTGGAGAAAGGGAATCCATTTTGGGCGGTGGAATTCAATACAGGAGAGTTTGCACCGAGGCACAGGTGAGTTACTTTATGTATGAAATGGCCTGTCTCTAAACAGCAAACCAGCCATGTCATTTCCACTGGCAGGGAAAAGCAATCGATATGAGCGCACTAAGAATTAATACGATATAAGTGACCTATATCTTGATGAATGTGTAGAAAAGTCAAAAGCTGCTCTGATTAAAATCTACATCCTGAAAACAAGAGCTTGATGAATACTTGTCACTGAATGTATCCATGTCAGGTCAAACTTTATCCCAATTTCCAGTTCTTTAGTTTAGACTGCTTCTATGTGCTCATGAAGCAGGCAGAGCACTGAAGTTGAGTCTCTGTTTCATTCATGCTTCACAATTACTTGTTTGTAGTCAGGCACTTTCCCACCTACCTTGTTTGATCCAGACCTCCTGAATTTTCGGTTTAGCCTGAACCAAAATAACAGGTGTAAGAGTTTCTTGGACCACGATTTGGACCAACAGACCAAAATGTAGTTCGACTAATAGAGGTGGTCTCGGTCAGCATCAAACTCAACCATTGATTGGATCATTTGCAGTATGAAAGCATTTTTGGGGGATGTTTGGACTATTGGACCAAGTTAAGACAGCATTAAACAGTAGAAGCGGAATAAGAAGCACAAGCGATTCGAGAATTTACTTTCACTGTGCGCTATATTAAAAAAGTTTTTTTTCAACAAAGTCAACCAAAACTCACCAGAACAAATGTAAGCAATGTAACAAAGACATGCACTTTGGTTCAGACCATGTTCTGGACGTTCAGGTGTGAAAAGGCCAATCGATTGACCTTTCATCATTATTCAGTGGTGTGTGCTGTATTTTTGAGGTTTGCATCTAACACTGGCAGCTCGCATAGCTGGCTGTCGCTCCGCTAACTGGATTAGATGGACCAGATGAGTTGACGTTATTATCAACAATTCGATTTTATTCTCGAAATACAAAAAACATCCTCAGATTTAGTTCAACTTTATAATCAAAATTTTGCATTATGCACGTCCCTAATGCTCTGGAAGTCCAAACATCAAAGATAACCAGTTTATAACCATGTAAGAAAGAAGGCAGGAAAATTCATCCACCTTTTGATATATATATCATACTGTGTATATTTCTGCTATTGTTAACTTATTATATAATGTTTATTTATGTGTTTTTGACAGGGAATGAGCAGAGCAGAGTTGTATGATTCCTTGGATTCATTGTAACTCTAGACTCAAACGCCCTCTTCAGTGTTTAAGGGATCAAATGCACCCAGAACAGAAATATTCAGAGGATTTGTTGGTAGCTGCACACAGCAGCACATCAGCTGACTGAAGCGTGCTGCAGTGTGGGTACACTTCACTCTGCGATGGTGTTATAGCTCGTTGAATAACATGCTTCCATCATGTTTGCTTTGTATGATTGAGCCGTAGTTGTGGGGTTTTGTCTCTCCCTGCAGTGGCAGGGTTTGTTTGGCAGGCGGGCGGGCAGGCAAGCATCACCAGCTTTCTGGCCCGCGTGGAGCCAGAGTTTCCGGTCTATTTCCAGCGCTGCATGTTCATTCTAGGTGACTGGGGGGACTGAGTGTCATTAAAGGCCTGTCCTCTGCCTCTACCCAAGTGTGAAATGCTGCGCCTTGGAGATGCTGGTCTGCTTTTGTTTGTGTTGACCAGTTTGTCGCGACTCGGAAATCCTTGGCAGAAGGTTAGTGCTGCTCGTAGAGGTCAACAACACGATGTGCTGTTTGAATTTAACATTTCTCCGAGGTATTATTTCCTTTTTTAATACAAACTAGAATCAGAGGTTATGTCTTCATCACATATCATGTCTGGTTTCTGCTTGTTTTCACTTCAGTGAGAGTTTTTCCACTTTAAGAAACCAAACTAAATGTGTATTGATTTGATTAATTCAGACTATACAGGCTTATTGACCGCATTGTATAGTATACAATTTCTCATTTACTGTCAGAAAAGAGAAACGAGCCCATGGGGACATATCACCATGGCAATAAAGCCAGCCTATTATCCCCTTGTTGACAGTTTCCAAACCATTTTATAGTTGATTCAAAGATATAAAACTTTATTGGATAAAAAGATAAGGGACAGGGCCCTGTATGGTTTTCATGGCTCTGGTTTATACTATCTACATTATAGGTCCTTCATGACATTTAAAACTTTATTGGACAGGACTTGGAAATCTGGGGGCAGTATATAAAATCAGGAATTTATTAGACTTTGTGCCCTTTTGTGTAGACTGTGTTTGAAATATTGTATGTGAGAGACAGATGAGCTCAGCCTGTGTGGCTCAGATGCTGCAGCCAGTCGGTGATGATGTGCAGTAAAGAGCAGGTAACAGATGCTGAAATAAAAGGAACATGATCTATCAATATTTAGCGTACCAGATGTGATGTAGCATTTTATAATGCCAATAATCCCCAGCTGACCCTGTAAGTCAGTAACAGCTGAGTGATTAGTAGATTTAACAATGCAGCGCTGCAGAACTGGCTCTTTGATGTTTATTAGTTCAGGTAAACACATATACAGGGTTTTATTTTTATTTTCAGGGTCATCCTCTAACGATATTCGGAGCTGAGGTGCACATTTCTTGCAGACAGAACGATATGATGTAGATGTGGTTCGGGGAAGGCTATAAAATCCACCGCACTGAGACTTTTTTTTTCCCAGAGGCAGGTGTGCATCCTCTGCCACGAGAGCAGAATTTAAAAGGAGCCGGGGAGGTAGGCTCTGCAGGGAAACCAAAGTAGGGAGTCAATAAGGCCTGAATTTTTTATGAAGGCAGAGGTATTCAGATCACAGCTCTGCCGACAGAAAGAGCAGCCTTCTGCTCATATGAGGAGACAGTAGTAGTAGTAGTAGAGTAGCAGAGGGTCTAAATCTCTCCCAGATATACCTCAGTCCTCATTAGCACACGGGCTGCTGCTCGTTACGGCTGGAAGGATGAAAGTGTGGTGCTCTTACGATATAATGTCATGTTGGAATACAAGAATAGTGTAATAATGATAAACAAGGATCGTATGATACCGATCTATTTTGGTTAGTTAAATGTCAATGTACAATTTTAAAGGATAAGTCTGGTTTATTACATCTTAGTACTTACTTAGAAAGTTTCATTTCTATAGGTTATAATAAGACTAACGATTGCTTTTATTATAGAATAAACTGCGGATCATTCTCACACTCACTTACTTGTATGGTATGTATGGTAAAAAAACTGTAAACAATAACCATCACAGTTTTCTAAAGCCCAGGGTGTCATCTTCCCGTAGCTTGAGCAAGATAATTTTTGGCAGTTTAGCTTGTAAAATTACTTTAGTGACTATTTATCATTAAAGTACTTAACTGAATAACACAGCAACATCATTACAGCTAAGGGTCGGAATATATTCGCAGTTAACTGTCCTTGACTGAGTTAGTGGGTACGTCATCCGCGACGGAGATGGTGAAGAATTTTGAAGACAAGCCATGTGACCGGGTCCTGAATCACCCACATTTGTATGATGTGACATTGCCACAGCACACTGCATAGAGCAGAGCACTCTATAATCTTATACAGTAGTCTGAGTTCTACGGGGTGCCCCCTACTGACAGTTGTAGTACCTAAGCAAGTATGAACAATACTTTGCCTATGTGTGTGCATGCTTAAAAAGCAAGTATATTGAAAGTATATCTTAATCCAATTGGGCCAAATAACATGAAAAACCCCAAATATGGGTATAGTACTTCTTAAAACGGCAAAAGTACAGCGGCTCAAATTTCAAACAGTGTTGTTTTCTCTTCCAAATAAGTTTTTCTAACCTTGACCTTTGTTTAAAACATGTCTGACTGACTGGCTGCTTGTTCTTTGCCCACTTTGGCTCCTCCTCTTTCTTTACCACGTTGGTCAAGCTATGAAAATAAGATTCAAGTAGCAAAACATTTGGTTCAGCCTTCTGACTGATATTTTTCCTGAGGAGGTGGTGGAGATCCAAAAAGAGCAAAAAGGAGAGTGATGTTATTTGTTAGGCTGACAGAAACACAGGGTGATAGTTTGTTAGTGTTTTAAAATGTCAATTAATGCCGGTTTAAAGATGCTGTTAGGAGCAAAAGACGAGGTGTTCCTTTAGTCAAGGCTGTGATGCTGCAATAAAAACCTAGCTGTTCATGTTCACAGCTTTCTCTTCAACACATTCACTACACAGGGCTGAAAGACGGAGTTCACCCTCAGTCATCTCTGCCTGCTGTCCTCACTTCACTCAGACTTTTACTGAGCGCGTGTGAGTGTGTGTTTTGTGCTGAAAGACAGAGCGTCTGAGTGGCTCTTGTTTACTAAGTCTGCGTCCAGACAAGTTTAAGTTTGTTATCGATTCGGAGACAGAGAGTGCATCTGAGAACTGATGTTTTGTGAAGCATCGGCTGAAGAATAGTCCACGTTGTGTTGAGAACTGAAAATAGCCCATCAGTGCCTAATCACATTAATGCATACTTACCGCAGCCAAAATCTAATTTAGCATGCCGGGGAAACACACAAAGACACCAAATGACACTGGAATGAAAAGGGAAAATATTAATTTGAGTGGGAAACAAATATCCAGCACGGCTTTAATAGATTCCTGGAAATGTAACATTGACGCTGCCCCCTGCTCATTCATGATATCGCCTGAGCGCACAGGAAGGAGCAGGTGCAGCATTGCAGAAAGGTCGAGGTTGGTCTTTGTGAATGTTGGCCAGCTCCAGCGGGGGTGGGAGATGTCCACAATAACAGACCCTTTTTATGTCCTTTTTCTCTCCCAGCGATGCTCCGCTGGCTCTCATTGCAATTAAAACCAAGTGTCCATCAGAGGCTATCTCTGCTCTGTGTGGCCCATATGTTTGGGTGCTGATAGAGCGTGGATTACTCTGTTTGGGACACAGATAACAGGCTGTTTATAACCTTGGCAGAGTCTGGGGCCTAATCTGGCAGGAGCATATTTCCCCTTGCTCCCCGATAAAGGCCTGTTAGCAGCTTTATCACATGGGCAGATAGAAGTCGAGCCAGAGCGAGATGAGCACAGCACTGAGCCCAATCTGGCACCACACACATGGTTCTGCTGCTTTATTTTTAGAAGCCTAGCCCTCCCCTACAAAACACACACGCACACACATTTATACAAATATCAGTCTCACTAGGAAAGAGCAATTAATTTCTACATCTGCCTTCTCGGGCAACACAAGGACCAACTAACAAATTAAAAGGACAATGTCTCCATTCATCATTATAGCATTTGGAGTTACATTATGTCTGTGAATGGGAAAAGAAACAGGAGCAGGGAGGTGGAGGCCATTCTCTCTTATACATGTCATCACGTTTGGCTGTGTAGTTCAGACCCTAAAGGTAATTAGCCAGAGCAGGAAATCACAATGTATCCTGGCTGTGATTATGTGAGCTATTCAGCTTTTTTTTTTTTATAATCCTTGAATCGGTGTCTCAAAAAAGTATTCCTGACTAAATAAAAGGTTTTATGGCTGCGTTCCTTCTTACAACTCTGAGTGGTGCTGGGAAACGTGTGTGCCTGCTGAGCTATTTTCTGTATCCCCATCTTGATGGCTCTGCGTAGGCACAATTAGAGGGAGCGTTCCTTTCACAGCCGGAGAAAATTGTCGTCCTCTGTAAATTGCTTTTGCCGCAGCTTAAAGAAGATCTCTTGTTACCCTCTCATTCAGTCTTTTCTCACAGCCCACACTCCCCCTCTTTCAAGAAAATTGCTTTCTCGCAATCAACAGATTGCTTCCTGCACTTAGGGGTAAATACAGGTAGACTAGAGCATTAGCATAACATTATTCAGACAAGTGTCAACCTCAAGGCAGTTTGCGCTGCATCTAAGCTCAGTGTGAGGTGAAATGAAGTGCTACAGAGTTGGAGAAGCTGCCGCCACGCCGCTGCTGCTGTGGCAGAGATTTTCAGAGAGGAGCTGGAGTAGGCCGAAAGTGCAGGAGTAAGAAAATGTGATGTGCTTTCAGCACTTAAAAAGAAAAAAAGTCTTCTTAAAGAAACTCAAGAATAAAAGTGTGAAAATCTCGCTTTAAGGTGACTTAACGTGCACAGTTTACTCCCTTTCTCGCTGCTGGTGGAGATGTTGGATTCTCTGGAGGTCTGCAGTGTGTACTGAGGTCAGACTGGCCTCATCTTCCAACTACACACCATGTAGGGTAGACTTTGTTGTTGTGGTGGGGGTGATACATGGTCCAGACATACAGGACTGAAAACAGAGCTTGATGTTGGATCGTCGTGCTACAGGAAAATGTTAATGTTTCTTCACGCGCGTCAGTTAGCTCAAATTAACCTCGCGAGCATGAGTCTAATTAAGTTTCCTCATCGAGGCCTCGCACCAGTCGTCTCCTCTGCAGATGATTTGATACCCTCTGTCCTCGGGGACGGGCCGTGGAGAGGAGCAGTCGTGATCTTTCACCGGGGGGGAGACACCCTTCCATCCTCCTCCTTTACTCCACCCTTTTTTCTGCTCTTTCTTGATTGACAACGGGGGTTCCTTCTGACCTACATTTGCATCTGCTCCCTGACCCAAATAGGACCCCACGTAATGAGCTGCCTGGCCATTTTTTTTCGGAGCAGAAACTTGTGTGGTTTTCATCCTGGCGACAGGGGGGTGTGTAGCAGCGGCGGAGCAGCGATATCCCGGTGTCCCCGGGGCTTTGTGTCTGGAGCTGCAGGGCTGCACAAAGACACTACCCCATCCAGACGCCTGCCATGGCCACTGGGCCATTCTAGGTCATCTGATTACTCTTCACAGTGATTACTAATCAGTGCTAATGTGCCATATCGCCGAGGTGCAGTGGCAAAATCATCAGTCAGATTTCAATCTTATTTGTCAGGCGCTTTGTTATCAGTTTTCCTGATGTGTCCTCCCAAATATGGCAATAAAGCCAAACTCCATTCAGTGTCCTGGCCGCGCAGAGCGTCGGGCTGTAATCTGACTGTGCAATGAGCCTGTTATTGTTTCCTCCCAAACACTAGGAACAGTCGGCGCTGGCAGCAGCTTGTACACAAATAGAGAAAAAGACAGAGATCCCCTGGGATTCCTCTGTGGATTCCACGAGCAGGCGTGAAAGCCGTTTGGTGCTCTCAGGACATGTAGCTCATGTTGGTGCAGAAGCCATCACAGCAAAACCTGTCTGATGAACACAATCATCACTCTGGATGTATGAGCAGCTTCTTCATGAAGACGCTCTGTCAAGACACAGAGGCGATTGTCCCCTTCTCTCGACACATTAAAGTGATTTTAGAGAACAAATCGCCTTTTTTCTGTTCTTCTACAGTTCTGTCAGATCACATATGTCAGCTTTAGCTATGCTTCACAGTGTCAGACATGATCCCAACATTGTAACTTTGTGTGTTACTGAACACATCACAGACATTCATAAACACGTCATACCCAGATGGGGGAGGAGATTGAATTTTGCTGTAGCAGAAATATAAATTTAGACTCAGGAACAACTCTGGAACTTGTTTCCTGGTTTCATTTCCTGTCTCTTCACTGTGGGATTTTCTCTTATCAGCGAGTGTGATATTATGTGAATAATCTCATTTTCCTGCAGCTTTTTTTTTTGCTGCCTTCATAATGAAAATTTCCCATATTCCTGATCTTGATTAACACCCTCGCTGCCGAAAGTGTTACAGTTAGTGCGAGATCAAACCCGTCCCCCCTTGAAGAAGAAGGGAATGAGACGTATTCACCTAGAAATTGCCTTTCTTTTAATTCATTTCACTCCAGCTTTGGTCCAACTCATTTGATGTAATACTGCTCCCATCTGTGTTGAACAAACCTTTTCTAGTGGCTTCATTATGTGAAGGAATTTACCCTCATTGAATTGATTTTCTTTCATTAAGTCTATTCTCTTATGTTCAGTCTGTTTTCTCTTATTCAGGGGATGTCTGTACACACTCCCATGTCATTCACTACAAACACTAGTCCCCTGTCTGTTTGTAGGATAGATATGAACATACCGATAAGGTAGATAGAAGTAACATGCATCTACAAAATGTATGGATGTGATGTTGTCCCATGAGGAATAACCGTACTTGTACATATGGTAAACATGACACAGTTATAAGGTTAAATGTGGACACCAGGAAGAATTCTTTCAGATTTGGGGGCGGTATTTCACGTTGTTTACATGGCTCAACTCTCTTCTCCTCGTCTCCTGACTCTTCTTCCAGCAGCCCACAAGATTTCCACCACACATTAGCTGGCCTTTCCTTTTCCTTGGGCCTGCAATCACAATGACATAATGTTGTGCACGAACGTCTGCAGGGCTCCTCGCTCTTTCCCTCGCTGCGGATCTGTACTTAAACAGCTTCACTGTCCCGATATGTAAAAAATACCAAATCCTATTATTTCTCCGGCTAAATAACACCGCTCCCGAAGGCGTTGTCTGATGTTTTAATGAGAGCCCCAATTCCCGATGCTCAACGCTGTCTTCTCCTCTGCATTTCCTTAAACTGCCAAGTAAGAGCCCCATTAATAATTCAGCTCATTAAAGTGTGTAATTAATCTGGAGCTGTGTAACAAGGAGAGACTGGGGCGCGGGGAGAAAACTCTCCAGGGGGGCACAAGAGAAACATTGGGCTAAGGCACACAGCACACCCGCTGCGATGGAACCAGTTCCCCGGCACACAACCAGCTCTCCTGCATCATTTATCTGGCAGGAAAAAGCTACAGAGGGGCACTGCCGCCGCTGCTGCTGCTACGCACTGAAACATCTTCAGGCAACACAGCCAATCAACAATGCGGCACGGGTACACAGAAAGAGCCAGGACTGTGTGTGTTTGTGGGGGTGGGTGTGCGTTACGCTGTATTGGTAGCCACATATTTTCAAAAAATGTACACATAAAATTATAAGTTTAGAAATTGCTCTTTGATTCAGAGACCTCATCTTATCACTGTCTAAGATGAGGGTTAATTTGGGTTATGTATTTAACTTGAATTTAGCCACTTTCACTGCCGTGTTCATCTGGTCATAATGTCTGCCACAGTAGTGTGGCTGATGATGATTTTGAAATAGAAGTATAGATAACTTTTGGGGATTTCAATGGGTTATCCAACCATCCGTTAGCCATATTGTTTATTCTCAGAGGTATGTGGGGGGGCTGCAGCCAATGCTACTTTACATTGGGCGAGAGGCAGGCTGCACTCTGGACAGTCCATCACAGGGTCAACACACAGAGACAAACAGACAGGCCCAGGCCAGCTGTCAGGTTCAAGCCTGGAACTGTCTTACTGTGTGATGACAGCGCTAACCACTGCACCGCCATGTTGCCCCAATTGATTATGTTGCCACTAATCTGTATTCAGGAAGTGACCACATTGCAAAGTAATCCGACCCAAGCTGCATTTAAAAGGAAGTGCAAACTGCAAGAAGTGGTGTATTCACTCAAGGAATGACTTAAATGATTGTATTCATTATCCAAATTGATGCCAATTCATTTTAACTTTATAGATTCATTGATTAACGGCTTTGTGGTTTCAGCTCTAATAGTGTCCCATTACATAACTTAGTCACAAGTCATTGAAAAACTAATCAACACCTTTGTTCATGTGATAATGGCTGACATATTGCGTCTGCTAATATCAGCCACAACAAGCCAGTGTCAGTCAGTGTGTTACAACCTCCGTGTTCTCCTCTCTGTGTTGTACAATAGCTCTAATCTTCGAATTTAACTTTATTTAAAAAATCTATGAAAGCATTTATGTTCTTCTGATTGGTACTATGTGCATTTTCACACCACTTGACAGCACATGGCCTAAAGTGAGCCGTTGAAATGCGCCTGGTGTTGTTTGCTTTCAGATGTTCCAGGTAGACCTCAGTAAACAGTGGCGTTCACACTCAGCATGCCTGCTGCCATTCACCAACTCTCAGCTGCTCCAGATGTGGCTTAATTTACTGCGACTTGGCTAATCATGGTGATTAAGGATTAATTACTGTTAATCACTTTTACATAAACTGGTTGGCAGTAGGAGAGCTGCGCTCTGTGAAAAATGCCACACAAGTGTGTGTAGTGGGAGGGATGGGACAGAGCTGGAACAGGCTTCCCAATCGGGTCTACGCAGTAGCTTTTTTACTCATGAGAACACCAGTCAAAGAGAGTTAACCTCTAATAATTCTCTGCATCAGTTAATACTGCTTAAACAACAGTATAAGGCCAGGTTGGACTGAATGTATGTGCAGATTGGTTCTCAGCATTCCCAAAAGCAGTGGGAGTTGCCCTGAACACGTTTCTTGCAAACAGGAGAGACACTGTCAATATTACACACAGCAGTTGTCTCCTGGTCAGCCGAGGCCCAACAGACACTGCTGGGCTGTGCCACTGTCCTGCTACAGGAGATAAGAATGTGAAGGAGCATAACCGCTGTGAGTTCCATTAACACAAACTGACAAGGGAATCACAGGGACATCAGGGGGTCCGGGATGAGGCTGACAACTAAGCCACTGCGCTGTGCTCCTATCCCCCCCCTGCCCCCTGCACAAGCTGAGGGTGGCAGTGTGGTCACCTTCCCTCCTTGGCCTGGTTTCACACTGTGACATGCTCGTCTGCTCTCCTGAAGGAATGGCTTTAATAAGGTAGAGCGGATCAAGGCGACTGTTAATGACATGGCAGGCCCAGTCAACACAGTGCCCGAGGCCATGGATGGCCCCAGTCTGGTACATGCTGCTGGATGCTTGCTATCTCATGTGGGACACACAGGACACTTGGCTGGATGCTCTTTAACTGTTACCCATCCTTTCTGTGGGCCGAGAAGTTGCACTTAGTGGCTTGAACCCAACCCAACTTAAATGATGGATGTTGCCATTTTCAGAATTGTAAATTTGGTCAAAAGTACATTCAGGTATCTGGAATCAATGAGAGCACAGGTCTCAAATCAGAAAGCAAAGACATACCCTGTGACTTGTTGGGAAATACTCTTAGTCTGTGCATGTTGAGCTTATTTCTGCATTATATGAACAAATTCTCATGATTCTAATGGATTAGCAGGTTGGTTGTGTTAAAGAGCAGCTGCATTTCTGCAAATGGTACAGATTAATGTATCTATGGAAGAATAGGTTCAGAAATATACTCCAGACAGATTATACAAATTCAGACTATACAGTGGCTCTCAGGTTGGCATTCTCTATGTGGAAAACAACAGTTTTGCCCATTGTGTTGGTCATCCAGCAGCAGATTGTGTAAAAGCCAGTTATAACATGACAGACTATTAGACATTGCAACATGTCCACAACACTTCATCCATCACTTACCTGTATTCCAAATCTTCGGTTGGCTAATCAACACAATCAACATTAATTTGTCACATGACAAAATCATTTAAACTCACAATCCACTTCCTAGCCTTTTCCACCTGACCTTAATCAGTGGAAAGCAGTTAATAAGAAACATTACATGGTTGGCAGTTCAGAAAAAATATTCATAGCTCATTAACATATATAGATCCTGAACCTGTGATCAGACACTGGAAGAGGGCAATGTGTTGCTTTTAGAGGTTCATCAGTTGGTAAAGTCTAGTGCGTCAAAAACATTGAGAGATGTTCTGAAAATCGGTTTGCATTCTTTATTTCTGGCTCTGTGTTCACGAACAGAACAAGACATTGATGGAAGTGTGGGGCTGCAGGAGTGTGAAGTGTCATACTGAAGTGAAGGATAACTAAGTAGAAGATTTATTCGTGTAGGAATTGTATGTCTAATGTACCAATGACTACATTGTTGTAAGTAAGTCAAAGGCCTTTGTGGACCAACTTCTAATTACCCCAACCCTCCTCATGAGTGGTATCTGCACAGGACTGGAGTGTGTGATAAGCTGCTTCTCTCTCCTCTGAACTAACAAAACCGAGGGACACATGGACGATGAGACGGCAGCAAAGCTCTTTAATGTTAACTCTGTCAGCTCCCTTTGCTTTTCACCTTCTGAAGAGCACGAGGCCTTATCACTTTAATTGACTCTTTATCTTTTTGTTAATTTCCCCTTTAGTGCAAAAGCTTCCGTTCTACCTATTGATGTGTCACTTTACATTGGCTTTTATGTGACTTTAAGGAAGTGGCTGTATAGATAATACCATATTTCATTAAATGCTGATTTCTCGTTAAAAACACTGTCAAGGAGGCCGGTTGCTTCTTAATTGTTTTGATTGTCCATTAACTTCTTTAATATTGTCCGTTTACCTTTTTTTCCCTTAAAATGAATCACACGACTTTGTGTCTATGCTTTGAAAGTAAATGTTTTAAAATATTTGTATTCTTTACACACTCCCAAAGCTCTTCATGTATCTATCTAATGAGTCTGGTTTAATTTTATATTTCTTGCAGGACTTTAGAGCTTGAGTCCTTGCAAAGGCAAACAGAGGAGACTTAAGGGGAGCAGGATTTAACAGTTTGATGCCTGTCGTCTTCCTCCTGGTGTATGTTGGTTCTCTTTCCATTCCAGTACACTTGCGACTGTATAATGAATTATGCCAATGTTGAATTAGCATGTAGCTGTCGCTTCGGCTCTGGCGCCTGCCTTGTGACAGGACCACCGTAGCACAGGCCTGCGTCGAGTGAGGGGGCTTGTACTGTGATTTATTAACTGCTGAAGTCACAATGAAGTGTGCCCACTGAAGCACCAATGCAAACAAATAAGGCCAGTGCTGTCACTGTAAATCCAAGCAGACAGGCCAACCACAGCCTGACCAGAAAGGGTTAATCATACAAAAGCGTTTGGCTTTCACCGAACACACATTAAGGATGGACCAGATTACATCATGCTTCCATTTTGTAAAAAGTATGGACACATGCTGAATAATATTATTTAATATATAAAATATATTAAAAACAAATCCTGCCTAAATCCTGCCCCTCATCTCAATAGGAAATTATGTGTCTCATTTTAAATGTCCTAAAAATGAAAGACTTAAATAAGAGATATCACATTAAATGACAAATATTAGATAATAAGTAAATAACATTTATTATTCCACATATTTTAACAATTTTGTAAATATCATGAGTAATGATTATTAAATAACCTATAACTGTTAACAGATTTCGGTAACGGCGAATTAATGCAAGTGCCTCTCTTTATTGTTTATGTACGTGCCAACTAAAAGGCTCAGTGGATACTAGTGCAGTGCAAATTCCTAGATATCTATCTATCTATGGACCATTAAGAGGGTTCAGTTCATTTGCAGTGCAGGTGCTGTGCTGTACCGTGCCGCTGTCCCATACTCTTTGAAGCTAAAGCTCATCTTTACTTTATGAAAACAACCACCAATTTGTCCTCTATGTTGTGGAAATCCTAATGCCTCCTCAGTTAACTTATCAGAGTTTTAGTGTTGTGTTTTTCTGCTCAGCATAGATTTCTAGTTTTTCTGCATTTCATGTTAGCAAGGAGAACAAAGCCTGTACACTTTGATGTTCATATATTACGTATTTTCAGTTAGTGTAACAATCAGAGTCCATTGTTCAATTCGGAACTTGAATTTTGAGCCCTGATTGGTTCACTTGTACCATCTTGAGCTAATTGACTTAGCCAAGTGGGGGAGCTTGATTCTGTGTGTGTCTCAGCGAAAAAAGATTGTGGACGTTTGTATTGCAGTTATGGTCTCAGTTTCAGAATCATACAGTTGTTAACTCACTGTCACGTATACGCAAAACCGAAGTGAATATCGCGGGTCAAAATTCATCAAAGTTTCCATGTGAAGCCATGCTGTGATTTTCCTCGCAACAGGAAGCAAATCTTTTAGTCGCCTCCTCCCTAGCACAGATTAGGTGTGAACTGGATGTGAAGTTCGCCACTCAAACTTTTGCGTACGTGTGACCAGGCCCTCGTTATAGTGGTCGTTGGCGGTAATGCAAAAAAACTATTTATTTTTCTCTTTCACCCAAACAAAACACTTTGTCTGGGCCTCACTTTCTGTGCGACACAGTGAGTTTTAATAAGCTGTGTATGATCTGAGATATTACTGGTCATTTGATGTTGTTCACCATAACAAAAAATGTATATGAAAATATCTAGTTTCACGTGCCCTTCACCTTTCTAATCAAAGTGCTTTCACAAACGTCAGGCCTGACGAGTGTTGATCTGCCTGGACGTGCTGTCACCTGACCAGCATCAGGTGTCACTTTTGGCCGACTCCCCCTAAGCTGCAACCCGTTATGTAACACTCCGGATCACATTTCAGCATCTGGGTGCAGAATGGAGGGCCTCTGAAGGTGAACACAGGCACCAAATATCTGTCAGAGGGCTTTATATTTGACTGTCCATCTCGCTAACTGTGACAGAACGGCCCAACATCATTAATTAAACATCAGGCTTTCCCCCATTCACCCGATCACCATGACGGGCTGCCATGCCAACAGTCCCTGTTGACATGCCTTCGAAATCTAGAAGGGGATTACATATGGTAATGGTTTTTGACAGCCTGCCATTTGCCTCTGTTAATCTGATAGGATAAGATATCTGGACTGCAGAGCAGGGTGTGCTGCAACTCTTTGAGTCTGATATTGTTATGCCATGAAGAAACTGAATCATTTTGAAGATGCAAGCAGTGTCCTGGAAGAAATCGTAATCCCCTGACAAGCTTTTGATACAATCCCAAATATTGTCACTGACTCAAACTGTATTTTTAGACCTGGATCTTGCTTGTATTTGCTGTCAATTTTAATATGTGTCACATTTTTGAACTCCTGTCATATATGGTGAGCTGATACAGCGTCTATGAAGGGCCTGTGTCCTTCCACGTTGATAACATTTCCTCCGAAGGAGCTGGTTGTGATGCTAGCCCCAGGCCGTCCACCCACTTTTGCTATGCCACGGTTTGTTCCCCTTCAGAGAGAAGAGTTTATTCTCTGGTCTTTGTTCAATTAAGACTCACCACAAACTCTGATGTATGACGATGAATCTCTGTTGCTTGTCATTGAATTAATATTTTAATACCCACACCCATCTTCATACGAGGCCACCAGCCAATCTCCTCGAATGACTAATATATGGAGAACAGAGAAAGTTACACATGTGCTTGCTGAAAACAAGCAACGTGGGGGGAGAAGACGAGGGCAAGCTGCTTTCCCTCAAATAGGGACGTAAATCATCTCCAAGCATTATATTCCGAGCTTATCCTCAAAGAGCAAAAGCTTTTTTTTCCCTTAGCTGTGTGGAGATGAAATAAATATTCCCAGATAAACGACCAGACAGTTAAACATCCACCTCTCCAAAAGCCAATTGCCCTGGGCTTGTATTAAATATCGATTTGATTTGCAAAAGGCCAGATGTTGTGGGGTTAAATAAATGTCATGTTCTCCCATTCCAGTTTGCTTTTCTTGTCTTCTTGGTCTGTGACATTTTGTCTCGCTGTGTGTACACAGAGCAGTAAAACCGCCGACCAGCACACGCCCATCCTCACCCGATCCAACCTCACAGAGATGCATTTACCACGTAAACACATGTAGATGATACATGAAGGTTTCTGCTTTCTGCATGTTATTAGTGAATTCATCAGCAGCCAAAACCAATGTAAACCCTGTTTTTATTCTTATTAATGCATAAAATAAAGTGAGGCAATATAGCCTGGTGCTTGCCTCCTTGTGAGAATTGCTTGTGAGAGCGGGGAATAAGGCATCGTCTGACAACAAACCATCGTTGAGACGCCTCCAAGAGGGAAATGGCATCCATTAGAGACATACAGAAAATGTGTGTTCACTGAGGGGGGAGGGGAGTCCAAATCACACACACATATATACACAGATAATTGTTTATCTGAACCTGCAATGTTTGTCTGCGGGTGGCTAAGTAAGTTCACCAGCACTATTGGACAGGGAGTGCCCAGCAGACCCAAGGCTCGAAAAACATTAGGATGAATCAATTAGGCTGCCATTAGCCAATAAAGTGGCCCTCACTGAGTCGTGTAATTATGACCCAGAGCAAAGCCAATTTTATGGAGGCACATTATCCCTTTCTTTTCTTTATTAATTTTATTTGTTTGAGATAATCCCTCCATGGTTTTAATTATGTGCTTTAGGTTCTGAATGGAATGAATAAATAATCGTTTGCCTCCATTGCTGGCCAACACTGCAGGTCTGCGGTTTCTCCATGTGGGGAAAGAACCCAGCGCAGGAGAGGAGGCTGTAATCATCATGTCTGTCATTGTCTATCGAGGATCATACTGATTAGTCACTTAAATTAAAAATGAACCCGTTCGCATCCTCCTCGCAGAATCCACATTAACCCCACTCTGAGCAGGTTCCCTTCAGATCGTGTGATAAGAAGCGGCAGGAAGAGCTGATATTATAGGGGAACAGCTCCTCCGCTTGTTCCCAGCTCAGAGGACACTGTGTAAGTGTGACAGTGTGCTGTCAATGAGGGATGACAGTACACAGCCAACACGGCGTAATGCATTGTTCCTTCCTGGGTCCCTCCTGACAGATGCTCTCCAAGACAGCTGGATCAGCAGCAAGAATGGAGCTGGGATCTAGGCTGCGCGCGCGAGGAGAGGATATGATATGTGGCTTATTAGCAAGGGTATACACGTGTCAACAAGCACGGCCTGGGGATCATGTCAGAGTTTGTGTTAATTGTCAGTTTAAAACACATTTACCTATTCTTTTCGAGTATCAACCTCGGCCTCAACGTATCCTCAGGTTCTGCTTTTAACGTTGATGCGATTAAAAGGCCGAAACACCAGATGACACCAAGGTACAACTGAAGATGATTATTTTCATTACAACGACCAGTCTTAAATATGACGGTTACCCAAAGAGCCCCCCCTTCTCTCTAACGAGGAGGGGTTTTCTCTCCACAGTCGTCAAAGTGCTGCTCATTGAGGGAACTGTTGGGTTTTTCTATATATTTTAAAGTCTCGACTTTAATATGTTGTGATTTGGCGCTTAAAATTTAACTGAATACAATACCTTTTATTTTTATTGGATTTTCTGAAGCACTTTGTTACCTTGTTTAGATAAGTGCTATACAGATAAAGTTATCATTATTATTATTATTATAATTATAATTATTTTTATTATTATTATTATTATTATTATTACTCTGTGGAATTAATCCATTTTCTTTCCATTTGTCAATGACCTTTCATATTCCAGAAAAAAAAGTCAGCCGACTAGTGTTTTTTCTCCTTCCCTTCCAAGAGATCTCCTAAGAAATGACCTTCTCTGCAGCAGCCGCTCTTATAAGACTGATGTTGGAGGTGCCTTCATGCCAAGTAAAATAAAACACTTCATGAATGTTAAGCTGGAACTTGGCAGACGTGAATCGAATCGTTTGTGTGGACACAGGGAATTTTTATGTTCCATTTTCATTTGACAGTCTAGACGTTTTATGGGTTCAAGAAGAAATCCGGCCTCGGATTTTCAGTAGAATCATCTTAAAAGAGCTTCCTCCCTAACATTTTTGTGCTGGCGCTCTTTCAATGTGGCTTCTAAATGATGATTCTTCCCTTTCTCTTGTAATTAAGGAAGAGGGTCGGATGAGATGTCCAAAACAATAGGTTGAGTATAGAAATCATCATTTGAACATTGAGACATTTCTTTGAATCTTCTGAGCCTCTTAACTCATTTCTAATCCGCTGGAATACTTAAAGTAGCTTCTCATTGTGCACATTCGTACGTTTTCTTTCTTCTTCCTTCAGTATGTTTTGCTACGAGTTGTTTTCCTGCTGGAAATTACTTCCAGAGAGTGCAGCTCATTTTTCTCCATGGGATATTGTGGTGTGCTCTCATTTTAACACCCACTTTAGTCTGGTATTTATGAGGTGGTAACTATAGAAAAAAAAAAAGCTGTGCGTCCATATTGGTGAGAGTTCAGGAGCTGGGGGGATGTGTGGGGGCCTCTGTTGACGTACGTTAACTAAAGCGGACAGGCGAGTATAGAGTTTCTGATGGAGCGGGTTTGATCGGGTCATAACGCGGTTGCAGCCGCAGCAGTGTGGAGGTGAGACGGGTGTGAAGCCATCCGAGATTTTCTCCTCCAAGCCTGTCTATACATTACACGAGTGATGAAGGAGTGCGGGTAATGAGACAGGATGTTTGTACAGTCCTGCCGTCCCAAGAGACACCCCCCCCCCCTTTCCACCTTCCTCGCCCTACTCCTCCGACACTCCTCCCTCACTCAATCTACCTCCCGCTGAGCCTGTGGCCTGAACCCCTGACCTCTTCCACTCGCCAACAGTTGCCATATTTGCATTTCCAGTCCACTTAAAGGCAGGGGGTGACTGAGGAAGCCCCCTCCTCTTCTTCAGCGAGTACAGCAGGCCTCATTCTCATCCCAGTGACCTCCTGCCCAGGCCTACCAACCCGGACAGCAGTCTGGGGTTAATGCACCAAGCACTCCCATTGTCTCTGAATTAATGAAGTGCTCCCCGCCTGTCCCTTTTCATTCAATGACAACGAGACAAATGACGAGTGGTAACGTTTTAAATGGCTATCGACACATGCAGGGCATGAAGTCACGGAGTCATATCTCCTGTTAGCGCTGAGGCCGAAGCCCAGTAATGGTAATGCCAGCTGCCGTCGATGGACTTTCGATGTCCACTCTGGGATCAATTTGGATCCTAGCAGGCACCATGCTCCACACAGGAGAAGGCCTTTTATATTGAAATGGATGGTTCTCAGATGGAGGAGGAAGAGTCAGAGTCTGGGAGTGTTTTCACCTCAGAAAATGGAAGGTGGGATTTGAATCTTCTAAAGAATGGCAAGGGAGACCTCTAGAGGAGGGCAGTGGTACCGAACCAGATTATTGTTGTTGATGCCGCTCCAGCCTTTTACACTGTAACGAGCCACACTCAACCTTTCACAGAAATCCTATGGCACACATTGTGTCATCAGATCATATCATGTCAATTCACATCTTTCACATCAATTATATATACAACACGCAAACATAACCAGAACAAAATACTGAAGATGGAACCAAAATTATAGTGATACAACAGTAACACTTAGAGGAGAAAAAATATAAAATACCTCATATTTTCCAGATGAAGGTCACTGCAACTAATGATTATTTTCATTATTAATTATTCTGCAAATTCACATCTCAATTTGAAAATGAATCGCTTGGTTTATAACATGTCAGAAAATGGTGAAAATGATCATTAACATTTTCTAAAACCTAAGGTGATGTGATCAAATTATTTGTTTTTGTCTGAGAATGAATTTTACGCAGGTATTTTGTTTAAAAAGGTGGAGGAAAGAAGTAAATTCCCACAGTCAAAAAGCTAGAAATGGGAAATTGCTGCCTCTTTTGCCTGACACACAAAAAAAAACACTATCTAAAAAAATTGACTTCAGTGCGTTTGAATACTAATGATAACTGAGAGAAGAAGCAAATGTAATCACATGACATGGGAAGTCGTTGATTGCCATTTTTTACAACAGTGATTTAACAAGAGTTAAACTAATATGTCACTAAAAAGTTGTAGTGTAACTCATTTCTTTGTGACTGCATCGCTCACAGGGAGCTGCTGGACGTGTGGCTGCCACACAGCGATGTCAGGCTCTGCAGCCGACAGCTTGTTACGGTGCATCATGGCACACTAGGTGTGACCTTTACGACTGACCTCTGACCTTTCCCTGTCATTGCAGTGCTGAGTATCCGTGGCGCCCAGGAGGAGGAGCCCCCAGATCCCCAGCTCATGCGGCTGGACAACATGCTGCTGGCTGAGGGCGTGTCCGGTCCGGAGAAAGGCGGGGGTTCAGCGGCGGCGGCGGCTGCAGCAGCGGCCTCGGGAGCCGCGGCGGCGGAAAACTCTACGGAGCACTCCGACTACAGGGCCAAGCTTACCCAGATCAGACAGATCTACCACACAGAGCTGGAGAAGTATGAACAGGTGAGAAGACTGCACCTGACTGGACACAACAACAGACATTTGATTCATTATTTTTTTTATTTATCTTTATGAAATCATCAGAAGCACTGATCGTTACAGACTGTGAAAACAGAACATGCAGAATACTGAATGCTGCTTTTTTACTTCTCCCAATCTTGTACGGGATTGTCTCTGCTCTCCCAGAGAAGGTTACAAGCGTTTCACAGAGACATGAAAAATGTCAGTCATATACGTTACAGTATTGCTCAGACACCTGCAGTATGGGAGTAAGTTTCATTTTAAGAGACAGTACAGTCATATCATTTTGAAACTCAGCTTGTCAAATGTATCTAAAAATCACTAGAAAAAGCTGTAAGGGTGTGAGCTGATTCTTGTCTCACCACATTCTGTCTAAAATTCACCATCTGAGACTTTTTTTCTGCGATGAAATCAAAAAGTACTCTCACATTTTCCATAAAGTAGGGAGACGACAACGTCAACGAAAGAAACGGACAGAGTTGTTGCAGAAGAGGCTGCGATATCTTTACATTAAAGCCTACATTTCCCATAATACAACTGGGATGTATGTTTTTATTGATTTTCTCACCAACACTTAAATGTACATTTGTTTCGATTTACATACGCTGGTTGTGTTTGGTACAAAAAATGTGTTTTCTCCCGTCTTAAGTCAAAATAACCCCTGTAAACAAAGGTTTTTTCCATTATCCATTAATTAAGGATGATTAATTTGGGTATATGATGTCACAGGATAACAAAAAAAATCACAATTTTCCCAGAAGCCCTTGTTTGTTCAAAACCCACAGATTTTAAATGTGTAAGTGGTTTAAAGCAGGAAATATTGTTTAAATAGGAACTGATTATCACAAAGGTCAATCATTTTGTCAGTTGGCCTAATTGACTATTGGCTAATTGTTCCAGCACTACTTGCATTGTTTTCTAATTTAGAGCCACAAATGTCATAATACAGCTGTTCAGACACAACATTGAGACATACAGCAGACGATTAGAACAACAACAACAACAACATGTAAACAGCAAACATGTGAACCATGCTCTCCACCATTAGGATCACTGGGGTTGGTTAGAATGAGAAAATAAAAATGAATTACAAACATTGTAAAGAGTAAACTGATCTTAATACAAACTAACTGAAAATCCAAGTATCCAGACTTCACACTGCTGACGACACTTAACGACACACAACTAGAGAATGCAATTACGACATAAAAAAGTCAACATCTGTGTCATTTTATATTTCACAAACTTTCATTTGAATCCATAAATCTTCACTGCTGCAGACTCAGCCTTAAATCAGCCTTATAGATTTAAATGGTTTATCAATACAAGTCAGTGACAGAAAGAATTCACTTAAGTTTGTGTTTTCACAACAGAATAGTCCATCATATTCAGTGTGTTGTGTGTCTCTGCATGTACTCCAAGCATGGTCTTGAAAGTCTGTTAGAGGGGGGATGATTTCCTCTCATTGCCTCGATAACCAATGCGTTCATGACAATATCATCCCTTTCGGATGAATGTGAGTGAGACAGATGAACACGAGGATAGACAGACACAGACAAAGCCTGACACGGATAAATCCAGAGAGAAATCGACAGGAGGAGAAGAAATAAAGAAGAGGTGGCAGCAAGAGACACGGAGTCGGAGTGTAATATCGTGGCAGATTCGCTCCTGGTGTCGAACAGGCGGGATGAATGAAACGTTGTGGCATGTTCGTCTCTCAGGGTGGCTATGCTGTGAAAGTGTGTCTGAGAAGGGAACAGCTGTCATTGGTTCCTCTCAACACACTGCCATCACCACTTCTGTTAAATATGAAATATATCAGCGCTTATATTCCCCCTCGGCTCTGCGAGAAAGCTTGAGCCCCAGAACGACATTAAGCGAAGAGCTGGGTTTTTACTTTTTGTGATTTCCTTTATCTGTGAATTTTAAATATTGCACTCACCCTGCATGTTTGCAGATGTGCGATTCTGTAGTGGTGCATTTGACTCATTAAGGCCCTGTTCACAGGTGTATTGACCTAAGGGGAAGTGTTTTTGTGTCTTGGTTGTGTTTTGATCCACTCCTCTGCGTGTGTTCTCATTACAGGCATGTAACGAGTTCACCACTCATGTGATGAACCTGTTGAGGGAGCAGTCACGCACGCGGCCAATCTCGCCCAAAGAGATCGAGCGCATGGTGAACATCATCCATCGCAAGTTCAGCTCCATCCAGATGCAGCTCAAGCAGAGCACCTGCGAGGCTGTCATGATCCTGCGCTCCCGCTTCCTCGATGCCAGGTGTGTGTCCTCGTGTACACGTTTCTGTTCTAACCATACACACGCACCAGGCTCCATGCTAACCCCCCAATTTAACTACATGGTTAATACTTCATCATTTCGTTCTTTTTCTGCCTCATATCCATATGAATGGCAGATGTAGAAGGCCTGTCGTGCTACAAACATGCTGTAACACATGCTGTTTTGCTCCTTACCACACACATTGGACTGGTTTGCATCCACCGATGCCATTTGGACCAGCATACCCAGCAACACAGGCCAATAACAGTTCGCTGCGTGCTCCATAACACTAACTGTTTCCCTTTTTTAATGTAATCGCTTGTTCCTTTTGATGCGTGCTTCGGATTTGCATATATTTCTCCAAGGATAAATCTCACTCAAAGTCTGAGTTGGAGGCATAACATTTAAATGAGGCATGCGCTCCCTTACAAAGCTCCCTATCTATTCTCTTGCAAATGACTGTGGTGGTGCCGCAGCGAGGCGAAGGGGAGAGGAAGAGGAAAGCTTTCACTGCCATGCTCAGCTCAGCTGATTAATCTACTGGCTGCTGGAGCCCATGCTGTGCACATTTACATATTCTCAAGCAGGCTTTTGGAGTGCGGGACAGATATTTTAGCACAAATCTCCTCACCGGTGGATACATGCAAAGAGATTTTACAGGGTTCCCCTGCAGCTTATGTAAAGCCCTGTTTAGATGTGGCACATGCAGACATGACCTGATGGGTGCATGAGATAGAGGGGCAGTCAACTCATGGGCATCAGCATATGATATGTGTCTGCTTTAAGGTGTTGTATGGGGGGCGTTCACAGGGTTCATTTTCATATGCAATAAGAATATGATTAAAAAAATGTGTATTCATGTTTCATGTTTGATCAATTCAGCTTTGTTTCTGTGCTGCCATGCATTTGACACACGCCATGGATTTCCACTGAGGTTCCACTGTTTCAGCTGTATTTACACACAGTTACTCTGTGTTTAATGTCAATTGTCATCTACGATAGAAAAGTACCAAAAAGCACCTAAACAGAACTTGATACTATAGCTATAGTTTTATAGCTGTTCCAATCAGTATTTATTTGACAAAACCATGTATATAACCCAATTCAATACTTCTTCTAAGCCCAATGGAACTTTTATAACACCTCTTAGTTCATCGTTGTCCTGAAAATTAAATGTTATGGTTCACTGCTCTCAGCAACCTCATTTCCAGACATGGCCCGTAGTTGTTTCAGTGAAGAAGTTCTGATAAACCCTCTATACGTACATACCCAGCACCAGACCACAGACAAAGTTTGCAAATAGCTGATGTACACAGTAACGCTTGTAGCAGATAATAAGCAATTTTTTAGCCAAGTGCAGCTAAAACATTCTAATTATTTAATTGAATTATTCATTAAGAACATGATGACTCAAATCATCTACTATCAAGCCCACATGATCCCAATTTAAGTCTGTACTTTATACTTGGTGCAATGGACATGTTTTGATCAGTACAGAAAAATGATCAATGGCTGGTATATCAAAAACGGATTCTTTACTTGGTTTATATTTAATACAAAATTATTACAATCATCAGAATAGTTTGCACACAGCGCAATCAAACATTTAACGTTACATACAGACCGTGAACTTGTATGGTCCGTCAACAACTAATAGTAGATTTGGACTTAATTATAATGAGCCTCTATGTGCTTTTGTTGCTTCAGTCTCTCATAAACAGAGTTTAAAGTAAAGCTGCTCAGGACCAAATTGTTCTCTTGAGTCCTGGCAAAGTGTGTCACAGTAAAACCGCGGCAAAACTGAACTTGTACTGTGGCAGAGGTTTACATAAAGGAAGTCATGTCAACCAAAGCCAGACAAGTGAGACCTCATTATTTGAACACTGTTATACCAACATCTTCAGCTCTAGTTTAGGTGATTGACTTTGAAATTAGTGAAAATGTTTAGGTCAAACTAACATCACATGATTTATAAGCATGGAGCAATGCCATGTTTACAGCAGTGGAGGATTCAAACGTCATGGTTGCAATCTGAGAGTGTAGAAGTGTGTAAAACTGGCAGTCTAAACATGGAGGTGGAAATATTCAGCTGTAGGGGGTTTGGGGAGTTGGTGGAGAAGCTTTTTTTCCTATCCTCCACAGCCATGCTTGAGTTTTTCCAATTGAGGTTGAGGTAGTTTCAACTGTTTGACAGCAATGTCTGACATATACTGGGATAAACTCCTGTTTTAACCCTTGATGCTCTCTTTGCAGACGAAAAAGACGAAACTTCAACAAGCAGGCGACAGAGATCCTGAACGAGTATTTCTACTCGCACCTCAGTAACCCCTACCCCAGCGAGGAGGCTAAAGAGGAGCTGGCAAAGAAGTGCGCCATCACAGTGGCCCAGGTACACACACACATCACTGCCACGCACACCCACACCACCTGTAGGAACACTGCTGCACACAGAGCTGTGAGAACGAACGATTTTCAGTCTGAAGGAGCAGCTGTGAGCGTCTTGGCAAGTAACCTAATAATACATTTTCTGACTGTCATGAGTACAGACAGCTCCTGTAATCTTTCAGCAGTACCTTTCATTGAGACAACAAAGGACTCAAAGTATAAATACTCCGTGTCATAAGTTTGTAGTCTCATAAATCAAACCACACTAAGCTATTTTTGACCAGCGACAGTTGTTTCTAGACAACACTGCTGTCCTACTCTCTGCAGTATGTATATATATATATATACACATATGTATATATACATAGAACAAATCCAGTCATTAAAAGTACTTTTGTGAAATGTGACGCAAAATCAACACAATGGATATAAATGTTGTTGTTTTAATAGTTAAAATATAAAGTAATTTTGTACTCCTTGTTTTCTGTTAAAGAGATGTTGTTTTTGTTTAACTTTGAGTTCATTTGCGTTTGTCATTTTTTACCAAAACTATTAATTGATTAATAGAAAAAAAAATCAGACATACTACAATTACTTTGCAAAGCCACCAGCTTCTGACATTTTGCACTGCAATGGTTTAAGGCATTTGCAGTGCAATAATGATCGACTTAATCCCACTGTAACTGAGTGACTATCTAAAGACATTGAGATATTTGTGCCAGTGATGCTGACGAGCAAAACAGTGCAAATATTTTGGCATCTTGTTTTTTTTTTTTCATCTTTGCATTCTAGCGCTCAAGTTTTTTCAATCCTGTGCGAATTGATAATAAGGAAAGCAATGACAACGTCAAGGTAAACAGCAGTTTGTGTTTAGAATCCATCATTTGGAAATGGATTGTTTTTCTCAATTGGTTTCGTTAATTTACACCAAATGATTTGAGGATGCGTCTGGGCCTGATTGTGGAAGCTGCTCAGCGGCTGAATGATTTGTAGCGTTTCCGTTTGTTGGCCATAATAAAGGAGAATGTTTACCCACTCTGTATTGGAAACTTTGCAGGATTGATTTGGTTTTCATTTTAATGTTGTTTATCATTAGCGCTGGGATTACCCCCCTGGCTTCATCTGGGAGTCCATTAGTCGTAATGGGTGTTAGCGGATGTTGACTGATTGGTGCTTGCGTGAGTTCTGATGATAGCTGCAGTCACGGTGACATAATGAGACTGTTATTGGCAATCATTCCATTCTGGCACTAATGCGGATTCACAGCACCAGTCTATGTAGCTCCTACCTCTGACGGAGGCTCTCTGCAGTGTCACGTGCCCCATTAAGGCGGTGCACGCTAAACACTAGCACAAGTTATCTGAGAGGCTCTGTATGTTGAGATTTCACGTGAATTAAACTACGCTCTCTTGTTTTTCTGTTCAGGTTTCTAACTGGTTTGGGAATAAAAGAATCAGATACAAGAAAAACATTGGTAAGTTCCAAGAGGAAGCCAACATGTACGCTGCGAGAACTGCCGTGAATGCGGCTAATGCATCCTCACATGGAAGCCAAGCAAATTCACCCTCAACTCCAAACTCTGCAGGTGAGACAGGAAGTCCCTGGCTCTGCTCAGCTCTTAGACATGTTCCTCCTCTCTGTGCATCACTACAACTTAACAGCTATTGCAGATAATCAATTGAACGTATTTAAATGCTGGTGCTGGTGATTATTAAGGAATGAAAGAATTAGGAATAACAAAAAGGCAGTATTTGTAATGAACCGATCACCAGTCAATGCACCGTTACTATTACTATTATTATTGTTATTGAACAGGTTCAACTTTTGCCCATAGCACAACCACCCCTCTAGATCAAAGCTGTGTCAGAGTTTAACCAACCTGAGCCCCATGCCAAGTCTCCATATTCTTACTCTCCTTGTGTCTGCATCTCAATTAATCAATATGTTTCATCTATGCCTATTTAACTGTGTACTCATCCTGATCTACTGCACGGATATTTGAAGAATGAGTCTGGTTATAATCTATATTTTTGCTTATTGTCAACAAGTAATGTAAAGGATACCAAACCAACAATTAATTGTTTCCACTAATTAGCATTGTGCGTGAACCCAAAGCTTGATACAGCTCTACTGTTATCCAAAGCACTGTTAAAACACATCACTGAGCCACGTATGTACTGTCATTACTATGAACACACTCACACACACACACACACTGTAATTATTATTATAATGTTGAGCACCAAACATGTATCTATACATCACTAAAAATAGTATCTTGTCAAAAAAGTCTGTATTTGTACCCATTTTTAAAGATCACTCAATCTGAATCTGCAGAATTTTTCCAATTCACTTCAGTAGAATTCTTTGGGTAAAGAATACAGCAAGCAAATTAAATAACAAAGAGTTAAAAGTAAAACAACCACATTTAAAACATACACATCAGAATCATGGGTGAATATAAAAAGATAAATTCTGAATAAAACTACCACATCAAAGAACATCAATGTTAAAAGGATGATTGAAGACGATAAAAAATGTAAGGAAAACCACATTAAAAGCTGAAAAGCTGTTGGACTCAACCAAGTTCTAAGTTTGAGGGTTAGCTATAATAAGTTTGAGTAAAATTTAATTTTTAGTGTTGATTTAAAGATATCACCTGGACATGCTTCTTGAACATGTAATGGAAAGTAATTCAAGAGAAATGTGTTGATTAACTTCATATGAGACCAGAATGACATCATGAACCATATGAACAGAGTGGGTAACAAAGACAGGGAAGTCTAGTGTGTAATAAAATATAAAAATAAGAGTAATCAATAGAGTAATAAAACATATAGAGTAATGCCAGACTCATCTTTCAAATTTAAAATCCAGTATTTTGAGAAATGTCCATATTTGCTGTCTCACTTGTAAAAGAAGTTTAAAAAAAGTTTGTATCTCTAAAGCTGTATTTTTATGTTATATCCTGTTGAATGAAATAGTCCCCAAATCAGTACAAAGCCAAATATATTTTAATGTATTTTTTTCCAATTGCAAGGGTAATAGTTTCCTACTGTTTACAGTAATAAACTAACAATAGGTACTTGACTCAGACATGAAATCTGGATTAAGACAGCAAGTAGGTACATTCATCATAATATTGGATTTCCTCTTCCTTGTTTTAAATGTATCCATTAATAACCTCTTAATAGCACTCATATACAAATTACTTGCTTATTTGTGTGTGTGCTTGTAAAAACCTATACTCGACACAAACACCTCTCATGTCGGGTTACAGCTGCAGCTTCTCTGTCCTCTTACTATGTCCATTAGTTTCATCTGAGCTCCGTTCCTCTGATCTAACGGCGCCTGTCTGGCTGCTAGCTAACTGCATGGTGCTCCTCCAGGCTGGAGGGGCCGACTTGCTTCCCCTGCTTGCTCTCTGTCTCTCTGTGATTCGACTGCTCCCTCTCTCCTTTCAGGTTCTGCTGGCTCTTTTAACATGTCAAACTCCGGGGACTTGTTCATGAGCGTGCAGTCTCTCAATGGGGACTCGTACCAGGGGGCTCAGGTGGGAGCCAACGTGCAGTCACAGGTAGGGGCCCCCAAGCAGCACAGCAGACAGGCCCACCACCTTTACAACAGGCCGTTTACTTGACTGACTTTTGGTCTGTATAAGTAAAAGTAATTAGACTAACTCGCGTTATTGGTCTTTTTCACGACGGACATGTTATCATGACATACTCTCAATTCAATTACATATTATATAAAATGACAGATTCAATTTATATGTAACATTATTACATAGGCAAAATTTAAAGGGTCACACTTAATAAGTGTTTATTAAATATTATAAGTAAAATATAAGTTATATATATTATACATTAAACACAATTGGATGGATTGATCTTCTTTAAATGTGAACCTTCACATTGAAGTCATGTAATAAAATGACATGGAAATTGATGGAAATACATTAGGTCAATAATTTTTAAGTGAGCAGGGAAAGCACAGACATTACTGCTAACATTAACAGTTGCTCTGTTCAGTTCACATGTTCCAGTGAACTTGTGACCAAGCGAACTACTGTGACATGTCAAAATGTCTGCCATGAAAAAGTCCTATCTGGTCAGAAAGCGACGAGCCCCAAGTGAGAAAAAAACAGTAAAGCAAATTACATTGTAATTCTAAACTATTCTAAACCTGCGCCAAGGCCCAACAGTGTCTTTGTGAAACCACATTTAAATTCAATAGATGCAGATTTTTATTTGAATCTGCACCAATTTGCGAAAACTCATAAATATCAGTTCCTTAAACATGCCGGAGATCCATGAGTTCTATTTAAATCACAGAAAATTTTTAAAATGCCCTAGTAATGTCAAAGAAATAAAAAAAAAAAAAAAAACCTGCCCCCTTATCCCGCTCCACATTTGAATGTAATGGGTTCTTCATTGGGTCCTGCCCCACCCCTCTACAAAATGTCATTGAACTTGGTGCTGTAATTTTTGCGTAATCCTGCTGACATATAAACAAATAAATACACAAACGCAGACGAAAACATGACCTCCTTGGCGGAGGTGAACATCAGATCATTTTGACAGCTGTCAGCGTTAGCTTGGTGGGACAAAGTGCAGTGTGACAAAATGGCTGCGAATCCACCCCCAATAGCAATTCAAAACAAAATCTGCTATAAAAGAGTGTTTATGAGTATTTGGATTTACTTGCTAGCAAAACACAAATATAAGCAAAGCTAATTTATGCTATTTGCTGAAAATGGCGGTAATGCTGCCTCGATAAGAATTCATAAGTGTTCATTTCCTTTTTTTCTTTTTCTGCCAACATCGCATGCAGAATCCTCTTTTCTTGATTTCAGCTTTGCTTGCTTGATGACTGATACATTTCATTTTGCTGTTTGGTAATTTTCTCTCTATCCCAAATATTGCTGGCCATGCTAGCACTTGAGTGCTCCTCATAAATATTCATCATCAATTATATCTGTTCCTTCTGTGCTATGACAAAATATCTGTTGTGATAAAGGTCTACACAGGCCTGTACTTGTGTGTTCCCCTTTAGAGCTTCTTCACAGTCTCAAGGGCAGAATATTTGTTACGTGTATGTTCACCGTGTATGTTTAAAAAAACAAATCTCAACCAGCAAAAAGCAGAACGTTCTTTATCCGAAATGTTCTTCATGTTTGATTGGACCGTGTCCTCTCCAAGTATATTACTTGCAGAACTGTGCTCTTGTTGTCTCTCTTGCAGTCCTGTCATCCCTCTCTCTTTTCTCATGTGTTGACTCTGACCTTGCTTTGTTTGTTGTTTCTGAATGTTTCAGGTGGATACCCTTCGCCATGTTATCAGTCAGACAGGCGGGTACAGTGAAGGACTCACAGCCAACCAGATGTACAGTCCGCAGGGCATCAATGTAAGGATTTTTTTTTTTCTGTCTCTCCTCACCAATTATTTCAAAGCCATGGGGCTCAGAATGCCACTTAGTGGGACTTGTCTCTGCTCTGCTCTGGTCACCTACTTGATTGGTTCTGTATCGCTGGCGCCATGGGCAGTGCGCTGCCCAGCGTATGCGAGCATGGGGCAGGCCGCACACATGCAGAGCCACCGTCTGAGCCTGTCATGGATAATCAGGTCTGGCCCTAGCACCTGCAGCCACGTATGGTCAGTCGAGAACGAACGGCACAAACAGGTGACACTTCCTGCGTTGGACTTCCCGATCTCACCACCTGACCATGTGATTAGCAGCCCCCCCCCCCCCCCCCCCCCAGGGCCAGCAGCTCCCACTAAAGCCTCCCAGGAGACAATGTTGCTGTCCCACTAAAAATAAAACCCCACGCCACTGGAAGCAATTCCTCATGAGCCACAGGGGTGTGTTTCTCTTGTGTTTGTCTTGTTGTCTATGTTGCAGCAGAGTTCAGGTATAGAAGCGGGGGGGTTGTGCATGGGTGGGAAGGGGGGAGGGCTGGGCTTTGCTAGCTGGCGGCTGCAAACAGTGGGGAAATTCACAGCGACAAGCCGTGTCGTAAAGGGGAAAATCGATAAGACAGACACAAGGAGAGCAGAGTGTGGACTTGGGACAGCAATCCAAGCGCATTGCTCAGATCATGTTCCTGCCACACTAATGGCCCTGACAGCGAGCCGCGCTGAGAGGACGAGGACGGTCACAGCCGCGGCTGGGCTCCTCCGCTGTCGTCGTCGTGCCTCAGTGGCCATATGATAATCAGATGAAATGTCTCCCGTATAAAAAAACATGTATGTGTATTCAAATAGGCTTCCTGGCTGCTCCGAGCGCATCCCACAGCCAGCTGTGCTAACCCTGAGAGGCCGCTAACGTATTCAGGCCCTGTTCTTTCTCAGTCCTTTGACCTCATAGATACGGTTCTCCTTGGACGCCTGCTTGCTCTACCACATCTTACACTGCCACAATATGCTGTATTATTCACTTTTATACCCTATAAAGAAGCCCCGCAATGCATAATGTAAGAGTAGGATATCTGTCTTCCAGCCTGTTTTCCTGCAATTTATGTAGCCAAGACGAGTAAGTTTGGACTTTTCACCGCTCCGCTTGTCCTGTCTTCTACACTGTGTGCACTGCAATTTTTTGTTTGAAAAAATATTTTTGCAAGTGATGGAATTTCCATGATTGTTTCTCCCAAAAGTTTGTTCTTCAAAAAGAAATCCTAAAAAATGATAATGCATCAGCTCTATAAGTCACCTACACCCCCACATGTTGGGTCTCAGCACTGAAGCAGAGAAATTCTGGGTCAAATATTAATTATTAATGAAGTACATGTAGACCCTGTATCCAGGATAACTGTGTTCAGTCCTCCATAGACAGATTTTTATAAAGGAAGATAGAAAGAAGTTAGAGTGAAATGAAAACAACTTAATTCAAAAAAGTAAAATGAATTTTAGAAAAAAAGAATGGGTAGTGACTCTGGATGATTAGAGCCGTAATTACGATTTTGAAACAGACAGCGTCACCAAAGTCAGACATTGTACAATGTGACCCCTCCACTGGTGATTACACTCTACTGTCTGCTGCCTTGAATAACAGGCTTTGTAATGAAAGGCTGTCGAGGACCATTTCCACTTTTTCTGATGACTTTAATTTTACTATTAATATCCTGAATGCTCTTTAGCAGGCCTGTCTGCGGTGGTGGGACGGCCCCTCCGTAGCTCTTGTCGTATGTTAATTCCAGCTGTCAGGGTTGTAATTAGTGCACGTGACATTGATTGGACTTGTTTTGTTTCAGACGTCTTTTCAAACAATTTACATATTATTTGTGTTATTTTAAATGACAGTGACAGACCAAACCTTGTACTTCTCTTGTGTGTATTTTCTTCATTAAATGAATTTGAGTGTGCAGTGTGTGATGGCGTACGGACTGACTCCATTTCTGCTTGGTTGCAAACGTGATTTTATTTATTCTATGTGAGTATCGTTCTGATATATTGGCTGTTATTCGAGCTAGGTTAGTCCAGGAGGCTATTTGGCTTAAGGCTGTGTGTAACTGTATGGTGAATAACTCAAATATCCCAGCATTCCACACTGCGTCCGCACACTGCACTTGCCCTCGGGACTTCAATTCATTGTACCTCACTGTCTTTGCCTGCATTGGGTAATGAATATGGAAGCAATATACTAACCCCCCCCGCTTCATGTTTGTCTCTATATTTATTTCTCTCAGGCAAACGGTGGCTGGCAGGATGCTCCGACCCCCTCGTCAGTGACTTCACCTACAGAAGGACCCGGAAGCGTTCACTCTGACACCTCCAACTGATCCTCCACCCCCCTCCTCGCTCCTCCGTACTCTGCTTCCCCTCCTTCCTCGACCACCGGACCCTCCCCCCCTTTCAGCCATATCTCCTGAAACGTAACCCCATGACCCTGCTGGGATTGATCGTGATGTGCTGTATGTAGTCACACTGCAGGACACATTGTAGGGTCTGGGACAAGTTTTTTTTCTTTTTTTTTCACCATTACGGACAAAAAACGTTTCACTTTTCCCCGTTTGGACCACCGCCGCACTGTCAGCAGCCTGCGTGGGGGACTCGCATCCACACTCGCAGTTTGTACAGTTTCCACTTGATGTCCACGTTGCCTCATTGTATTTCTCTTACATTATATATTCACACATTAGGCACAGTTAGCAGCATATTTGCCCCACATTGTGTAAATCTCTCACACTACCTCTATTGGAAATAACAACAGGCAAACAACATTTCGGTTTGACAAATTTTCCTAACAATTCGAATCTGACTGTACACCACATGCCCTGTCATTACACCTCTGTCTTTATTTGTACTCGCAGATTTGTTTTTGTTTATCTACAGTGCCAAAGTTCAACCCTGGAGGTGAATTTTGATAATGTTACATCACGTGTTTTTTATCTCATGACCATACCTTTTTCATGCCATACTTTGTGAAGCATTCATGTCTTAGTCCAGTTAATGTTGGTCAGGTAATATCCAAGTATTCAGCCTCAGTTTATATAGTTTGCATTCAGAGCTTCTACAGCAGACTGTGTCATGTAAGGCTTTTTATATTTCACTGCCGGAGCAGAGGGTTTTTCTTCTCACATGCAGTTCAAACAGAAAGCAGTCGCAGTTTTTACACAACCGATTAACCAATTGAGTTGTTGCTCTGTCACACACGTCGACTGCATCCACAAAGAAAAATTGACCTGAAACACTGAAATCGATGACAGCATTAGCAGCAATTATGGCACGCCAATATGTATTAAAGCACAATAACACCGAAGGATTGAGCTCAAAGGGTTGCATTTGTACATGTCAATAATAGTAGCAGTCATATATGGAAGCAGCAGAGTGTAGATACATAAGATTATCAGTCAGTGTGCATCAGTGTAGCCAAATACTGCTGGTAACCAAATCCCAACAAAAAACCTGTAATTCAGATTTTAAGGTGTCATGTCATCGGGCTTTAACACACCGCACCTCTCACTTAACACAACATTTTTCATTTATGGCACAAAAACATTTGTGTCTCAATCCTGAGAGACGTGACGGGACATTTGAACACAGAATTCATTTTAGTTTTTGCTCAAATTAAATTATTCTTCAGGACAAGATTTTTTTCAACAAAATATATGTCACATGCGAACAATAAGAAAAACTCTGCGCTCAAGATCCCTCATCACATATTAGAACAGAGTCAGAAATATACTGTGAGCTCATCAACAACGTGAGGTCAGTCGTCCTCTGAGAACACGAGAGAGAATGTTTGAAATAAAACACTTTTTTGATTTGTTTAAAAATAACATTCATGAACACCAACCAATCCAAAATGTGAAGTTAGATGTGTGACTTTTGTTGTCTGTACAGTAAAGTATGTGGTCTAACATGTATTCATGAATACAATAGTCCTCATGAGATATCAGCATTTACACACTTTGATACCAAAAAAAGGCAGAATTTGTATCCTCTTACATTGGGATCAGCTTTATCAACGTTTTCTTTTTCCTCTTTTCATAGGATTTTATTATCTAAGGTATAAGTGAGCAGCTCATAATGCTCCAGTACTCAAAGCCAAAAAAAATGCAGTTGGAATACATTAGTGTTTATATAAATGAAATGGAAAAATACCCTGATGGCACACAAATCCAGATGATGTTTGGATATATTTTTATGTCTCCATTTTGTGAATAATTCATCATGTTTTTGTTTTCATATTACTGTTTTGCTTTGCTACAGGACTATGTTTCTTTTTTTATGCTACCATTGTATGTGAATTAGTTCAAGAATGCTCTATATACAGTCTGTAGATATGCACCTTTACTCTTCTTTTTTTTTTTTTTTACATCTTTCAATTTGGACAGTAGCCATCTTACCCGTCTCCGAGATAGCTGCTGTCCAAATGAAGGTGAAGTGAAAGGTTAGTGTTAACATCGCCCTCTGGCACAGTTTTTAGCTCAGCTGAACCCTCACACGAGACAAGATTCAGTCCCGAGAGCCCAACCAGTCTCGAAACAGCCCGAGAACCACAGGAGTTTGTTTTTATTTTTAGCAGTTGTGAGTGTGTTTGTATTTATTACACGTGTATCAAATCGAGGATGTTTTTTCCGGAGCCAGAGTGTGGAAGTCGACCACAGCGTGATCACACCAAACAGACTCATTGGGATCATTCAGAGCGGCTCCACCTCAGCTCACCTGCTCAGTATTACAGTCGAGGGGCCGAGCACCATCCAAGTGATGCACAGACCCTGCCTCAGTCGTGTCTTCTCAAGTCATTGGAGTGAATTGACAGCAGCGGCCATGCAAGGCAAACACAAGGGTTGTTTTTGCACGCCCTTAGAAAGAAAAGGCTTAACTCTGCTTTTCACATTGCCTGTCAAATATTACCGAAGCTTCATGTAATGATGCTTTTTAGTTTTTGAATATAAAAGGAAAAGAGACATGAAAAGAAAAATGAACAATTTGTAAAACATGAAATGTTTTATTTGTTGCATGTCTTTTTGTTCTTCAATAAAATAACGTACTGCAGTGTTTTGAATGTTAACTTCTTTTTTATAAGGATTTCAGAGTGAAATCATGGAGCCTTTTTCTTGACAGGTTTTAACTTTTAAGATCTCTGCGTATGTAAAAAGAAATGAAATGGAAAACTATTGTCTTTTTCATTCCAACTCAAAACCTGTTTTCTGTGGAGAAAAATAGCGGAAAGGTGTAGGTTTTATGGTCTCTTAATTTGTACTGGCAATGCGTATCCCAAATAAATAGTTTCTTTTGTTGCATACATTGCCGTTTTGTCCTTTTTCCTGTCACATTGCTTTCCAGCACAAACTTGTGTGTGGTTTCTCCTCTAGACTTTTCTAACAGGGTCAGGGTCAGGAGTCACTGTAGGACACAAGTTTACACGTTGCAGACTTGTCAGTCCAACACCTCTGGATAACATTGAACATCTCACTTCCTACTATGCTGTGGCACGCGGGCATTCTATCAGCACTAACGCAGCGCCGGAGCTCGCCCGAGCTGCCGAGGGTGTGAAGGGGACATTTTCACAGTTTTCGAAGTGAGTGAAAGCTGTGCGCTCCCAGCCGACAGATGCCTCCTCCCCCCCACAACACTTCCCAACATCCAGCGCTCCCTCCGAGGCATGGTTAATGTGCGTCGCCTGAAAGAGGCGGAATCCACACTTATCTCTCTCCTGCAGATAAACCAGACAGGATGTCTGATACTGCTCCTCCGATTCATCCCTTCACGGGAAAAAAAAAGAAAGGAGGAAGAGGATGAAACATGAACTTGTGGATTAGGGAGCGGTACCCAGGAGCATCCAAAATCAGGGAGCGTGACAGGGACTGTGGGAGTGACATATGCAAACATGATCAAATGTAATTACATGGAGGAGCCTCCTTGTTCCTATCAAAGGGTTTCTTTTAGCCACTGTGTGAGGAATGAAAGGCGCCGAGTGCTGGACGTGTATAATTTATTCATGTGCTCCTGCAAACCAAAAGGCATTGTGACGCTGATTCAGTCATTACATGGTGAAAAGGTGTAAATCCCATTCTGAGCAAAATATCATTCTTCGTTCTTTTGAATTTCGGATTCCTGGAACAACCGGGCAGGAGAACATGCTCCACCGTGACAAATGCTACGCAGGTTTTTAAAGAGGACGACAACACTGATCATTATTCATTTTACATGAGGAGGAGAAGGAAATCCAATCAGAGGGTGAATCAGGAAAGTCTTTGATCCATCACTAAACACCTACAGCAGCAATGGAAATCACAATATTGTCCTTAACTGACATTTTCAAGTCAAAATTCAACCATATATTATCTATAAATATGAGTCAGATGTTTATACTTTGATCAACTGGAAGAAGTACAAGCATCGATTTGACCATTTGCAGGTCAAAAGGTGCTTTTGATTGGATAGCGAAGGATTTTTATGCATCACATGTACAAGATAAGCTCAGCATGTATTCAGCCCCAGAAATCTCGCCTTAACAAAAAAAACGATGAACTTTTCACCCAAATCAATGTTGACTAGATTAAATTAACAGTTGAACTAATCTTCAAGAATATGTTTGAGACAGTCTTCAAATTTAAAATCTCTAATAAAACATTTCTGCCTGCACATGTTGCCCCATTCATTCATTGGTCACAGGCCCTTTTTCCCAGCCGACAGTTTGACAAGTCACAGAAAGAGAAGCACAGGTGGTAATAACAAATGGCTGGATTCCATTTCGCTGCTTCAGCGTCAGGCTCCAGGTATCGTTCATGCTCAGACTGTCATGAGTCACTGGGACAGTTAAATAGAACGGAGCCATGGTTAATGTTGTTAGTAACACCTGCTTTTAGAAGTCAGACTGGGGCCACGGCTACAACTGAGGTCATGTCCTATGTTATATGTATTTATAGATTTATTTATGTGATATTTATGACATGGGGAGTTTAAAGGGATAGTTCAACCAAAAAATGAAAATTCACTCATTATCTACTCACCACTATGCCGATGGAGAGGTGGGTGAAGTGTTTGAGTCCACAGAACACTTTTGGAGTTCCAGGAGTAAACAGCGTTGCAGCCAAATCCAATACAATTAAAGTAAATGGTGACCAACTCTTCAAGCATAAAAAATTTTAAAAAACATGGAATGCCTCCATACTGCTCGTGTGGTGTCATCCGAGGCATGTTGTGTTTTTTTCTGTTGTTTTGTTACGTTTGAAGAAGTGATCACCATTTACTTCAATTGTATTGGATTTGGCTGCAACGCTGTTTACCCCAAAAACTCCAAAAGTGTTCTGTGGACTCAAACACTTCACCCACCTCTCCATCAGCAAAGTGTTGAGTAGAAATGAGTGAATTTGAATTTTTTGAGTGAAATATCCCTTTAAATTCATCATCTACACTCGTTCACATGTTGGGGCTTTTAACACTGATTCTGATAGATTAAATAAAATAGGTTGAAATATATAAATACAGCAGCCTGATCTCCATCTGAACTACATAACCATTTACAATAAACACAGTGGAACATTTAAATCAATTAATAAAGTGTAAATTCTTCTGACACTTTAAAAGGTTTGGTTCTAGAAACTATCAGACATGACGTTATCTTAGGGGCTGAGGTTCTGCTGTGGGACTCTGACCTCAGTATGTCTCAGTATGTCTTGTCGACAGTGTATTAAATACGAACAAGTTATTTCAAAATCAACCAGTTCCCCTTTTAGGACTCAACGTACCACGTCTGATTATTATTCTCTTTATTTTCAACACCTTTAAGAATAATTCATTGTGATGTTCACCACAAAAGCACCATTGAAGATAATGGCAAGGTGCCTTCAGCACTTTTAGCCATGCTAATGAGACCAATGTTGGACTAACATGCAATGTCCCCAGAGGATGAACCGTCTGATTATGGTTAAAACTGCTGCTATTTTACCACCACAACTCACAGATTCATCTTGTGCCGCTCAAAAACAACCACAAAAAAAAATAACTACGCCATCGGAAAAGTTAGGGACACTTGCTAAAATGGAATGTTAAAATCTGCAACAACCTACAAACAAAAACACTTTCTGACTTGTTAAATCATGAGAGAGCACCATCATTGTTTTATTTCAGAGCAACGTATGGAACATTTTTGTTGGATTAATAAATCCTTGGAGTGCAGTGTTTTTTCAAAAGAAATTTTTGGATTATTCATTTTTTTGGAGGGACAAAGACACTGACCTTCCACATATGAGTGTGTTTTTTTTATGGACCACATAATTAAAAAACTGAGAATAAATCTCTTGGATTGAGTGTATATTTTTGTGTCAATATTGAAATAGACGTGAGTTATCCTTGTTTACTGTTGCCTAATTGTAAATTCAATATAGGTAGAATCTTAAAGGAGAGTCATAGTCTACCCGTGTAATTTTGATAACAGTCACATAGTATTTTATTTAGCTGATTGTTACAAAATTAAATTGAGCAAGCACAAATCATTTGGATTTTTGTCTGGAGTTTAGATTTGTGTTTATAATTCTGCTGGGCTGTGAAATGTCAGGTATGGCAACAAAACAAAAACAAAAAAGTCAGGCGTGTCATTGTGTTGATGAAAGCACAGGTTAGTTACATTTGGAAAAGACCAAAGCACAGACAGTGCATCTTCCTGACCTGATCCTCATTGGGTAAGAACATCTGAGCGTTCTCATCACTGGACCTTCATATCAATCATCCTCAACCAGTGGACAATGCATGTGGCACCTACAGTAGGGCTCAGGGCTCACATTATATCAATGACAATAACAAGGCTCATAAAAAGACTGGCCTTATTCACAACGCATAATATGCATCAGTTACATCAACGGCTGCCAGTATGATATATAGACACACACACACTTGCATGCACACACACACACGCACGCACGCACGCACGCACGCACGCACGCACGCACACACACACACACACACACACACACACACACACACACACACACACACACGTGCCTTGAGGGGAGGGCTACTGAAGCAGATGATGCAAGGTCTGAGGTCTGAGGGCACGACATAATGGAGAGGCTTTGTCTCAAGGAAGCCCTCTGCATTAATGTAATGAAACAAGTCTCCTCTCCACTTAGAGATCCTCCATGAATCACGTCCATGAAAAAAAATCAGTCCAACTCCAGAGACAAAAAGGTTCTGCGGGAATAGGGTCAAGTAATTAGTGACTGTGGGTGTGTTCCAGTCAGTGTGGCAGATTTGGGAATTTGGAAAGTGTTCAGTTTGGCAGAGTCTTGCCGCTGGAAAGCGTCAATTTCGTATATTGCCTATGCCACCCACAGATCTTTAATGAATTCCTCTGATCCCAACTTTCATAAAGAAGACATTTGGAGAAGATTTCACAGATCGGTGTGCGTCATCTGAGCCTTTCAAGTTATTTCAACCGTGGAACATTTGAATTAGAGGCTGCAGTATATTTGAGCATGTGGGGTGTGGGAGTTTAAGGCTGTAAAGTGTTTCTCTTTATTTGCCTAAAGCTTCCATAATGAGCAAGATATGGACCTTATCATGTTCCTCAATTATGAGGGGGAAAAACCCTTTAAAACCGTGCCAGGAGATGCTCTTATTAAAAATGAGAAAGTTATCTCTGCAAAACATGAATCAGAAATAAAACAAAAAAATATTTTGTGCTGATGATCAAGGACATTTGGATACAGTGCTGTTGCAATAATTATGGCGCTCCCATCCAACAACAAAAGTGGCATCATTCATTCACTCATGCCGCTGTGAGCTAATTTGTTTTGGGGTTTGCGTCTGTGTTTTCATCTTTCTAAATGTTTTTCGCTGCATTTCTGGACATGAAGTCATCCGACATATTTGGTCACTGCGGTGTGTCACTTTAGACGGAGATTCTGTCTTTTCAAAAGACACCAATGCTGATTATGTTGTCAGGCTGGATTTATGTCTGATAAAAAACTGCCCTGTTACCCCTGCTCCCTGCACCCTGCTATGTACTGTATATTGTAATTTAGGAGGCAGCTGTCATATTGAGTTTCCCCATTATCCACTGTGTAGTGAGACTGGCTGAATGTGCCGTATGTGACTATAGCGCCCTCTATTTCTCACACACAACCTTGATCTTTACCTTGAGATGTAATTCTTTACAATGGACTTGAGGCAGGTCCTGTGAAGCGCAGTGAAACGCTGCTGACCCCTCATGGTCAGTGTGACTGCAGGTGTCTCACACACACTAACAGGAGGGACTACGTACAGGAGGAACTACATACAGGAGGAACTAGAGGAGGAACTGTAGTAACTAGAAACAGGAGTAACTACAGAAACTGGATTAACTACATACAGAAGTAACTGAGGATAAACTAGAGAAACTGGAGTCACTAGAAACAGGAGTAACTAGAGGATGAACTATAGAAACAGGAGTAACTACAGAAACTGGAGTAACCAGAGGAACTGGGGTACCTGCAGAAACAGGAATAACTATAGAAACAGGAGTCACTACGGGAACAGGAGTAATTAGAAACAGGAGTAACTACAGAAAAATAGGTAACTACAGGAACAGAAGTGACTAGAGGAGGGACTATGGAAACAGGAGTAAATACAGGAACAGGAGTAACTACAGGAACAGGAGTAACTACAGAAACAGAAGTAACAGCAGGAACTGGAGTAACTAGAACGAGGAGAAACTTCAGAAACAGAAGTAACCACAGTAACAACAGTAACTATAGAAACAGAAGTAACTACAGGAACAGGTGTAACTAGAACGAGGAGTAACTGCAGAAACAGACCTAACTACAGTAACAACAGAAACAGGAGTAACTATGTGAACAGAAGTAACTAGAAACAGGAGTAACTATAAACACAAGAGTAACTACAGAATCAAGAGTAATTGGAAGCAGGAGTAATTAGAAAGAGGAGTTACTATAAAAACAGCAGTAACTACAGAAACAGAAGTAAATACAGAAACAATAGTGTCATTTGAATAGAAAAATTATCTGCACTTGACTTTTGAGACAAGAATACAAGTGCACTGCTTACAATTCACAATTGTTAAGGAAGCAAACTGTGAATTTACCCTTTTGACCTTTTCTGTAGAGAATACACTAAAGTGCCTTCAGCTTTGACAACAGTAAATATAACTCCAAAAATAATAATGATAAATCAAAATCATCATAGAAATTATTTTAAATACATTATCGGTACTGGCTATGGTAATAAACCACATTTATCCTTCACCTACATATTATATTAAGGGCATATAACATTGCATTTGACTTGACTCTGATATTGGAACATGTGAACTAACTTTCAGTCAAACTAATAAAGTAAGTACAATAAAATCCTCAGCGGGTCATGGTGGCGATACAATCACTAAATAAAATGCTTCTGCCTTTTCAGGCTGTGAACTGCAGATCACGTGATTCACAATTCTTCTGTTCTGCCGTTCTCCAAAGGAAACAACACGTACATATCTTTGTTTACCTCTAGCCATTTAGTTCCCTTTCATGTAATTATACTGTGAACATTTACTTCCAGGGACCGAATCGAACAACAACTAGCACCAGCTTTAACTTTGGTCGTGTTCACATAATTGTTCTGGTGTGCTCAAGAAAATGCAACATAGAAAACAAAGACATGGTCACTGATTCTTTAACAGGACCAAGCCCTATAGTGACTGATTGTAAATGCAGCATTATTTGTGAAGTATAAAATCTGCATAATCCCTGAATTTGTGGGTGACACCTCGGTACACCCTGTCTGCAGGTTGTTGCCTGTGAGCTCTTTGTTTATAATTTAGACCTCATCTGTGGACGTAAGTGTGACCTTGTGCAGCTTTGAGCTGTCTCAGCAGAGCGCCTGACCACGGCGGCTGACACAGCGAGACGTCCGCCTGTTTGGGGACAGAGGGTGTATGTAGGTCAGCCATGGGCCTGCACGCTGTGACAGCAGCACGGTCACTGTGCTGTGCGGCAGGACAGGGATTGGAGTGGACAGAGGGAGCCGGCGTGGAGAGAGGCCCCTCTCACACGTCAGCACGGATACTTCCTCATTTCCCCCCTTAAACACTTTGACATTATCAGGCCACACGGAGCAGTGTCCACCCTCATTATTCTCACCTTTGGTGCTGCTGCAAAATGGGCAAAGAGAAGCAGGAGGAGAGGAAACTGGGAGAAATGCTGGGCAGACATCAGATCATGGTGCATGTCTGAAACGCTGGGATGGTCATTTGATGGGTAACGTTCTGTCTGCGTAAGTGATGTCAAACACTTATGATGTTCAATCACAACACGGTCACTGTTTAGACAACACAGACATTGTGTTAACATCATCATTATTGTTAGAAGATAACTGGTGCAACCGGAACACAGATTACTTGTGTAGGATTTCAAAAGGCAAAAATCATTCTTAAAAATAGCAGAATCTTAATTGTATTCATACTTTGTAAGTATGTTATTTAAATGCAGACAAAAACATATTCAGTACACAACCAGGAAGTCTTTTTAACAAGTCCTTTATTGAAAAAGTGTTAAGAGTGAAGTCACAAATTCAAGCTGCTGTGATCCAGTGAATGATGACATACTGCCATCTAGTGGCTCCAACACTATAGTTGAGTAAAAAATACTCTGGTACATATAAATCAGTTACGAAGAGCAAAACGTTGTTTGAGGTGTTTGTCGGATCAACCTGCACGTCACAGAAACAGGTTTACAGACTAACAGCTTCTTACAAAGCTTTGCACGCTAACACAGCATCCAAAGGTGACATCATGTACTTGTTGTAAATATATCTGTTGTCGTATAAAAGGTTCAGAATCAAACAAATACAGGTGGTAGAGATGACGAGGTGGGAGCTCATCGGTTGTAAGGATGCATTGAACCAGACGCAGATTTGATGTTTGTCTTGATGCTGCTTGGCATTTTACCTGAGAATGAAAAACAGGAAGAAGATCACAACTAAATAGTGACTATGGCCCAAAACAGATCAGGTTTAAATAATCAAATATGAACAATTGTGTATTAGCATCAAACAGCTCACATTAGAGTTAGTGAGTGAAATGTAAATAAAAGTTCAAAAATCATAACCATATATAATGAAAGCTAAACACTATGTAATTGTTCAGTTACATATGCACTTGAGAATCTACAGAGCTCATCACTCATCAAGTTTTTTATATGCTGTGAAGGCCAATAAGTGAATAGTTCCCCAGAAACACGAGGCTCGTCTGAGATACAGTTCTGCCTTGTCTTAGAGTGGAGAGATAAAAACATCAGGTCAAGACACTGAGGTCAGAATATTTCCAGCAGCATCATCAGCCCCATACAGGAAGTCACATCAACATTTATTCTGATATCTGTTCAACTAGTCCATTCAGCTTTGACTGAGTCTACAATTGTTTGTAAAATTATATTGTGTGTGATACGGTATTAATGACTCTATAATCATTATTGTTTAATATACTAGATATAAATTACATCTCAAACTCTAAAAACATCAACCAATAGTGCAAATATGGTTTATGTGATGTGTGTGAGAATCCTCACACCTACACTTGTTAGCAGAATCTAGATGTCACATCCCAGTGTACAATAATTAAATACCAGTAATGTTCTGTCATTGTGTATTGATTATCTGGAATGAATTCATTCAGCTTCTCTGGCTGATAATAGTTGCCATTAGTAACTCTAGTGCAACTATTTAAATTTAAATTTTTTACACCAATTACAAGAATGTCTCTCCAATTATTGATTAAACTCTGTTGCAAACACTGTTAGCACACTCCTTGTCCACAATAGCTGTGTTATTGTTCTGAGATGCCAACAAGTGGACAAATCCATTCCTTCAAATAGACACGTTCAGACCTGCTTTTAACATCCGTCCAGAGTGATCAGGTCTGGATGACGGAGCCGAATGGTCCTGAGATCCGATCACTCAAACCACATTTGGAGGTGGTCTGGGACACACGTTGCAAATGTGTGTCCGGGGCCACATAAAAGGGGCCGCCTACTAAGCTGACGTCCTCTGACCTCCTCTGATTGGATCTAATGAATTTTTACTCTTCTCAGGGTCCATAAGTTTCTTCTTCTCTCTCTAACACTCAGTCACTCACCTACACAGACAAACACATGGACAACTGACGCATCTACTCAGACTGGCTAAAAACATCATAATTTGTTCATAGCAAACAAAAGATTATGTACATGTTTATTTGCATATAGAGCGGGAAAGTGCGATCCAATAATCCACTTGTGGAAGTGGACAACGGAGACACATCCAGGAGGCATTTTAGTAACGGGCGGGTACAGAGGAAATTAGAGCAGACCACATGTGATCGGATCTCTCAGGACCGATGTTAATACCAGGTTGAACAGGGCAATAAAGACTCTTGATTATGTTGCCTTCATTCTATCTGTCCTTGTCCGTCCACACACTACAGTGGATGTTTTCTTCCTTTGCTTCAGCTGCTAAAGTATGTGCACACATGCAAAAATAACACTCAAAGACATAGAAGTAGAAATAGAAATACAAACCCAGCTCTCCAGGTCTCCTACCTGGCTGCCCTTGCTGCTGCTGAGCCGCAGGTCCCCCCATAGCTGCTTGCTGACCTGAACCACCACCGATGGTGACCTGCTGTAAGGTCGGGCCTCCACTCATCATGGGCCCTTGTCCGGGGTGTCCAGGGGCAACTGGACCAGGAGGCCTGCATTTAGAAAGCCCCTTTCCAAATGCAACCGCTCCGACCAGTGCGTTAGTATCAGCGGGGTTGAAAGATGGTTTGTTTTGTCTCAATGCTGAAGAAAAAAGAATGTATCATTAAAATCCACAAACATTCACTTCGAGAAAAAATTTAACAAAGGACCCAACAATAAACTTACTTGCACTTTCTGAATCTCTGTCATCACGTGGATTGTTCAGCTTCTCCAGTAGATTGGAACACAGCTTGTTCAGCGCCTGGATTTGTTTCTGTTGTGAAAAATATGCCAGGGTGTCGTGTTCAAAATGTTAAATACTCATAAATCAGTAAAAGTTACATGACCTAATATTTTGTCTAAGACAGCATCAAACAGCTCAGTGTATATTACTGACCTGTGCCAACTCGGGGCCAATGCGTGCTGCCTCTGTACTGAGCTGTTTCTCCTGCTCCTCCACGTCCGGATCAGGTTTGGTCCGCAGGTAGTCCGGTACGATCTCATGGCTGAACACCGGGACACGCTGCTCTGTTAGTTTCTGATGGAGAACAGGCAGCAGTGATAAACGGACATGCCTCATAAAAGGAGACACATTGCTGGCTTTCACCTGTAAAAAATACTCACCGCTAAATCTTCATCTCTGTCCGGAGACAGGAGCAGAGGAATTATAACCTGGTTGCGAAAGGACGGCGTCTTCTCATTCTTGAGCAGTTTGTTGATGGTGTTCAGTTGACCAGAGAGCAGAGCAAAGTTGTCCAACACAGAAGGCCTGAAAGACACAAAATACACATCACAGCATCTGACAGAGAAGAAAACAATCCACGGAGAACATCTTAAAAGTGAAATTTGTCAAGAGTCACATTTGTAAATGTATTGACATCCAGTGACCAAGTAATGCAAACAGTAACATATTTATAGAAGAAAGTAGACTTAAATAGGCAATTGTTGCAACTTTGCCATCATTTTATAAAATCCCTAAAAATTATGGAGTGTTTGTAATATAATTCATAAAATAATGAAATCATTTATATATTATTAAGTATTACAATATTAATATATTGTTTATATAATAAACAACACAATGTTGTCTTGATATGAGAATATAATAAGTGAAACAATCTAATGTCAAAGCTGCTCCATAGAAAGGGAAATGTGTGTTTTGGACTGAGTGAGCAGGGCATGGAGACATGTGAGAAGCCTTAGATTGAAATACAACTAGTTCTGAATTAGAATGACAATCAGTAAAGTGCAAACCTCTGCCAAAGCCCAGCAGTGCCCTTATGAAACCACATTTAAATTCACTATAGATCTGAATTTGTTTCATCAAGATCCATGAATTATTCTCTGAGAAACCCCACCCCTTCACAAAATTTTAATTTTAACAAAACAAACACAGACGAGAGAAAAGAGAACCTCCTTGGCCGAGGTAATATAAATGTCCAGGGCCTCAACACTTCCTCCCACATGAACATTTCCACTTAAAGCACAAACAGAAATCTACTGTCCAGTAGTAAAATGCATTACTTACCATGTTAATCTCTCATATTCATTTTCCAACTTGTAAATGAAACTGTGAAGAGCGTTTTTGACGTGAGCCACCCGAGAAATTAGGGACTCCACCGACGCTTCCAACTGTTTCTCTTCTCTTTGCTGTGGAAGAAAAACACACACACACACACACACACACACACACACAAAAAGCTCAGTCTCAGAAACAAATACAACAAATACAAACTGTATTCTATGAGAGAGGCGTGTGTCAAGCAAGAAATCAAAGAGTGTGTATTATATATATAAAACACAGCTGAAGACACGTGGGGGCTTTCTGTCTGTGTCTCCTGACTGCTTCTGGTGCTGATTACTATAATTGAGCAACATTTGAATGTGTATATTGAACCTCCAAGAGAAATTATGTATTTTCATAGACTTCTGCAGTTTCCCAAACTTTTAATCTTATTTCTCTCAATAATTGAAATAATGGTGAAGACAGATATTAATTTATCAAAGGCTTTAATCCATCATTCTTGTATAGATTTTTTTGCATAATTCTTCACTTAATGTTTGTTCTATGTTTACTTTGTACATTTTCCCTGTGTGCAAGAAATATTTGGCAAATCGAGCTGCCTCTGATTGTAAGTGGGTTTTTGTGTTGTAGTCTTATCTTAGACGTGGGAAAGACTGATGGGAAAGGCAGGGGAGATCATTTCAAAGAACCAAAATCGTCTTAGTCGTTGATGGCAGCAGGAAAGTTGTTTATTCTCCATAAATATGAATTAGGTTTTGTCAATTAAACATGTTTCAATTAAACATGACTTCTTATATCACAGAGGAGTGATCTCATCATGGCAGACATTAATACATTGATGCAAAGAGAGAATGCTGACTGCCTCGACAGCATTTATTATAAAATACAATACAATATAAAATAAAACACCAACATGGTTTCCCTTATACTGAGAATAATTATGTAATATGCAAACATTAGTCACTTTATATTGTGGTCAGCTGATGATCTGTTTACATGCAGCATCGACACATGAACTCTTCGGTTCATTTCACTGTTTCACACAAAACGTTCCTAAACTCGGTGAGAACCACGAGTCATCTAACAGGAAACTTTAGTTTAACTTTACAGTAACGTTGGCTTCATTGTTATTTAAACCTTTAGCTCCATGCTAACCACCGCTACCTGATTCAGGGAGCTAGCAGCTGCTAGCTTTGTTTATTTTCATGAGTGAACCACAGGCTCGGTACACAAACACCACTTTAACTTATTAAAACAACACACTGTAATTTACAAAGGACATTAGTGAAAACGAACATTACCTGCATGGCGGAACTACAAGCTGCCGATGAAACGATCCAAAAGCAATGGAGACAAACACTTCCGGTTCGCTGTTGTCAAACTAAAAGCACGCTTTGAGTATTTTCAATACAGTGACATTTACAAAGCAGGGACCATAGACTGTGTATAAAAGATCATTTCACAGTGTTGCAATGTAAAACTCGCATTTACAGAAGAAGTCTCCTGAAAAGTAGTAGGTTAGAAATATAAACAAACATTGACTGGAAATACTCATACAGGGTTCATTGCCCATAGAAAATTTTGGAATTAGAAATTAATGTCTACAAAAAAATTAATTTTGAGTTATATTCTTTGAAATGTTTTCTTTAAAACATGTCTCTGCGTGTTTCCAACAATTAAAGGGCTTTGACTGCTTCATACATACACTGTAATCGTTTTTCAGGATGCTCTTGTTAATGCTACTAAATTTAGCAAACCTGGTATATCTTGTAGTTTTATGCATTCTAATAGTAATATTATAGCAGTGTAGTTCATAACGGAGCAGAATGAGGCACTAGCAGCAGACACATCACACATTGGTGTTACTGAACATGGAGATTTTGTTACTATCAATACATCAGTATCTTGCATCCTGAGTAGTAATTTGTTTGTTAAAAGTGGGAATAATTTATCTAGTCCATGTGACTTTTATTCAGAAGCAACAGACAAACAAAAAATCTGAGAAAATCAGACACGTTGTATCTAAAAGATTTTATTTTGGTGCAAAGGCAGTAGCTGTCAAAGTGTCACAGTTTAGAAAACAGCAGAAAATCTTTTCTTCTAATGCTGATTTACTGTATAGTTTCTCATTAAGGCTCTTGGTTCTTCTTCCACATACACACCAGTATATGTTCTTGTATAATAGTGCATTAGTACATGATTGCCTGTCTTAGTTTATTTGTTCAGTACTAAACCAGTGTCACTTGTTGGTTAAAAGTTGAGCTGATTGTGAACAGGTAAGAAGTACATGTTTCATGGTAACATGCCTCTCCAGGTGGGCAGGATAAAGCAATCATAGGCAGGTCAAAGAAGTGTATTACATGTACTTGAACATTTCCGGTGCTTAGTACATGACTAAAGGGAGAAGGGAGAAGTGTTAGTCACAGTCCCAGCACAGCAGCCTCAAATCGGTGAGGAAGGTTTAAAAGAGGCTCTCGACGTCACCCATTTCCACGACCACGGTCTTCAGCTGGGAGTAGTACTCGATTGTCACCTGGCCGTTCTCTCTGCCAAAGCCTGGAGAAGCACAGAACAGATCATGAGAGCACTGAATCACCAGACTGTCATTCAGTGAAGATAATCTGGGTCTCACAATGCAAGAATATGTATTACTATGAATGCATTTTTCTTGCAGGTGCAATGACCATTTTATTCTGACTATTTTAACATGACAGCGGCCCACCTGACATCTTGTATCCACCAAACGGCACTTCCACAGGGCTGATGTTGTAGTTGTTAATAAAACAGGTTCCTGCCTCCAGGTTCGCAGCTACACGATGGGCTCGAGAGATATCCCTGCGAGGGGAGGACACATTTATATACAAAATAGAACAACTTGGAATTTTCAATACGGAGTAAAGACGTTCGGAGGCTGGACTGGTACCGGCTGGGTGGGGCTGAGAGACGAGTGCGATCCCGTATGACTCATACGGGGGAAGATGTACTAAACGAGACGTTTCGATAACATATTTCTAAGAATGGACTGAGTGAAAAAGTCTGCGGAGTGACTCTTTTCATACTTTGAGGGTCCCCACTGACCCCCTTCAAGTCATTACAGATAGTAAAAGCCCAGAAAATGTATTTTACATAATATGGGCCCTTTAAAACTACTTGATATATAGTCTTGGCTTCCAAAAACGCTTTATAAAAAATATGTAACTTTTGTTCCATGAGACACCTGACTGACTTTACTGTGGTAAGATATATAGATATATTGTATACAATATATTCTACTTGAACCCTTCAGTGTTTTGTGCCTGCATTTATTAAGTGGTTTAGAGCCATTTCCAGCACATTCTTACATGCATTGTATGTCTGTTCCAGAAGGAACACTTTGAGAGGAATTCCCTCAAAGTGTTCCTGAGATATTGCGACAGATGGATGGATGACCCGAAAACAGAATACCTCCTGTCAAGGCAGTCAACATAGTGGAGGCATAAAGAGAGTTAATAATCTGTATCCAGTCTGATCAGGCAGAATACCGGCTTGATCCACCCCCTAGTCACAGAGAATGTTGTTGCATAATGAACTCGTCCTGGAACTTTCCACACCATGGAAAACCCTGGGGTGCAGCCAGCGGAATGCAGTGGCCTCATTATCTATGAGAGTGAACCTTTAGCACTGTGTAAACAGAGGTTGTGATAAACTGCTGAGTGATCATAAATTCAACTGCTCTGCTTTTCCTCAACTGACCTGGTGAAGACTCCAGAGGCCAATCCGAAGGTGGTGTTGTTGGCTCGCCTGAGTACTTCTTCCTCTGTGTCGAAAGGCATGACCGACATGACCGGCCCGAAAATCTCCTCCTTCACACAGGTCATATCATCTCTGCAGTTATCTGTGCCAGGAGAGAGACAGTGCTGGATGTAGTGTGGGGTTTATACTGGGCCACAAATGTGCAAAACAACTGATCAGAGTAGTGCTGCAGGAAAATAAATAGGACATAAGAGAATATCAAAGACCTACCAAGAACACAGGGTGACATGAAGTAGCCTCCCTTTAGTTTGGGGTCACTGGGGACAAAAGGTTCTCCTCCACAAAGAACTGTGGCGCCCTGGAAGAACAGAAAACTTCATTTAAAATCACTTTGTGGATAAACTCATCAAAAACCTCTTGCACACCTGTAAAAAAATAACTTTTTTATGATCCAAACATGTATGAAAAGACCAAAAATGAACGGAAGCGGATTACGTGATCACTATAACCAAATTATTTAAACAGAATTTGTATAGAAACGATTCTGTTCCAAGCTTTATGATCCATATAAACGGTAGATCACTAAATCCGGTTTCCACTGCATTTTTCTATGTGATAGTAGACACTGAAATTACAGTCTGTGCGTGGCAAGCTGCACCCCTCTGTAAGTGTCGGGGGAAGCAGGGCATCATGATTTTGGCTCAACATTGTGACAGCGGTCAGCCATCATCAGCCCAACCCTAAAAGAAGAAACACCTGCAGGCTGTATAGACAGTTTGTGGGTGTTTCTTGAGTTAACCGATTTCACTGGATCAGTGAAAGCAGAGCCATTATCAAAGTGGATGAGTAACACACCTGCTTCTTGGCCTCACTGACAAATCCCAGCACTTTCTCCAGCTGCGGCTTGCTGATAAGTGCTCCCATTCGAGTGCCATCCAGCAGAGGGTCACCCAGAGGGATGGCCTTGGTCCTTTTCACCACTTCCTCCAGGAACTTGGTCATAATCTCTCGTTGTACATAAACTCTGGTTCCATTGCAGCAAACCTGTATTTTCATTGGACAGAAATCTTAACCTGTAAGGGCTGACATAAAGGGTCGAGCTTGAGATCATGCATAATGGGGATCCATGATCTCCTCCTCACCTGTCCCTGTGTGAGGAAGTTTGCCATGAGCGCTCCCTTCACTGCATTCTCCAGCTCACAGTCTTTGAAAATAATGAGGGGAGATTTGCCTCCAAGCTCCAGAGTCACCTGCTTCACCGTCTTAGAAGACATTTCCATGACCTGAGAAACAAAGTATATTCTGTGTTATGACATACTAACATGTAGGCAGTTAAACCAAATTCCAAAAATCTAAGACTACATTTTACTTTTCTAAAATACCCCATGTTAATGCATTATGAAAATAATTTAAGGTAAACTGGTTAAAATACACTAACACTACGTTTCCCACAGAATTAATTCAATCCTTGGTGACAACGGGATTCACATGCACGAAGGTCACTGTAATGCGCACAAGACTGAGTGACAGGTACACGGATAAGATCTCATGTCAAATGTAATTGATGGGAAACACTGTAGCACACTAATATGGTCAATTTAATAGAAGGGTGATTTAAAAGTCAGTTCACTTCAGATGCTGCCAACCTTTTTGCCTGTTGGCACGCTGCCGGTGAAGGAAACTTTGGCGACCATCGGGTGTTGGCAGAGCAAGGTGCCGGTCTCTGCTCCGCCTTGCACCACACAGAAAAGCCCATCAGGTACGCCTGCCTCTTTGTAGATTTCAGCCAGAATGACGGCCGTCACGGGAGTCATTGGAGAGGGCTTGAATACCATGGCGTTACCTGACAACACAGCACAAATTTAACACTGCAGGTCCCTTAATTACAGTTAAGGGACACAAGAAACGCGATGGATAAATAGGAAGAAATAATGTTTCAAACTGGATAATCGTAATTCGTAACATGTACGTGCTTCGAAACTCACCACATGCCAAAGCAGGAGCAGACTTCCATGATGCGATCTGAAAGGGGTAGTTCCACGCACCGATTCCCACGCACACGCCAAGGGGCTCCCGCCTGGTGTACGCAAACGCTCCCCCGGGAAGCTGGATGTGCTGGCCTGCAGAGAACAAGAAAACAATCCATCATTATCTTTATATAACACTTTGGAGCAGTAGTTGGTTGAGTCTTCATGCACTCACCTGCAAGTGTACCAGCCAGACCAGCATAGTATTCAATGCACTGCCAGGCAACATCAATATCCACCAGTGCTTCAGTGATGGACTTGCCATTGTTGATCACCTCCAGCTTTGCAATCTTCTCCCTTCTTTCCTGTTTTCATGGGATCATAATGGGAGTGTAAAAACAGAACTTATCAATACATGTGTATAGCTTTAAAATGATGTAATGATAGTGATAGAGGTTGAAAACCTTCTTCACACACACACTCCTCTTTGTGCAAAAAATGTAGGGCAGGGGAGGAGGGGGCACTTTTAATGAATAACCCGTGTCTTATTGCACAGTTGCAACAGCCAACTCCAATCTGTGTTGCACAACACTGAAACCATGCAAAACCCCCACACAAGCTGTTCACCACCACACCCTGACAATACGCAACCACTCAAAATGTTGACCGTCTCACCCTGATAATACGGGCGGCCTCAAGCATCACCCGTGCCCTCTCCATGCCTGCCATCTTGCTCCACTTCAGGTAGGCAACGTGCGCACTCCTGATGGCCTCGTCCACCTCCTCAGCCCCGCAGGGCACCATCTGACACAAGACCCGGCCTGAAGAAAACACATCCACACACACAGGTCACAGACAGACACCGAAGACATAAAGAACTGTTGACGGGAAATTATTATTTTTGAAGCAGCGGATCGTGGATAATGATTACAACTGGAATGCTTAGATATAATTAGCCTACTCACATATAACTGTATCTAACGGTATCTGGCAATACCTCTATCATTGCAATTGTCATTACTGCTCTTCATATCAGTCAGACATTTTCTTTATACACTTTAAATATAGATACACCTCAACATGTATATTAGACACTGTCTTTTCTCATCAATGTTGTAAACACTGTAATTTTTTTGAAATGCTCTCTTACACGTGATATCAATTGCACTTCTGTCCATGTTAATCTGCAAATTCCGAATTACACTACTGAAATTCTACACAGATTACAATTTGCATTAAACTACAATATATATATAAAACTACAATGTATAGAGGGATCTCGCTGTTTTTATTTCCCTGTTAAAAAGTTTATATTTGGTAGCTTGTGGTTAAGGGCAGAAGATGTTGCACCTTGTTATGCCCTATGAATCAAATTGTATTTTGTGAATATTGACAATACGAATAAAATTTGATTCATTGTTATTATTTATGATAAATAAATAAATTCAATGCACCAGGGAGAGTTGATCCAGTTTCCTCAATCATTGTCCCTCAGTTTAAAAAAAAAAACAAGATATTCTGCCACAGCACCACAGAAGAAGAAAGGGGGAGAGTCTCTATTACATAACAGCATAACTTCCTCATGGTGGCTCCAGTGCACAGCCGTGCCACTACACCACAAGCCTGTGTACTGGGACATTAACATGATATTAACTAGTTCTCTGTTAACCAGGCTTTACGGTGTTGTTCTCACCCGTCGCAGGTTCGAACACGGTCTCAGTGTTTATCTCCTGTCTGGGTTTCACCCGCTTCCCACCCCAGAAGTTCAGGTGGTCTGTGACGGTCACGGTCCCCGTCGAGGCTCCGGGCATCATGTCGAGGACTGACTGGGACATGTTGGAATGGAGAGGACCTGCAGAAACAAAATGGAGACTGACGGGCAGGAGTTGTTGTAAAGGACTTTTCAGAATAATACGCAGGACACGTGCTCTCAGCTGCACAGACCGTTAGCTAAAGCATTTAAATAGCAGAGAAAATGCTCCGCTGGACGTCTTTCACACACAGAGACAGACAGACGGAGACACAGAGAGACACACAGATACAGACAGAGACACAGAGGGACAGAGGGACAGACAGAGACACAGAGGGAGCCTGACACCGCCACACTCACCGGTTGAGCTGCAGACTGAGGAGTGTGCGTGACCACAGCTCACGTTATCGGACTCAGCCCTTTATATACGCAGCCCGAGCGGATCGATACTGTGTCTGGGTCGTTTAGTTTCCGTTGCAGGCTCGATGCTCACACCAGAACATCGATATCTAAATTGAGTCATTTAAGGTCAATATGGGTGATTTCACCACCAACTGTTCCACAGACGTTCCTGCGCTCCCTTTCTAACCGAATTGATAGGAACTACTTGTCCTTCCGCCAATTACAGTCACATAGGCGCTGTGACGCCCTGAGGCAAAATCAGAGTATCACATTCACTGCTGTAAATGATGATTTTTGATGTAAGGTTGAGCCACAGAGAAGGTGGGACATGTAACTGTCGGGCAACCACCTCCGGACATCCCCAGACTAAATTGTAGGGTACGATCACGGATGTGCACTTCGAGCTGAACATGTCCTTATTTATTTAGCTAACTTGGATAAATATCTTCTTGGCTTTTCAACAGTTTTTAATTGCTTTTATCATTTCGTCTCGTATTGAGGACTTTGTAACAGTGTTCTGAAAAGTGCTGTATAAATAAAGTTTATTATTATTATTAATACAATACAGTTTTACTGTTCATATTTTCTTTTACATTATACACAATTTGCCTTTTTGCTGCTCTAACACGATAAATGTACCCATGTCCGGACTGATAAAGGACTATCGTATCTTATCTTATTTTATTAAATGTTGACCTATGAGCAGGTAATAACGTCCGCTTACCCATGACTCATTTGTTTTGACTGGCACCTGATAGATTACTAAAAAAAATTCAAGTGTCGACATTTATTTATTAACTTATTTATTTCAATGACAGTATTTATGTAAATGTAAAATAAAACAGCAAGTCAATGTGACTTGACGATTCCACTCCTCTTGATGTCTGAGAAGCTTTTCACATACATTTTCTGAACACATTGTACTGTGATTAGTGAATCCAGCCAGTGGTACATTCTGTGACTTCTTTACTTAGAACTTGTCCCATCAAGTCAAGTGTGTTAGGGGGGGGGGGGGGTGTTACTCTTCACCTCATGTGGATTCTCAGGGAGGCTGCAGAAAGGCCACTTGAGGTCCTCTCTGCACTCGATGAACTCAGCTTTGATATTGTGATTGGATATAACTATTGACAGCACTACACCGCCCCAAAATATGAGGACAAAACATCTGGATCGCCCCCTATTGGCTGGCTCCAATTTAGGCCAAACACCCGATAATAAAAATAATATTCTGTCCTGTGGGTGTTGGCACATGAATAGAACAGAAACAGAGTTAATCTTAAAAACAACATGACAGGTACTCATGTCCCCACATGTACTGGGGAAAGGCTTATACAGTAGAAAATAAAGAATTGTTTAATCGGGGTATAATCAGTGTTAATGATTGCTAAAAAACTATTTGTGGTCTCTAAAAGGGAGGCATGCAAGAAAAAGTTTGAGAACAAATGGGCTTAAATCAGCTGCACATTAATAAGGACAATAGCAATTACACAACACTTGATTATTACAGAGAACACAGAAATTCAGCTTTCATATGAAACATGTATATCTCAGATAGAAATTCATAAACAAATTAAAAGCACAACTAAAATTGAATCATAAAAATTTATTAACAATTACATATAATAATACTGGATGGATCAGATGTTACTATGCCAATTAATAATTAAAATCCCCCCAAAAATGTTGACGGGCATGTGCTGAATACAAGATAGACATTTTTAGAATTTGGTAATTAGTGTCGTTAAGAACAACTTTTCTTCCTCTAATTTCTAGGTGAGACAATCTTCAAGTTAAATAAACAACAAAATGAATGAAAACTCAAACAGAAGACAGTGATCACGGTAGCTGCAACAGATAATACGTTTGATCCAGCCTGAGCAGTTCCGCGTGTGCTCAGATGAGGGAGCTGTGACGACACACAGTTGCAGTGCGGGAGCAGAACAGAACCTTTCTGAGGATTAAGAAAACTTTGCTGCTTGAGGAGGAGGTCCCAGGAAACCACCGGCCTGTTTTGTTGCAGCTCTAGAGGGCGCAAGGCCGAGCATCTTCTGAATGTTCTGGGTAAAAGACAGCAACACGAAAAGGTATTAGGTTTCCAGCCAAACGTTTGTGACATAAAGGTTAATCAGGCATGAAAATCACTGCAGGTGACCAGATATATTCAAAACAAAGCTTAGACCAGGGGTGATTATTCTTATCTTGAGTTTAAGACAATTTCAATTATAAATACAGTGATATTTGTTTTCTTATGCTTGTCATTAGTGAGGGTAATCAATATAAAAGTACTGAATATTTATTTAGATAAGTGCTTCATCAATAATCAATAGCCACACTAATGAGACACAAAAAAAACCAACTGCCCAGGGACATACAGTAAACATAGTTCTTACGAGAACTTGCAGGTTTCGCGCGAACTGCAGTCATTTATGCTAAAAACATTAGTTTAAATTTAAATATTTTGGGTGAACTATCCCTTTAATTTTAAAACATAGACGTTACCTGTCTGATGGACATGGTGCAGAGGATGTAGAGGAAGATAAAGGAGCAGTCCGTGAAATCCTCGCCCAGGAGGTTACGATGTGACAGACCCTGGATGTAAGACAGCGGCACGAATGGCAGTTTGGCCACTACTCTTCCATCAAAGCTGAAAAAAAGCAAAGAAGTAGATTGTCAATATTAAGGTGTTTAAGTCAATATGTTTAAGTTAATATTAAGTCAATTATTTCAGTGTGAGTGCCTGTGTTGGTGTGTGAGTGTGTGTCAGCGGGAGAGAGAGAGAGAGAGAGAAAGAGAGGGAGCGGAGTCAGGATGGGCTGATTTAATGAATGAATGCGCAGCTATGAAGACATTTTTTTTTACTGATTTAAGAATAGTAATCGATCATTATGTGGTGATCCATTTCAAACTAATTTACGTTTAAACTGTAGCGGGTCAGAGATGTCTGCTTAGTTGGTGTCAGTGAGTGTGTGTGTTTGCAAGTCAGCGCAAGTGAGAGACAGAGAGAGAAAAGTGAGCAGAGGAGTCAGTGAGCAATGTAATATCGTCCTTATCTTAAAAAACACTGTTACCTTTCCCTCAAGCTCCGGGACTTTCATACAGAAGCTACTCAATGTGGTTATAGTTATCAACCAGTTATAGTGAACAATTTGGCCCGTGACAAACGTTATCACTATAAGCGGTTTCCTCTGTATCATGATGCAAACAAGAAATAAACCAAGGCATTCTTGGAGAGGCCAATGCCTGGAAAAGATTGTAAAAAAAAAAAGGTGTGTCACTCTGAAGGCCAATGTGCCGCGATGCGTAGGTGCAGTTTTTTAACATTGCATCAATTTGTATCACCTCTGAACCAAACAGCACCTTGTGGGATTTATCACACACATATTTCCAAACAGATCCTTCACCATTCTACAATGATAATACATTGACCTGATGTAAGTGAGTGTTGGACTTACATGGAGTTGAACATGCCCATCAAAGCCGTAAAGCAGAAGCCGATGGCGAACATGGACTTCATGCGTACCTACATACAAACAAACAAAGATTAAACATATAAATTAAGCAAAAGAAAAGAGATTGTTTAACCGTTACATACCAGAAAATTAAGGAAACACTTCAGACACACATCAGATCTTGATTAACAAATTATACAAGTGGAAGATCTTTAGTCATGTAAATTGTATAATTTGTTGAGAACAAAATGATGTGACAACAGTCAATAGAAACCATCAACCCATTAAAGACCGGATTCAAAACCACACTGAAAATCAAATTAAAAATGTGAAATCACAGGCTGATCTAACTTGCGTGAATTTCATAATGTGACCCAGTACTGTGTATGGCCCCCCCGTGCCTGTATGCACTCCAGGTAAATGGTCTGTGTGTATATATATATATATATATATATATATAGTGCTTTTCTAGTGTTGATGACCATTTAGAGCACTTTACAGAACAGTTTTACATACATTCACACACACACACATTCATACAGTGCATCTATGTGCAGCACTTATCTCTGTGAAAAGTATCTTGCCTAAGGACACTTCGGCATTCGGAATGGGGAAGACTGGGGTCGCACCGTCAAGACCTTCTGATTAGAGGACCACTCTAACTCCTGAGCCACAGCCTGTGCGACCCTCCAAGGATATGCCTCCCCAGACTATAACTGACCCACCGCCAAACACGTCATGCTGGATGATGTTACAAGCAGCAGTGTTCACCACGGCTTCTCCAGACTCTTTCACGTCTGTCACATGTGCTCAGTGTGAACGTGCTCTCATCTGTGAAGAGAACGGAGCGCCAGTGGTGGACCTACCAATTCTGGTGTTCTCTGGTGAATGCCAATCGAGCTGCATGGTTCTGGGCTGTGAGCACAGGTCCAATAGAGGACGTTGGGCCCTCATGCCGTCCTCATGGAGTCTGTTTCTGACATTTTAGTCAGAAACATGCACACCAGTAAACTGCTGGAGGTAATTTTGTAGGCTCTGGCAGTGCTCCTCCTGTTCCTCCTCACACAAAAGGAGCAGATACCTGCTGCTGGGTTGATGCCCTTCTACGGCCCTGTCCAGCTCTCCTTGTGTAACTGTTTGTCTCCTGGTATCTCCTCCATGCTCTTGAGAGTGTGCTGGGAGACACAGCAAACCTTCTTGTGACCACACGTATGGGTGTGTCATCCTGGAGGAGCTGGACCACCTGTGCAGCCTGATTGGGCTGCAGGTACTGCCTCATGCTACCAGTAGGGACAAGGACACTAGCAGAAGACTCTAGAGAAGAGTCATTCAGGATGCAGAAGGAGAGAGCAGCTGTCTGTGGCCACCACCAAAACCTTAATGGAAGTTGTCTTGCTTTTGCTTCTCCATTGCACCTGTTGTCACTTTCATGTGCACCAAAGCAAGTGAAACTGATTCACAATCACTTGTGCTTCCTAAATGGACAGATTGATGTCCCTGAAGTTTAATTGACTTGGTGTTATACTGTGACGATTAAGTGTTCCCTTAATTTTTTTGAGCAGTATATTTGACTCACCATGGAAAGGTCTCTGTTGTTGTTCTTCAGTTTCTCTTCTTGTCTCTCTGTAAAATGTTCAGAAGCAAAAGGTCAGAGGTAACACAGTCACTTTGTTCATAAAATGTTTAGGTCTTCCTCTTCACTTTATCTGCATCTTCTAAAAAATTGTTTTTACAATGCCTTCACTGGGTTCTTACCAATCTTCTTCTTCTGTTGACGTCCTGCAGATTCTGTGATGGTTTCCTTTTTCTTCTCAACTACCATGAAACAGGTAACACAGAAAACAATAAACACTAAAGTCCCAATAGCATGATGCTCACACTCATTATGTCTCACTTACGTTTTTTGCTTTGTTTTTCCACTTCAGCCTTTAGCCTCTTGTACTTTTCAGTGCGATAAACTAAAACCCATGTAATTCCTGCAGAAAGAATCAGAAGAGGTCTGTTAGTTAAAATGGCACAACTCCTAATGGATCTCTGACACTAGGGTGTGACACGGGGTCAGGTGTTACACACTGAGAGATGACTTAAATTTGTCAACTGTGAATTTTTTGTTCCTGTCACAAAATTTGTCAGATTAGTTTATTTACTGAATTAGTATTACAATCCCATTAAAATCAAATAAGATATGAATATACTTTTATTATTTAATCAAGAAGCCAGTTTTTCTGATTTTCCAGAGAATATAATACATCATCAAATGTATTCAAATCTATACATTATTGTTTTTAGGGTGAATTCAGGTAATCTGGGACAATGGGTTTTGGTGGGACACCTAAGCTCCAGCCTGTTTATTTACTTTTCTAACTAAATCTAGTCAACAGGACTTTTACTATTAGTTAGCATGGATATCATGTGACTGAAATCAAATGACTTCATGGTGTCTATGTCACATAAAGGGGCAGGGCACTTTGTCAAGCATGATTCATAATGTGGGACAGCATGCTTTGGGTAATATGGGACGGGGAGAGTCATTTAAGTTCTTTCTGAAGACTTCCTGATTTAAAAAAAAAAACAGACAGTCAAAGATAGACAGTCAAAGATAGAACAGTCAAAATTGCAAAAAATGTCCCAGATTACACAAATTCACTATATATATATATATATTGTTGTTTATAACTTTATAGAAATAACAAACACTCTCTTTGTGCAACACAAACACCCCAATAGATAGATAGAATTTCATTTAAGTATTTGCTATTGGCCGGATTAATTTAAAATGTACAAAAATGTAACAAGCCCTATTTTGGAAAATCTAATAAAATGGATATGTGTAGAGGTGGTAATATTTAGTTTAATAATCATTTTAATTTCTATTCCCTTCAATGACATTGGCTGAAAGGACGACTTCCCCTAAAGCGTTAGACCATAGACTGTATATAACGTTACAACGAACTTCTTGCTAAAGATTATTGTGAAAAGTTTAGCGGAAGTTGAATTGCTGGTTCCGTTTGACTTGAGCATTAGCTTGGTTGGCTAAATTCGCTAGCTAGCTTGGCAACTAGCGTCTGATAATGGACCAAATGAAAAATAATGAATATATTTGTTGATAACACTGACAGTGTTGTATCGCCATGCGAATGAAGAATGGAGCAGAGCTGTGATTCAGCAGTGGGTTTGTTGAACAGCTTGTCGACCTGTCAGCAGGATTTCACTCACCTTCGGCTAACAGCGCCGTACACACCGAGATGAAGACGATTAGGATAGTATCTGCAAACATGGTGCTCATGTCGACGTTACCCTGCTGATGCGACCGCAGAAATAGGACAGATAAACTGTGGTTTCCTGATTAGAAATGAGCCTGTGAGCGCATCACACCAGCCCGAGTCTAAAGCTATGTCAGCATTAGTGACGAGGTCAGACTGGGGAGAGAAGCACTTCCGGTTCACCGTCTCCTCAACATGATCATTACCCAGGCCACACAGCTTCACTATGAATACGAAATACAGTCGAAGAAAGAGTGACAACAATGGAAAGGTGTTATACTCAATATTTACAGAATGCACTGCTCATGTCATAGATACTGATGATTAAATAAAAATGTGTTTTAACATATTAAACAACAAACTCCCTCTGTGGGTCACGCAAGGCACCTCAGTGTCCTCATTCAAAAATTTTCAAAATGGCTTTTAACTAGACTTTTTGTCTATTGCTTTTTTTAATTATTATTATTGTTATATAGCTTTAAACCAAGCTCTCCATTGTATTTTGCACTAAGTTGTTTAAATGTGTGATTGTACTGCATGTATTTTCTGTTTTGTTTTTCTTTGTTACAGCTAAAAGCTGAAAGGGATCTATTGGCAGAAATTGAATGTAAAATAATCCTAGCGATGTCTTATGTGTGTATTTCATCTAAATTGTTGTTTTCTTTACCTGAGAATGGGCCATTTATCTAAATAATTTATATTTACATCCGGAGCAGATCCTGTCTAGGCCTCCATGTAATTTTTTTTACAGTAGCCCAGACTGGACAAACTAAAGACCTTTTGAGTTTTTATGACAACTGAAGGTGTCGACGGGTTCATGGGCATTCAGCTGCTACATGCAACTTCACCACTAGTTATCACTAAACTCTACACACTGAGCCTTTAAGCACTTTGTCAAAAGGTTTTTGAGAGGTCCTACATAAATACAGTTTATTATTATTAGATTATGATTATTATGATAACTATTGTTGTTGTTGTTGTCATTATTTTAAATGCAGAAATAATGATGCAAACAAAAATAATATTAAATTAAATTAAAATAAGAGCTGTTTTTGGCCGATTCCCTGTTTTAGTGTAACCAAAAGAACATCGGTGTAAACCATCATCATACTTTCCCTCCTCTGTCGTCATGGTGGCGTCTCCTCGTCATCACCATCATCATCATCATCATCATATGGGAGGAGCAGCTGGCAGCGGACGGACTGGCCGGTGTGTCAGAGTTGGGCCGCATCGCTCCGTGGCTGCAGATGAAGCATGGCAGGCGACAGCGACACAAAGCCAGGTGACAAAGCCCGCAATGAGAGCTCCAACCGGCAGCCTTTCCTCATCGGGGTGGCCGGAGGCACAGCCAGCGGCAAGGTGGGTATTTATATCACCATGTTTTTGTTTACTTTTTTAAAATTTGTATCTCCTGGTATTAATATTGGGTTGTTTGTTTTCTGTGACACAGACAGAGGGGTTGATATAGTTTGATTTATGGAATTTACAGACAACGTGCGTTGGAAGCCTATTTATCATGTTTCATCAGATTGTGTTGATCAGTGTGGAGTCTGTGTAGACCATCCCTATATACTGCATGCCAATACAGGGTATAGTGTATTGTCAAAATATGCCTTGACTTGTATGGTTGATAAAGAAGTTTGATATATGTGACTCTGACTCAAACACTCCTCATCTCATTATTATGTTTTCACATTTTTAAACTCGAGGGGGTTTAAATGGAGACAAAGGATTAGGCTTAAAGGACAACTGTGATTTGAGTTAATTGTATCAGCTGTGCAGGGTCTGCCTGTGAAAATAAGAGACCGCAAATAAAACACTTCAGGCTAAAACCTGGCTGTTGTGTCAGGATGATGCCATGCTGTCTGCAGGGAATATATTTAAGGATCTCTCTGTGACACTGATGTATCCTCTGTTGCTGTTTCTTTGTTTGGCCAAATATCTGCTTCATCATTCTCTGCTCTGGTGCCTTGTTGTAAAGGTTTCATTCCCTTTTTTTTTGTTGCAAAGCTGCTTTGCAGAGTAGATTCTCAGTATTCACAACTCAATACAAAATTAAAAACTTTAACTCTAATTTAATTTAATTTGTATAGTGCCAAATCACAACATGTATGATCCCAAGGCACTTTACGTAACAAGGTGAATAACTTACAATATTATAGAGAAACCAAACTGTTCCCACAACAAGCAAACAATTGGTAACTGGAGAGGAAAAACTCTGTCATTAACTGGAACAAACCTCTAGCAGAACTACAGTCAATGTGGGTGGCCATAAGCGCAACAATAAGCGTGATATTCATAGATGTAATGATGTTAGCAGCACCAGTTGTTGATGATAATAATAATAATAATTAAGTGGTGTCAGATATGGCAGCTCTGGAGTCACATATTTGGTCAGTGAACTGTCAAAGAGGCAGTTGTGGTTCAAGTTGACTTGGTTCCAGGCTCCATTGTTTGACATTTTTGGCAAAGTGAAGTCAGTTAAAAGTATATCCATGATTTTGTTATTTAAGTAGCCTGTTTTCTTTACATTGGTTTTGTAGCTGACAGTTAGTTGGATAAATGAACCAAACTTAATCCTGTGGTTCAGCAGACAGTTGTTGGTGGGTTTGACTTCCTGGTATTTTTTCTGTTTTCTCCTACTTGAATAACTGCTCACAGAACCACCTGCTCTCCCTCACATGTTTTCTGAAAGGGGAGTAGACTGAAATCTTAGTGTCTGCCAGTTTCACATGTGATGCAAACAAATGTGCATCCTTTGAAATCGACAATTATTTTGATTAAGTCATGAAACTTCAAGGCCACAACAATGTGAGTGAACTATGCCAAGTGGAGATTAAAGTCTTTCTGTTGCTTGAAATGTGTTGGTTTGACATACATCTGCCTCTGCTCTGAAAGTAGAAGGATGCTGTAAATCAGAAAAGACGTGCCATACATTATCATAGTGCTTGTTTTGTTTTTCTTGTATGGTCAGTCTTCGGTGTGTAGCAAAATCATGGAGATGCTGGGGCAGAATGAGATTGACCACCACCAGAGGCAAGTGGCCATCCTCAGCCAGGACAGCTTCTACAGGGTCCTCACCCCAGAGCAGAAGGCCAAAGCACTAAAGGGCCAGTTCAACTTCGACCACCCAGGTACGTTGGTATTACTCACTGAAATACCATAGTGTTTATTGTGACAGCAGGGTCATCTACGATGGGCATCTGCTGGCCTGAATCATGTGTGCCTTAACCAGCTGTCTGATGATAATTCATCCTGCTGGAGCAGGACTTCCCAAACTTTTCAACCCCTGACCCCCAAAGTAAAGGTGCCAGAGAATTTGGACCCCCATTATCCCATCAGGTGGTTGAAGCATACAAAGAAAATCATCGGGAAATTACGGGTTTGTACTCTTTCCTTTTAGATGCATTCGACAACGACCTCATAATCACAACTCTGTGGGACATCAAGGAGGGGAAAACCGTACACATCCCCGTTTATGACTTTGTTTCCCATTCCAGGTGAGTGACTCTTTGAATGAGTCTGTCCATGCAAGGACAACATTAGAGTGTATTTGAATGTTTCCACCTATGAGCTATAAAACAAGTCTCTGATGCATCATAATGCAGCAGCAACATTCACTTTAAAAGCAGACATGATGATAATTACTGTCATTTTATGCAAATGTTTTTTTTATTATCATAGTGAAATGAATGGAAACCAAAGGCTGCCTGGAACATAGGAAAATACATTTAAAAATGTGAAATGCAGCGTGTTTACTGAATTTTACAGCTCCTCTATTAACAATGCATCCTGGCAGGCTTGCCTACAGACCACTGCTAGCAGCCTGAGGCAGTGTGCTTTTGATTTATATGTAAAATAATGATGAGCCTCCAAGCGTTTCAATTTCGATTTGATAAATGGCAAATGTCATTGTGCTGTACAATTATTGCAATAGTACAGAAGGAAAGCAGGAAAACATGTCCTGAGCATTTACCTGGTAGTTTGATCCACCTGCATCAGCATAGATGTTATTTATATATATTATAGGTTTGTTACTTTAGTAACTGCAAGCAATAGCATTGGTTTATTTAAGATTTCAACACTGTTATTACAATGACATCCCCGGCAAAACTTTTTGTCGCGTCCTTTTGCATCGTCGACTACTGATGACGTAACAGCTTCTTGAAGCGCTGTCCCAATTGTCTCTTGTGATCAGCAAATGTTACATAGGCAAGCTCAAAGTGTTTTTATACTGAATGTGTTTGGTATGGCAGGAAGGAGGAGACAGTGAAGGTTTACCCTGCTGATGTGGTGCTGTTTGAGGGTATCCTGATGTTCTACTCGCAGGAGATTCGAGACCTTTTCCAAATGAAGCTGTTTGTGGACACTGATGCAGACACACGTTTGTCTCGCAGGGGTAAGACACAAACTCGACGAGACAACTCCCATTGATTCTAAACACAAAAGGCTCTGAAAGAGATGCTAACCGCAAGCAAAGTGTGACATTTAGGGAAATACACTTCTTTCACTTTCTTGTTGAGGATTGATACCACCCTTGTGACTGTATTCTAAATGTGAAGTTGCAACCTACAGCTAGTTAGCTTAGCACATTGAGTGGAAACAGCCAATTTAGGTCTGTCCAGGGGTAACAAAGTTTGTCTACCAGCAACTCTAAAGCTCACTGACAGATATGACCTCATATTTGTGTTGTATTATTCAAAGAATGGATGGCTTTACAGGGGTGACGTGTTGCTAGGCTGGGAATACTTATTGAGTGGGCCCCAACATGATAACTTTGCAAGCACATAAACCCCTGTTGAACCATGGGTGCAGTTTTTATACAAATTAAACAAACAGGATATTAAAAAATTGGTTAGCTTTGGAGGTACTGGTAAGTAGACATATTGTTCTTACCTTTGGACAAAGCCAGGCCAGATTTGCAGTCTTTATGCTAAGCTAACCATCATCTTGCTGTAACCTCATATTTGCCTAACACATTTGAGTGGTATCATAGTTCCAAAACTACTACTATAACCTTTTTTGTCTCATTTTCAGTGCTGCGAGATATTAGTGAACGTGGTCGGGACCTGGAGAGCGTTCTTGCACAGTACATCAACCTTGTCAAGCCCGCGTTCGAGGAGTTCTGTCTGCCGGTGGGCACATATTCTACCAGTACTACTACTCAAATCAAGTTTTCAAGATTGTGAAGATGAACTCGCAGTCAAACCTCTTTTTTCCCCTTTCTTGTTGATACTATATAGACAAAGAAATATGCAGATGTTATCATTCCAAGAGGAGCTGATAATAATGGTGAGTATTTGTGCTTCTTTAACTTGAGATTCTTCAAGTGTGAGAGCATTAGAGATGATATTATTGACGCCAAATGTTTCAGACGCTATAGTCTCAACAGTGTTATCATGAAGGACACAGCTGTTTGTTGTTAACCTTCAGGCTAGGAACTGCTGTGCTCTCAAAACTAAAGAAGGAAAAGCTTCTGCTGTTGGGAGAACAAAACAGCTCTGTGTGTTGACTGGAGAAAGGAACATCCAAAACAAACTGCTGTGTGTTGAAGTAGGATACTCTGACCTATCCCCAGTATGTGCCTCTCCTGCAGTAGCATTATATTTGAGCCATTGATTAGATGGTTAGACATCTTTAAATGTTTAGTGTTTACGATTTAGGTGAAAGGGATTTATTGGCAGAAATTGAATATTAAATAATCCTAGTGATGTTTCCACTAGTTTGTTTCATCTAAACTGTACAAATTGCTGTTTTCTTTACCCTTTATATTTACATCCGGAGCAGGTCCTCCCCATGGAGGCCACCATGTTTTTGTTTTTTTTTACCGTAGTCCAATTGGACAAACTAAACATCTTTTAAGTTTTTATGACTTTTTTATGATTTTAATGTTTGAAAGGGGAGGGTGAGGGGAGTGGTATTCAGCTGAAACATGAAACTTTACCACTAGATTTCACTAGATTCTACACTGAACCTTGACGGTTTCTGAACATGTCTTCAGAAATGTATTTTGGGGCTTTTTATCAATAGATTACTGGCTATTTATCTCCACAATGATGCTTTTAATTGTAAAAGTTATACACTGGAGACTAACCCTGACCACACATCTGTTTATCTCTCAATACAGTTGCTATAAATCTCATAGTGCAACACATCCAGGATATTCTAAATGATGGTTTGACCAAGCGGCTGAGCGGGTGGTTTAATGGTTACGGAACAACGAAGAGTCAACCAAACATGGAGTCCAGCAGTCGGCCTCACTGAGCACAGCGCTGTGCAGAGAGGAGGAAAAGTTTCACCTGCACGTGGCGAGTGTGCTCTTCATTGTGGCCAACAACACAGGAGTTACTGCCAGGACACCAGAAGGCCTGCTTTTGATATGATTCCACTCGGATTGAGGAAGGACATAATTTTCCCCTGGTGGTTCTGATGTAAAGCAGTTGTATTCAGTTTAGTTTGTCTCTTTACTTATTCTATGAGATATAAGAGGGAGAAATCCACAGGGGCTCATTTATAATTTAATTTAAAACTGCCGCTTGCCTTTACCACTGCGCTGGAACAGAGACACTCAAGAAGCTGCTATTGTGTCAAAAAATAAAAATCCTAGCACTTGACAGCCTTTAACCACACCATAGATGCGGTGTAGCAACATGTTAAACGGCAGGGCCTTAGCTTATCTCACTCAGTTAAAAGATCACTGTGTGACCGGACTGATTTTCTTTATTGATGCAACTTTTTTTTTTTTTCAAAGCTCCATTATAAAGCATATTTTGACTTCTAGATTTTGAACTTATGTACTAATAGGTAAAGGCTTCAGGTGTGTGTCATGTGGCCCCTGAGCTGTACTTGTTTTGTCATGTGTAAAAACGACTCATTAGACAAATTAAACAACCGGTTTGCACCTCAAGTCATCTGATGTGACATCCTCTCCAAAGATAATTTTTCATTCTGTCCTTGTGGACTAATTGATTTGTACCTGAATGCAGTATTGACGTCACTGTAACTCATTTATTAAGATGTTGATGTAACTCAGAACAGTTGATTAAATTGTTATTGAATTACAACAACAAAAATAATTCTTTGATTTACTTACACTTGAATCAGCAGATGCAGGTTTGTTAGTATTCAAATGAAGATGCATTCAGCTGTAAGTACAAGACACCCAGTGTTTGTGTTCTGTAAATGTTCTTCAATGGCTTTCTCCTGTATACATATTTCTAATGATAAAGTTTTCAGGTACTCTTTATTTGCTTGAGTTGACATGTCACTATGAGTCTTTTATTTGATATTTGTATGACTTACATATTGATTTCTGGTTGTAATCATAATCTGATTCAGGTAACTCATCTGTCTCCTGTTTAAATCTAATGTAGCAGTGGAAAACCTCAAACAATCAATGTAGCGAAAAATATGAATCGATTAAGTTCCGTCTCGTCCACATCACGATGCCTCTGAGAATCAAGAAATTGCCACACCTCTAGTATACACTGTAAAAACAGCCATGAAATTTAAAGTAAACACTTTACTTGAATCATATGACACTTGATCACAGAAGAAAACATTTTTTTTCCTTCTAGTCCACTTAACATTCACATACAAATTATATTTTTAGTCACAAGGCCAACAACGCTGAAAGTGTCCCTCAGAATAAAGGTCTTGATTAAGAACTGAATGTGCCTTCTGAGTCCATTTTACTCCTGTTACATCAGACCACTGTAACTGTCCGCCTCGTCTGAATCAGCTCTCCTGACGAACAGCAGGCCCGCTCTCCCCATTCGAACTGCTGCTCAGCATCTTTTGGGGGATGTGGTGTCCTGGCACTAAGCATCTGCTCCACATGAGAACCTCCTAAACGTCACACTTGACCGAGGAGTTCTGACCAAAAAGGCCACGATAGAGTTCGCTGCGAGCCTCGTCGTTCATTAAGCTGTGGTCAATCGCAGCCATAAAATTCACCAGCTTACTGTGGATGTGGAATCGGACTTTGCGCCCCTTGCTGGCTTTGGTATCCACCTTCTTCTTTATCTTGCTGCGCAATTTCTGAATGGCCAGCCACTGTCGGCCCATGGCCACCTGGTCGTTGGGATCTGCTGCATTCGTCCTGCGCTCGATGAGCTCTCGCAGTAGCTGGTGGTAGAAATCGTCGTCATCAAATATGTCCTCGTCCGCGTCTTTGAGATGCGTGTTAGCTTTCAGCTGCTGCTCAACCTCTTCATCTTCACAGGGGACGGTCTCCGAGGTGAAAGCAGAGGACTCTCTCTTCCCCAGGACTCTGTATTCTGAGCGTCGGGTCTGGGTACGCCGCACCAGCCTCTCTTTGTCCATCAGCACCTGCTCCACCTGAGTCAGTATGTTCCTATCAAATGCCCCAAAGCCCTTGCTGCTCTTACCCATGGTCAGTCGAGTTTTGTCGTGCCACTTCTGCAGCGTTGCGTTGCGGTAAGGCTGGAATGCAGCGAAGCGTTTGGCCATGAAGTCTGGGTACTCTGCCATCTCCAATTTTCGTTTTGGTGCTAAGCCCACCTGCGCTGATCCCTCTTCGTCGTCATTCTCATCACTGTTTATCTCCTCGTCTTCACCCTGAGCCCCAGTCTTGCCCAGAGCGATGGGCCGCGTGTCTTCGTTCTGGCACAGCAGCTGATCCTGCAGCTCCAGCAGGGACCTTTGGAGAGCCTTTAAAGCCTTGTGTGTGGTCTTCAGCGCCCCTGCAATCTCAGCTCCGCCCCTCCTCTTAAACTCTGAGAGGGTCTGCGGCTGTGGAAGCTGGTTGGCCGTCACCAGAGCTTTATGGAATTTGATTCTTCCTTCGAGCAGTTGGTCCCACAGGGCCAGCTGGTTCTTCACAGCTTTCCCTTTCTCGACCGCTTCATCTACTTTCTCTTTTGAAAATGTGCGCACGGTACCCTCCATGTCATCATCGTCCTCCATGTCATCATCATCATCATCAGAGGCTTTATCTTCATCGCTGCCCTCAGTTTCCTCGCCACTTTCATCATCACCAGCATCTTCTTCACTCACTCCCAGATCATCCATGCCCGCTGTCAGCTTGTGGAACTCCACTCCCTGAGGAAATCTCATGCCAGAAACTTTTGTCTTGCCCACCAACTCTTCCTCATCATCTTCTAGATTGTTTTCATCATCATCATCATCATCAGGCTCCTCATCCACCATTAAATCATCTCCTTCCTTCTCGTCCAACCCTTCTATGCTGCCGTCCTCCTCCTCCTCCTCATCATCACCATCTTCATCATCATCATCATCCTCCTCCTCACCAGATCCCCCAATATCTATCTGCAGCTGTTTACGGGAGACTGCTTTACCCACGTACCGCCGGTCTGTGTCTGAGAGCAGAGATGTGTTGTGCTTCCGCAGGGCACTGAGGCCGAGTCCGTCTTCGTCTTCGTCGTCATTGAATTTCTCGACGACTTTGGCTTTGGTCGCTTCGTCACCATCGTCCTCTGGATCCACGAATTTAGGCAAAGGATTCAACAAGTCCTCGAGCTCCTGAGAAAACGAGGCTGCCATCGGGAAACGTTTTCAACAACCACACGTGGAACGTACCAGGCACTACTCCACAGAGTGGTGGGTGATGACGTCAGTAACATGCGACGAAGATTTTGGACATTAAGCTCCCGGGTTTGTCTTTAAGGCAGAACCTTTTTTCAGAGTGCATATAAACTCATGATAAATCCTGTTAATTACTTATCAAATTAAAACAAATACAAACATTAGATAAAGACAAAGCTTTTTTTTCCATTGACCACTGACCATGGGTATTTCTTTTGTACAAGAAAAAAAGTAGGGATACCGATGTGACTACTGATAGGTAATGAATAACAGTAACTGAGCTACAGATATGAAGATATACTTGTAACTGAAATGTATAAAATAAGAAAACAGCACCAGCAGATTGATAACAAAAACTAATAATGAAACCTCAGACACAAGGGGAAATACATCCCTATTTCGGTGGTCTGAGTTAGAGGCAAAATCCTTTTAAATGTCATACAATCGTTGTGCTTTACCTCCTTTGACTAACTTGACTAACTAAGGATTTCAAGTACGACTTAAATTTATTGAAGTAACCAGTAAATTGGGGAGATGATTTTGAAAACTAGTATTGTGAATGAAAAATAACCCGTACCTAACCGACATAGAATCACATCACAACAGAGATCATTATTTTTGTTTTTCAAAATCAGACCAACTGTTGTATTACCTCTAGAGAGGAAGGATTAGATTGTATCCACTTGTGAGCAGCTGGCCCAAACTCCTGAAAGACAGTTCTCGGGGCTTAAACAATTCTACTTCCTGTCTTGACGCTTAACGCATGCGTACTTGTGTTTCGCTGCTCCGGGCTGCTTCTGCTCGCAGAGTTTTGTTCCGCAGTCTTCTCCTTAAAGAGCACTTTCTGGAGAGCTAACATGTCGACGAGCGACTTCTATTTGAGGTATTATGTTGGTCACAAGGGGAAGTTTGGACACGAGTTCCTGGAGTTTGAATTCAGACCTGACGGTGAGTAAAATTTGGCGGTAACACAGACGTGTTAGCTCGCCTACCTCCAAGCTAACGTGGCTAGCCGCTGTGTAGGCCGCAGCTCACTCACAACCACTTGCTAGCACCAATTTCTCCTTGTAGTTACCATTGTATGAGAAATGGTATTAGTTTATGTCTAGACTGAATGTATTCCTAAAATGTATGCAATTTAAAGTTAGTTATGCTTTAAGTAATATCCTGTGGACATAGTAGCGCCACGCGGCCTTAAGAGGAGGTAGCGAACTCATGCGTGTTGTGAAAGTGATCCATTGATTCAAATCTCTGCTTTAATCTCATGTTCCTGCAGGTAAACTGAGGTATGCAAACAACAGCAACTACAAGAATGACGTCATGATCAGGAAAGAGGTAATCTATGATTAGCAAGCGTGTTTGTTTTGGAGTAAACAGTAACTGAACATATTACAGCCCTTTTTGTGTGGTTTTCTTTGGTATGAATGGTAAAAAATGTCTGCTGCCACAATATAACGGTACTTTCATCATAATGCTAATCTGTGACATCAATAATGCGTTCATGCAGCATTGTATGTAATTCAGGGGTGGATTCACAGTAGACTAGTGAAAGTAGAGAGGGTCATTGTTTCTCAGTTAGAACATCGTGATGCATTAAAATCATGTTTTTCACAAGCACGGACAAAGTATATAAATGTACACGTTATCAACGTGTAGCTATCCTGCAAACATATGGCACAGCTCTAAATGTTCTCATCTCCCCTCTGTACCAACCCAGGCATATGTACACAAAAGTGTGATGGAGGAGCTGAAGAGGATCATTGACGACAGTGAGATCACCAAGGAAGACGATGCATTGTGGCCGCCTCCTGATAGAGTTGGCAGACAGGTTTGTGACTCCACTCACCATAGATAGTTGGATACACTTTATTGCCTGTCCCTAAGTTAGAGATTCTCCTTTTGACAGGGCCCAACAATACAAACATAATTCCCATTTGAAGACGCACTGTACATTTTTAAAAACAAAGCTTGACGATACACCAAATTTACAGTTAAAACACACAGCACACATCTAAACCGAATTCCAGAGCCGGCAAATTAAAAACGACAACTGACAAAACAGGTTAAAGTCCAGTGTCCATTTTAAATAGTTCAGGGTGGTTATTGCAGAGAGAATGAAGGAGATGTCTTGCAGATGTTTCTCTGGGTCACTGGGACTTGGTAACATCTGCCTGACGGCAGTAACTGGAGGGACGGGTGGAGGGAGTGAGATGGCTCCTCTCTGATCAGGGGGGATTTCCTTTATTTTGCTGGCCTGATAAGTTATGTGGGAGGTTTATATTATGTGTTTGGTGGTGAGGGCATTGTACCAGGATGAGATGTTTAAGGTGAGAATGAATTTGATAAGTGATCGGTAAACCAGGGTTAAAAATGTTCATACTTGTATGGAAAGTCCTGAGTTTCCAGGTGGAGGCGCTGTTGAGCTTTTTGTGTTCAGAGTCAGTGTGCAGGGAAATGGACAGACAGGTGTCTATGCCGGTTCCCATATAGTTAAAAGATATTTTGTCACAAATGACCAAATTATTTTGCATGAATCTCGCCAGCTTCTTGTTTCTGAATAGTTAGTTTACACTGGGCACACTGCACCTAGAATATAACACCAGTCGAATTTTGTAGCTTTTATTGAACAAAGTTTTTGCAATAGTCATAGTGTATTTTTTCTAAAAACAATTGTCTTCATGGGGATCACATTATGATCTGATATTATTGAAATGGGGTTAGAAATGTTGATACCTTAAAGGGATAGTTCACCGAAAAATGTAAGTTTACCCCTGAGTCTCAGGGGTAAACTTTGTTACAACAGAATACAATTGAAGCCAATAGTGTCTTACACTTCAGACATAATAAAACATAACAAGCCTCCATACTGCTCGTGTGGTGTCATCAAAGTGTCCACAAGCCCCGACATTCATATTCGACTCAAAACAGCGTCATTTACACCATGTTTTAAAGCCTAAATGTCTGCTGACATCTTTCTACGAGGTGCATTCACGGACCCTCAGACACACCACCGTGTAGCTACATCTGCTAGCTTAGCCACTTCCAGTGGACTTTTAGGCTAAAAACATGGTGTAAATGACCTGGATTTGAGTCGAATGAATGTCAGGGCTTGCAGACACTTGGATGACACCACACAAGCAGTATGGAGGCATGTTAAGTTTTTTCTATTTTATTATGTCTGAAGTGTAAGTCACCATTGGCTTCAATTGTACTGGATTCTTGGAGTAGATGAGTGAATTTGTTTTTTTGGTTTATTATCCCTTTAAAGTAAGCACTCAACCGTAAAATAATTGATATTTTTATTTGATGTCATAGTTGTAACTTCTCTGTATTTGTGCTACTTTTCACAGGAACTGGAGATCGTCATCGGTGATGAACACATTTCATTCACAACTTCCAAAATTGGCTCCTTGATCGATGTCAACCAGTCAAAGTGAGTATTGTAGAGTTGAGTGGTCACAGTATATTTGTCACTGATTAAGGGCCACAGCTTTAAAAAGCTTCACTTTGTTTCAGGGACCCTGAAGGTCTTCGCGTGTTCTACTACCTGGTGCAAGACCTGAAATGTCTCGTCTTCAGTCTCATCGGTCTCCACTTCAAGATCAAGCCTATCTAAACGTGGATTTTTCTCATTTTAATTGCTTTAGCTAATGTTTCTGTTGTTGAACTACCGCATTTGTAAATTTGCCTTTGATGAAACCATTTTTTTATTTTAAATAAACAGTGAAGACAAACGTTGCGTTCTTGTTTAACTTTTGAGTGTTCCTTGCAAATATAGACGCTACAGCCTAGGTTTCAATGACAATTGAATAGTCTATACTCATGTGTAAAGAAATACTGTATTATTAGTAAAATTATTTAAATAAGAAAATGTTCTTGCTACAATTCTTTTTGGAATAATTAGGTTTTATTTCAACTTGCATTCACCCACACCAATAAGGCTACACGTGAAAAACCGATAACTTAAATAACATGTATTATAGAGACATTAGTTAATGCTTTTTGATAAGGCACAGCATTTCTCTATACTGTAATTGCAGACAGTTCTACATCTAAAATGATTAAATGCATCCGTTTTGTGACCAACACTCTTAAGTCTTAGCTGACAATGTTTCACATGTTGCTAAAACCGAGAAGTTAGCCAACCCTTCACATGATGCTACAGTACAGGTATATCAAGGTGTAGCTGTTTGATTCAATCACAATTTAAAAGAAAGATCTCTTGGATGAAATAAGCCCAGAGTGAAAAACAAATCAGTTTTGATGATACTCATTGTACCATAAATTAAAGTGGATATTGTCTACAATTAAATGCAGAAAGCTACCTATTCATTTCACATCTGTTTTTATTATAATGACAACACTTCATTAAACCTGTAATTTCCAAACTGCACCATTTGCTTTTTACATAACTTCAAACCCAAATGCAGATTCTCCTTTTATTCTCCCGTGGCTTATAAATTATTTATCTTATTACTTACTGCACCATAATGCAGAAATTTTAAACCAACTAACCAGAAACCGAGAGAAATAAAACAAACTTAACTATTGTTTCTTAACTAAGTGGCTTTCCATCCAGGACTGTGAAAATGTCCTCTAAAGACTTGTGGACACACTGCAGGAATTCATGGACGTTGCGAGCAGGGTAGCTGGACACATTACAGCCGATCCAGTCATCATGGACACCATAGCCAACGCCAAACCCATCAGGCACCACTGGGGCGAAGCCGCCGAGGTTCACGGCTGGACTGGTGAGGGTGCTGGTCGAGAGGATGTTGTGGTTGATGGCAGCGTAAGCAGGGTCAGTGTACAGGTCTTGCAGAGCTTGGCCCTTTGAGTTGGCCAGGTATCGCAGGGCAAAGAGGTGTCTGTCAAAACCTTGGCCTGGTGAGAGAAATGGAAGAGGTGGTTAGTGGAGCAGCTCTTAGTTTACGTGTAAGTTGAAACCATTGCTGTGGTGTCAGTTTCAATGTGTATAGTAACACAGAGGATGCGTGATGATTATATATTGATTACTGTGCGCTACTTCAGGCTAATTAAGAATGCTAAGGCACATTATCTTGGTTGTGATTGGCCAGTGAGCCCAGTCCTGGAACATGCATGTTGCTTGCTCTCATGAGCACTTTGATGACTGTTTGCCTTTCAAATAACCTGTGATCTACATGAATGATCTACATTTAACCATTTCAAACAGCCCCAGGCTCGCTTACAGTGTCGCACCCCCTTCATCAACACTGATCTCATACAGAACCTCTCTGGTATCCAACTGACAAAAATCTGCCAGAGAATATAAGAGAGCAAAAAATAGATCACATTTTTTATGGTATGGAACCAAATGGTCAGGGTTTTATATAAGTTTATACTAAATAGGGACAAATCCATCTTTACTGTTGTAATGTCGACAATCAAAATGTCAAATAAACAAATCACTTGTGTTTTTTAAGTGTTGTGATCAACATTTGTAGAAATGTCTTATACACACCCATAGCTGCTTCCTTGGTGAGCTGCCCATGATATTTGGAGCATTCATGGAGCATGGCCTGCAGTTGCTCCACACTGTGTTGTCCTGGCTGACAAACAAAGGCGTGGGAACACTGTTTGGTGAATGAGGTAGCTGGTCGGATCGTCTCTGTGCGGCCATGCTTGAATGCTGCAGTGCTACACGACTCATATGTGGCCACTGTCTCTCCATACTGCCTCAGGAAGCCCATCTGAAAAGCCAGCTGGGCTATAGCGTCTGGACTCAACTTGCTCTTCTTTAGCTGTTTCTTCCCACCCTTCTTGAACTCCAGGGCATCAATAGTGAGTTTTGACACAGCTGAATCAAAGTTCTCCTTTGCTGTTTTGATGCCATTTTCCAGCTCACTGTCCAGCCTAAACTCCAGTCTGCGCACAGCAGAGGCCGAATCTACAGCAGCAGCAACAGAGCCTGGGTGCACCAGTGGCTGCTCCGTGGTGTCTTTGAAGATCTCATTCTGAAAGCGGAGCACAGCTACGCCATCGCCCCATGAGTGCTCAAAATTAATGGCTGCCTGTCCATCCTTGGAGAGAATGATGCTGAAGGACTTGTCGTACCACCGGTTGCAGCCATCACCGTGCAGCATGTTGTGGGAGATGTGAATATGGTCTCGCATGGTTTCATCATCCAGACAGAAACAGAAAATTGCGCTGTCAACAAGATTTAATTTCTCTGTGTTTCCAGCAGCTATCAGTTTTTCCCTTAGCCCAGCCCACACATCCCTGTTCTCACTGGTCAGCACCCCAATAGGGAAGGCGGGTGCTGGTGTCGGATCAGACAAAATGTACTGTAAGTGGGACTGGATCTCTGCAGGCTTCACTAAATTCCCATCTCTGTCTACGATGTCAAACACATACATGTTGCCTTTTCTCATAACTAAGAGATGTCGCCCTTTCTCATTAGTGAAGAGCTCATCCCGCCCACATTTCGGAATCCGAGTGGAGTTAAAGAGCCGAAAGTACTGAGACATGTCCAGCGGGTAAGCATTCATCATGTATGCTCCATACCAAGACAGAGAGGACGGGACCCAGCGGATGAACCTTTTGAATCCGTCTGTGTCACTCTTTGCTGGGTTTAGGTGAAAAACCTCAGGCTCCAGTAATCCAGCTCGAAGTGTTTTCATGAAGCGAACCGCTGAACACACCATATTAGTTGCCCGTACAAGCTGGTTATTGTACTCTGTGTTAGGGTCCGGATTGAAGGACATGAAGGGGTTGAAGTTCAGCACCACGGAGTCACGAGCAGACAGGTACATATCAGACCATGGTCCTGAAATGAAAGTAAGCCAACCAGTTGCATGAGTAATTGTATGAATTTGACATGCTCAACTTCAGGGTGATGATTGTCAAGAAAGGCTTCACCTGAGATGTGGCTTGTGTGCTTATTTCTTTTATCCTGGGCTACCAATTCCTCATGCAGCTGTTTCCCCACACCACTCTGGAAATCCTGTGCAAGTTTCTCTGTTGTTCTGAGGGCAAACAAAAGAAGATTTTTCCAAGATCTTAACTGTTAATATTGTCCATTAATGAAATAAATAGGTTGAATGTCTCACTGCACATACCTGAACTGGTCATCATCCAACAGAGGCCTCTGGGCAGCTAAATACCTCCTCATAGTGTCCTCCAGCTTTGGTATGGGTAGCCTGAACAATTATCAAAGTTATCAAGGAGACAATTCAGCCTTTCAAAAGCTCAGTAAATATTACAGTATACAAAAAAACTGACCACACTGCTGGTGAATATCACCAGTCTTTTCAGTCAAAGAAGCATAAAACATAAATAAAAAACATAAATACTTGACATATTAAACTGTCATGGAAAGTCCATATGAATGAACCAACTGCACCAAAAGTCAGTACACACTTCCTTTTGATTGATTTGGTTTATTTGTTTGATATTGTTCACCTTTGCCTTTATTTTGGTGTCAGATTGGATCCTCCTGCACATAGATGATCCCATCTGACACATCTCTGGAGATGTTCCTGTGTTCTTCACAAATTATTATTTTTAGCTGCTCTTTGCTTAACGTTTTTTTTTGCTGGATCATCTGCTTGAAAATACTCTGAAAGGTTTATTGTCCAGGACAGGTTTTAATTTGTTTATTATCATGTTGTAAAGTTTCTCTCCTGCCAAGCTTATTAAGACAGAGCTGTCTTTTCATTCTGGATTTGGGTTTAAAATCCTGCTGATGATGACATCTACAATTGTCATCATCCCTACACCTTTGGCACTCTCAAAGCCCAATGTTGGCCCAATAACAGTTTCATATTAGAACTATCATACATATATATACACACACATATTTTATAATTCTATCCAACCTGTTTTTTTTAATCATGCATAATATTAAAATACCCAGTATTGAATGACATAACTTTAAACAATTTAACATTTCAGAGACACTGATCAAGGGTTTACACAATTGTATTGTATACTGCAGAGGTCACTCATGTCACCGCCCCCTAGAGGCTTACCGAGGGTAAGACATAGTGCACTTTCCCCTACATTCATCTAAAAGCTTAATGCGACACCTGTTTAAACCTGGTAACACTTCACCACATTCACCAGGCATGTCCAAGGCAGAAAATTTATATTCACACAAGGCCAATAATTGATAATAAAGTCATGTCAGTGTCATTTTGATATGAGTACCTGAGTAAAGTCCCAGTGAGCTCCTTACCTGGGTAAACTCTTCTGGTAGTGCATCGACGGCACCACACTTTGGTGGAGGTACTCGGAGGGAGACGCTTCTTTCTTGCTGTAGTTTCGCTTACTGACCCCCAGTGCTGTGGTCCTGAGGTGAGCCAGACCTCCGCTTCTCCTCAGGGAGGCGACGCACTGCACCGAAAGCAGACTGGCCATATTGAAAGTGAACAGCCGGTGTTGTTCACCGAGACTAAAACCCTCCGGTGTGTTGAGGCCTGCTCGCTAAAGAGAGCCCCGTGTCGCGGCTGTCACCACAGGCGGACGTTCAGAGGTGTGGAGCCCCTCCGGACCGTCAGGTAAATACTGCAGCTAGCTAGCACGAGCAACTAGCATTAGGTGACAGATTTCCTCCGCTGACCACGGTTTGTTTCCGCAGCAGTTGAACAACTGGACGAACTCACGATTGATCCGACAACAACGTTATAAATCCCCACTTCCGACACTGTAAAAAATGACAGAGCAGAAAAACGACCCCAGTATAGAGTTTTGAATTAATAACAGGAAGTTGCACCGACTACGGCAGCCACGTGACCTGCGGTTCGTCTGAGGAAGTGTTGTCTGATGGCTCTGGAGGGTTCACAGTGAAAACTTGTGAATGGCTCTGTGGAGCAGTCTGCAGCAACACATTCGGATCAAATAGCTGATATCTGAATAACAATAATCGAAGATTAACTTTCCTACATCAATGCTGTAATTACAATTCGCACCAATATATTGAATTAAAATTATACTGGGGTGATACTCAAATGTCATAAAAACAAGATCAGATTGTACAAAAAGTAATAAACTAATCAATACTCTGCAGTAGAAGATCAACTTAAGTAAAACCAGCATTAAAGGGATGGTTCACCCAAAAATGAAAATGCACTCATTATCTACTCACCACTATGCCGATGGAGGGGGTGGGTGTGATTGAGTCCACAAAACGCTTCTGGAGGCTTTTGGAGGGTAAACAGCGTTGCAGCAGAATCCAATACAATTGAAATGGTGACCCATTCTTCAAACGTAACAAACAATAGAAAAAAACATAAAATGCCTCCATACTGCTCCTGTGGTGTCATCCAGTCATACACTGTTATCGGCATAGTGGTGAGTAAATAATGAGTGAACAATCCCTTTAAGCTTGAAAAAATAGCAGCCCATATCAGCCAGCTTTTGGTTATGACAGACATAATGTAATGCCAATGCATATGCCAGCCAATAGGTGTTAAGAACTTTAAGTAAATGCCAAATATATGATTGGGGTAATTTTACATAATGTTTCCACTAAACAGCTCTGACTAACTTTTCAACAGTAAAATTTGTATATCTTTGTGTATATCATACAATTTAAGGCATCCTTGTTGAAAATGTGGGGAGTATCAAGTGTTTATGAGAAAATATATACTGATATATTATGTGTTTTTTTTCCAAGAAAATATTGATGTTGATTTCAACATTAAAATCCAGTTTCCATCCCTTCTTTTTAAGTATTCATTACCCAGACTGAAGAGTCTAGCTTCTGTGTAAGCATTGTTGTCCAACTTATATCACACGTGAGACATTCCACTATATGTCATCTCAATGTAAAAATATGCTATACTGAATATGATTGAACTCATAACTAAACCCTTAGATGTGTAGCATTTTAAAGAAGATCCTCAAAATGCTACACATCAATGTAGATGACAAGAGAGGGGGAACTGGGGTTTTATTGGCCTGGTGACCTCCTGGGTACTGGGGCACACAGTGACCAATAGTGGTTGAAAGTTGAGTCCAAGGGCAGGTTTACCACCTAGGTGTGAAGATGAAGGACCCTGGGAGACTGAGTTCTGGAAGTTCTCCTTTGTCTTCAGAAGAAGCTTTAGTTACACATTTAGGCCCATCTATTTTTAACCAATAGATGGGCCAACACTACTAACAGTAGTGTTGGGACCTGCCAACATTCTGCCAACGGGCATCTAGCCTGCTGAAAAGTAAAAGAAGGGGAAAGTTTATGCTTCATTCAGTTTCCTCCGTCAGTCGGCAGGCAGGTAGACAGGATGGCTGTTGGGACATTTTTCTCCAAAACGAGGAGTAAACATCAGTTCCTGCCAGTGAACCACAGCCAGATGTTGTGTCAGGTTTATGAATGGGCAGAGCTGTATTGAGCTAACTGCAGCTAAAGAGCTAATCCCAGGTAAAGTTATTCAAGATTCTTTATTGTTACATCCCCATTATACAACTATGTAAGGCATACTTTAGGCTACAGGCAGGGGTCAGGACTGGGGAGAGAAAATGAGTAGGACAGAAGGAAACCTGTGGAGGAAAGGAAGCAGTACAACATGAGGACTGAGATGATAAGGAGAGTGAGAAAGGTTTGAAAATCAGAGGAGTGAAGAAACGAGGAGTTAATTGGAACAGAGGTACCAGAAGCAGATAAGAGAATAAGATGTGAGACCAGAGAATAACATATAAGATAAGATATGCCGATGTAAAACTTTTTTACATCTGCAGTTCATGACCAGAAATCGTATTACTTTTTTGTGTAATATTTTCTTCTTTCAGTGGCTATGAGTCATTTTTCTGGATCATAGACAGAATAGTGATAATCCTGAACAGTGAGTCCAACGCGCTGCTGACTGAATCTTAGTGAGTTTATAACAATTGTGATCAAGATTGAAACTTCTAAAAGACATTTCAGGTGATGGTGAGTCGATTGTAATTAATGATCCAAACTCAAATTGAATGTCATGTTTGCAGTAGTTATACAATGCAGTAAAAGGTCTGCACATTCAAACCAAGTCTTTTGAGCCTTTTTCTTTTCTGATGATATATCTGCCAGTTATAGCTTATGACAGACATGATGTCAATATATATCAGCCAATGGGTATCAAGTTCATTCATCAAGAAATGCCAAATATATGCTTGAGGTTATTAATTGTCTCTTTCACATCATTTCTCCACTAAACAGCTCTGACTAATTTATTTTTAACAGTGAAATGTCTCACTCTGTGTATATATTTGTGTGTAAGGCATCCTTATTGAAAATGTGGTGGGTATCATGTGTTTAGAATAAAAAATATCCAGATTTATTGTTATTTGATTTTTATTTCATTAAATACTGATGTTGCTATCAACACCAAAAATTCAGTTTTCTTTCAGGCTATTAAAACAAGCCATTATACGTATTCATGACCCGGACTGAAGAGTCTAACTTCTGTGTAAGCATTACTGTCTAACTTATATCACATGTGAGACAATCCACTATGTGTCATCTCAATGACTAAAACACATGGTCTTCTTATTAAAATATCCATCATTTGTACTGATTTCTTTTAGTTGGATGATTATGAAAGACTGGAGTTGTGCTTCATGAAGGAAAGTTTGTTGTAGCAGATGGAGAGAGGAAGGGAGCATTTTCTGTTTAAGACTGAGCTGTAAAGTAGTTGATGGACCGCTGCAACTTTACTTTTGGTATCATTCAAACCCATGAGGGTTACACACTTCTGTGAGCATGACAGGAAAAATAAATATAACCATCAATCCAACAGGAAAACAAGAAAAGTATGTATCTATCAACTTAATATGAATTATGACCTCAGATGTCTTACATTTCACTGAGGCAGGCAGCTCCCTATGCAACGAAGGTGAGCTTGTTAATATGTTCATCGATTATGTTCAGACATTATCCAATAACCAGTAAGTGCTCAAACACAGCACATGTTATCTTTCAATACCATAGCAGTACAGCATTAAGAACACATTACTGCACATTTACATTATCAAAACGTTAACATTAGTGATGCACTGTGCAGCAAATTAGTATGTCCAGCAGGGGGCAATGTTCTCATGGTTTATTATTTGCTATTCTGATCTGCTTAAACTGAAGCCCTCCCCCAAGCAACAGCTTCTGTCGCCACCATCTGACCCCCCTCCCCCAATATACAAAATAATTGCGGGTGATAGTTCACTTCCATTAGATTGATGACATTTTCTGATGTTTGTCCCCACTGATGCTGTCACTTGCTGACCTGCCCTCTTTGCACGTTTAATTATCTCTTATCAAGGCACCCATCAGAGTATGCCATTATTATATGGATTGGTGAAATGTGAACCCTTTTCGCTTTTCGACTGATATTGTTGTGGTAATTTGCATGTTTTTGTATCAGTTATGTGATCGTAAAGGGAGATTTATTTGATAAGACGTGCATCTATTTTTCTGCAAAATTGGAACAACAAAAACCAGGATAGCCATGTAAATGTAATGTAATAGAACACAGACAGAACACATTCATTAGTTTTTTGCCAGTTTTACATTTTTATTAGATGGTAATTCAGTTTTAGTGCAGGGTTGATTTGAAAAGTCTGCAATTAAATAATTGTGGTGTTATTGTGATGGAATACACAAGTATGCATTTAAAGCATTCAGTAATGAATGTGCTAAAGCTCCCTTAAAGTCCTTTAGATAAGGACCTTTTCTTAAATAAGTCAAACTGGGAGCTGAGAGATGTCTTAGTCCGTGTTTACAAAAGAGGATGTTATTTTTGGTATGTTTTTGAGAAATGTAATTATTATCCTTGGAAAATTATGTTTGCATAAGAACAGATTCCTAAAAACTCAAAGGAACTTCCACATATTTCACAAGGAACTGTGTCATTACCTGGTAAAACTGGAATTCACGGAGAAGAAGAAGGCTGTGAAACTGTTACTTATTAGAATAACTTGACCCTGCAGAGATCATACTACCCCTCTAAGTGTTTGTTTTTTCCCGTTTTTTATCCCTTTATACTTTATCTTCTTTAATATTCCCTTTCTCCCAAATATTCCCTTCTATGCTGTATATGTTTTGTATGTGTGACATGATGTTTGTCTGATGTTTGAAGTGCTGTGGACGATTAAGTGTCTTATTTTGTTTATGTATCTTTGTGCACTTCAATAAAGTTGTTTTAAAGGTTTTTTTGGTTATTATAATGTAGATGGAGCTTTTTTCTTCTTTTTACTTTTTTGGTAGAAATATGTGAGACAGGTGAATGTTCTGTCAGAAACAGTTCCAGTATCTGTTCACATTTGCTGTTGGAGTATTTTTAGTCTTGGGACTATCTGTCATCGACTTATTATGTCGAGTTTTCTTCTTTAAAAAAAAAAAAGAATATATATTAATATATATATATTAGGGCTGTCAAACGATTACAATTTTTAATCAAATTAATCACAGGGTAGCTGTGATTAATCACAATTAATTTGTAAATGCCCAAATAATACCCCTTTTTCTATTTATATTGCTGTGGGAATGGAAAGATAAATGACAGAAGGCCAAATGATTGAGTTATTAAGATTGAAAAATAAAATAAAATAAAACATACCACACCATAATTAAATTTGGCTCTCTTTGCTATGCCTCTGAGCAAACAGGATGATGTTATTTCGAAACATTTTTTTAATCAAACTCAAAGATAACCTTTATCGTAAACAATTGGGGCTTCTTAGCATTTGCTCTTTTTCTTTTTTTTAGCAAATATAGGACGGTTAAATAAAACTTTTTTCTTTTCTTTTTTAAATCAAACAAACAACCAGATCTTTACACAATTAAATGTGAAATCTGAATCTGAGCACATCTGTAGAAGCAGTGTTGAGCCAGTTCACCCTTAAAAGAGTGAACTGCAGATGAAAATGAACTAGTTCATGTTCATAGTTCATTTTGTATTGGGATGATTTAGGTGACAAACGTACGGTCACATGTTTGGTTCTGAATCGATGGTGTCGGATCAAACAAACACTAAGTTACTTCACGTGCTGATCAGGTCCTGATAACTAGTGATGAGTGTTTATTAGTTGAAGTGAGAGCAGAGTGGAGGAGGACACAGAAACTCCAGCTCGGTACAAACCAGCTGCAGCTTCTGCTCTGATCACTGAGCAGCTGAGACCAGAGGAACTCTGTGTTTCACTGACTGTTCTACAGAGTCACTGAGCAGCTGAGACCAGAGAAACTCTGTGTTCCACTGACTGTTCTACAGAGTCACTGAGCAGCTGAGACCAGAGAAACTCTGTGTTCCACTGACTGTTCTACAGAGTCACTGAGCAGCTGAGACCAGAGGAACTCTGTGTTTCACTGACTGTTCTACAGAGTCACTGAGCAGCTGAGACCAGAGGAACTCTGTGTTCCACTGACTGTTCTACAGAGTCACTGAGCAGCTGAGACCAGAGAAACTCTGTGTTCCACTGACTGTTCTACAGAGTCACTGAGCAGCTGAGACCAGAGGAACTCTGTGTTCCACTGACTGTTCTACAGAGTCACTGAGCAGCTGAGACCAGAGAAACTCTGTGTTCCACTGACTGTTCTACAGAGTCACTGAGCAGCTGAGACCAGATAGACTCTGTGTTCCACTGACTGTTCTACAGAGTCACTGAGCAGCTGAGACCAGAGGAACTCTGTGTTCCACTGACTGTTCTACAGAGTCACTGAGCAGCTGAGACCAGAGAGACTCTGTGTTCCACTGACTGTTCTACAGAGTCACTGAGCAGCTGAGACCAGAGGAACTCTGTGTTCCACTGACTGTTCTACAGAGTCACTGAGCAGCTGAGACCAGAGAGACTCTGTGTTCCACTGACTGTTCTACAGAGTCACTGAGCAGCTGAGACCAGAGAAACTCTGTGTTCCACTGACTGTTCTACAGAGTCACTGAGCAGCTGAGACCAGAGGAACTCTGTGTTCCACTGTTATACAGAGTCACTGAGCTCTGATCTCACTGCGTGTGTCGCTCCGAGCGAGTGAGTGGGGGCGGGTATGGGTACATGGATCGGCTCATTCTGCGCATGCGTAAATGCTTTAAAAGAATTAACTCTTAATTCCACAAATTAATCATCGCGCATTAACGCGTTAATTTTCACAGCCCTAATTTATATATTATGAAGGGATTTAGATTGTGATTCTATTTTCTGATCCACACTCCGGAGCAGAAGGTGGCGGTAATGCTGGATGCCTACCGCCGTAAAACAAGAAGAAGAAGAAGAAGAAGAAACCGGAAGAAACAAGGAAGTGTAGTTCGGACACAAAGTACAAGCTAACCTGCCCCAGTGTGTCAGTCGGTCTGTTTGTTCACCTGACGCAAAAGGAAAATGCCTGAAAGACAGAGGTTAAGGTAAGAATCCTAAGCACGGTGTCACTGGGTTCATGTTTTTAAATGATTCACCCTCGTTGTCCCGGCTAACACACTAACGTGAGGCCACAGTTAGCTTGCTAGTAAGATACATGTCAAACATTCACGTACACTAAAGACACGTTGTAATGTTAGCTGGCTGATCCGTTGCTACAAGCTAGCGAGCTGCTATAGCCTGCCATTGGTAGCAATGTTGTTTCCTTACGAATTAGGACATCCTACTAGCACATGGAGAGTAACATATCTAGCAACAGTTCCCATGTTAATTCGTGTTTAGCCACTTATCATTGTCAGGTTCATAAAGATGGTGACATCATCCTGCACGCAGGATTTTAGATGCATCGACTGTCACGACTGTCATTTCACCGTGACCCTTGTAAGAAAGTGATACCTTGGACCTTGTGTTGTGTTACTGCATGTTCTGCTCTGGAACTGACAAGCACACAGTGAGCTCCAGTGGTGAGACACATGGATTACATGTCTTTTTGTTTCTCACAATTTAATATCACATTGAATTTGACCGATTGTTTAATTTCTAGTAACCAGGCATGTTACTCTGCTGTGTTTCCATCACTGCCTATTGTTAATAACCTTACTTTTACATTCTTTCACCTTCACCTCCACCATGTCAAGGATTGAAGCCATTAACACCAGTGCCAGTGATGGGCTGGAGGGGTTCAAGGCCCATGCAGTGTTCCAGGAAATCAACAAGAAGCTTCAGGAGGTGACTGAATGCCTTTTACAGTAGAAGACAAAATTATGAATTACAGACCAGTGTATATTATCCTCACTTGTTACTGGTGTGTACGCTTTGAGACTTTTGAAGACTTTTTAAAGGACGCTCATTACATTTTGTTAGTTCAACTTGACACGTCGTATTCACATCAATGCCCTTCAGGACACATCTATCTCTTTAGTCATATATAATAATTCTAGGTCTGTGCCGTGTGGTGGCACAGTTGTCTCAGTTGTCTCAGTCATTCCATGCCACGGCTATTTTGTACACTTGCAAACAGTCGATTCTAATCAATTGATCTTAAGTATGTGAAACATATGACCCGGTTTGCAAGTTTGCATCAGTAGTCGGAACTTACCTCTCTCAACATCAATATTTCATGGATTTTCATTTATGGTCCAAATTAGACAAAACAAATTTAATTCATGGAAAATAGCAGGACTAAAATGTAGCTGACTGTGTTTACATTGTGCTGATGTTTCCATCACCTAAAACATGGAAATGTTTTTATATATCCATATAAATGACTGGAGACAGAAATTAAATATCCATGAAAATGAATGTATTTTTTCCCTTACTGTAGATTTTCTTTCATTACTAATGCTGGGAGTTACCCATCACACAGGTATTATATCCCTGAACCACTGACCCTCTACCCAGTGCAGTCATATACTGATATTGACTGTGTGTTTAACACATGCATATTGAGCAGTGTGACCTATTCTAAAAGCAGCAATGTAAAAGCAACAACTTACAGCTAAGACCTGTACTGACTTGTGAATATAGGTAGTGAAAACTTAATTCACATGTCATAGAGATACAGTCCAGCTCGCTGTAAAATAAATCTGTGTGTTTCATACAGGAAGGGGAGCAGTTTGTGAAAAAGATCGGGGGAGTGTTTGCCTTTCAAGTGAAGGATGGCCCAAATGGTCAGGAGGCAACTTGGTTTGTGGATGTGAAGAATGGCAAAGGCTGTGTTCATAATGACACAGGTAAGAAAACTCAAGAAAACCTCATCAGGGCTTTGTTTTGTCTCGTATGACAGTGTCATGTAATCATGTTAATATTTAACTGTGGGTGTAATTTCAAGGCATGCACACACTGTTATCTATGTTTTTACATCAATGCTATCTTTGAGTTAAATTAAGCTCTTATTTCTGCTCTGCAGCTAAGAAAGCAGACTGTACCATTTCCATGTCGGATACAGATTTGTTGGCCTTAATGACAGGGAAGATGAACCCACAGAATGTGAGTATTGACAGAACTTTTACAAATATACAACCAAACTAGTTGTTTCTTGTCAATAGTGAGGGAGTAAGACCCCTTTGAGACGTGGTAGTAACATCTGTCTGAGAAAACTGATCATATGTGGAAAGCTCGAAGTACTGTACGTCTGTTCACATCTAGTATTGAAATGCATCCTGACCACTTGTGATTGGATCTCATTTACCTATATGCAAACACACACACTATTTATATATTTCTGTTCGTGAATACAATTTCTGTTAAAACACACTCTCAAACACTCTTCAGCACACTGACCTGATTGTTGTTGAGACGGTAGGTCCTTAAAACCGCCAACAATTGAATTATCTTTCAACACCAAATCCTCACTGTCCTTGTTGGTTAACTCTCCTCTCATCATGTGATAAGACTCTGTAACTCTGTAATGTGACTCTTCTGAAGAGCGGGACTATCTGGGCCTGGATTCAGACAGAAAAACAAAAAGCTTGTGCCGTGTACCGTCTCTATTCGGTCAGGTTTGGGTAGGACAATAATCTGTGGCCCGAGTGGATTCACACTCTTGTATATTGTGGTTAAAAAGCTGAGTAAAATAAAAAGGGTTTGCCTCTTTATGAACACAATAAAGACATAACTGTACACTTAATTTAGTTAATTAAGTTAATTATTTTATGATATTTTTTACAGGGACTGAAGTATTATTTAGCATCATGTTTTGACTTTAGATATTGTAAATTCTTTACTGTACTTTACTGCATATTATATGCGTTTAATACGTTTCTGTCTCTTAATATTGATATTTACTCCATACCCATATACTGTCTTTATAACCATTTACTAACATACCTGCTGTTGTACTCCACAATGTGCAGTTCTTTTTTCACTGCATTTCATTTCACTCTACCTCAGTCTGTGTGCCCCATCTCCCTAAATAGTGGAACACATTTCCCAGTTGGATGTGTTAATATAAGGATATTTTTTTAGTATCCCTGCATGCAGCCTACAGAGGAGAAAGAACTGACCATTAAAGGGGCAATGTGTAAAATTAAATGACATCTAGTGGTGAAGTTGCATGTTGCAGCTCAATAACCCTCACCTCATCCTCCCCTTCTAAACATGACAGAGAACCTGTGGAAGCCTTTGTGACAGTTTGTAAATATGTGGGGAGTTTGAAAGCTCTGATGTAGTGTTTTACCATTTTCATGACATGACATAGTACAATGGCCGTGGAATGGCTGCAGAGAGGCTTAGTTTTCATTTCTGCGTCCATGTGAACAGATTAGACCAGGCACACTGGCTGCTGCTGTGGCGCTGCACAGACATGGTTCAACCGCAGAAACAGCGATGCTAATCTAGAGCGTAGAGGTTTCTCTCGCTGATTATTTCTGCGCTCTGCATGCTTTTCTCTGCAGAGTAAACAGTAAAATGTATCTTTCACCACACTTTTATTGCTCTGTCGAACATTTTGGAAGACATCTTTATAACCTGTCAAATATATCACAAGCATAAATATTTGCAATATTTCCATTTTTCTAAACATTTTTTCATACCCTGAATTGAACCTGTACATCCCCACCATCAGTCCATGCCAATTTGAGTGCTTGCCTGTGGAGAAGTGTTTCCGCTGCTTCATCCTCCAACTGTGTCAGAAACTGTGAAAAAGCTTGAGAACGGCTTTGATACTCCGAGACTTTCCTCTCATGGTGGTTGATTCTTCACCCCCTCATCCAATTATTTTTTTCACTTCTCTTTTTATCACTCCAATCCACAAACAATCTAACTCTACACACACTGTGCCTGTGTGCCATGCAGTTTTCTGACATTTCATAAGCTGTTGTTGCCATTGCCCCACTTTTCCCTGGCTTGAGTTAATCTCCGATGGCAACTATTTAACCCAGCTGCATATTCGTTCTCTCTTACACTGGCTGAACAGTTCTTCAGATTGCAAACTCTGGATGATGTTTTTTCACCTTTTCTCATTCACAGGCGTTTTTCCAGGGCAAGCTGAAGATCAAGGGAAACATGGGACTTGCCATGAAGCTTCAAAGCCTGCAACTGCAGCCAGGCAAAGCCAAACTGTAGATGAGACCTCGGAGTGAGCTGTAACTTCACCTCTGAACACTGAATAGAGTACATTTCAGATCAAATGTAACATGGTTGGGAACCTTCTCATCACTGGACTGAACCCCTTTTCCTACTAGGGACCTCACTGACAACCAGGGGACTAGTCCTCAGCCCAGCCAATCTAACTGGCCAATAATATAAATGGATAATTCTCTAATCAAGTCCCTGTCTGCGGTCTGTCCCATGATAATACTGTCAGAACACTAGCGTAGAGACGGGTGCTCCTACTTTCTGATTTTAGTGATGTTTGTGTACACTTTTCAATAAATCTCCAGTATCTGTCGCTAATCAATTCCTTATGGAAATGTTTTGAGAAGTATGTTTTGATGATTTTCCACAATCATGGACACAATAGTCGAAGTGCCTCCTTGTCTCAGATTTTCAGTTTTTAACCAATAATGCAGAAATGGTTTTTACTGTGGCTGCCCAACATTTTAATGGAGGGGGTTGTGAATTTCTGCTCTGCTGTCATTATTGTATGAATATCTAAAATATTTCTACTAAATAAACGTATCTGTGCTGCAAGAACCAGTGGGCTGTCTGTCAGCTTTTTTAAAACAGGAATGTAGCACACAGCCTTAATTGAATAAAGTTTCTAATAATTTTGTGTACATAAACGGAAGAGCGGAACAGTTTGTCTGTGAGATGCCACGTGAAAATGGATTTAACAACAAACTTTGGCCAGATGTCCTAACACAAGCTTCAGTGTTTATTCAGTGTAAATGATCACACTCCTCCTGGCTCCACACAATGTTACACCCACACACACACACACACACACGACTCCTCCCACATCATTTAGGGGGCCTGTTCGAGGTTGTATTGGTGTGACTTACCACAATAATGGTCCTGTGTTCGGACGGGACAGAACTTGGATGTTACTGTCAGGCTGCGCCTATGTGTGCTCCGCCTTTTTTGGAAGACCTTGCACTTTTCCAGCACGGCAGCGACCTGGTTCCAGACTGCCACGCTGTAGTTTTTCCTTTGTAAATGGAGGAGTATGGCAAAAACACAAATCTGTTAACTAGCTTTGACTCAGATTCCACCGCAGCTTTGGCTTGGCTACTTTTCTGGGTCTTACTCTGTAGTCACACACCAACACTCACTAATGGCTGCTTTTTTAGTACGAGATTTCATAAGTTAACCAAGTTATTTGTGTTTTGCAATGTAACATTTACTTCTGATGAGAGGTGTTGCGCTAATTGCATCAAGCCTGTATTCACAGCGTTGCATACAATGAGAAAATGTCGTAAATGCTTTGCTTTTCATGTGAATAGCACAATTGATTCACACAACGGTTTTAAGATCATAAAATAACAAATACATTATGAATGGGTACATATGAATTATAAGTGTGTTATTAAAGGGGCACAGGGAAATGTAGGCTAAAGAACTGTCTGGGCCTGACCCATAAAGCAGACTAAAAATTGGCATGTCTGTCACAGCTGCATTCATTTCTAGGTGTTTGCTTGGAACCGTACATTTTTTTGGACATGGGAAATTGATGGGACATGGACCAAACAAAACCTTGCTACTGCGGCTCCATCCCCCTGTTACTACTGCACACACCCTGGCTCCCTGGATAGTGGGAGGAAGAGACATGTCCTTCATCTTTATTTACAGTTTGTTGGCTAGAGTTAATTTATTGGTGATGAGCAGCTAAAAGATCGATTGGTCACAGTTTACAAAACACACTGTTTGTGCCTTGAATCCTTGATTTGTGTTCTGCATTAAACAAAAGAGCTGCCCTTTTAAAGAGCTGCACCCAGTGGAAAAGAGTTAATTCAAGGAAAAGATGAAAGGATTAGTTTATAAGAATGGAGACAGGACGTCATCTGTGTGCAAGAGAGCAGGCAATATCCCCGTTGTAATTGATAGAAGGTGCGAACAAAGAGGCTCTTTGACTGTGTCTATCCTTAAACGCAGCGGGAGCAACTGTGTAAGTAAGACTTCAAAAACAGAGATTAGAGGTCCCATGGTTCCACACTGATCTGGATAATAGCCAACACAGTCCCTGCTGTTCTGAGATGTGTCCTGAAGAATGACATGAACCTGCAACCTGTTCAGAAGAATCGTGATATCAGCCTGTTGGAACAGCCATTTCTCTGAACATGTTCCAATGAAACAGTGGAAACTTACAAATAACATAGAGCTGTGACCAGAGAGCTCCTCTTGGGGAAAACAGCCCGCCAAATATTATGAGGAGTAGAGAAGAGAGCACGGATCAGTGTGTGTAGTTCCCTGCAGATTCAGGAAGAGATGCATGGGTCCGTCTCTGCCAGCCTGAAAACAGCAGCTCAGCAGCCATAGGTAGATGAGACTCACTTTAACCATATAGGACCTATAGCAATCATCACTGTCTTCATTGATTGCAGTTGGTGGCTGCAGTGTGAAAAGGGAGGAAGTGGGGGATTTACATTCTCGAAAAAACTTCTGGAAGATTTGCAGCAGTTGCTCTGAGTTGATCGAGTCCAGCTGAACTTGATGAAAACATTTTCAGTTTTGAACTTCAGACTTAAAAAAAACCACCAGACAGATAAATCTAGAAACTGATGCTGGAGGGAGTTGTAGAGTGATCTTGTAATGGTTGGCTGTGTGATTAAAGGCAACTTTGACACAAATCTCTAATGGAGGAACAGAGGTTTCTATGATGCCAATATAAATGAGGTTTTCTGTTTCATACCAACTTGGTTTTCAACGACAGAAATCCATTTGACGAGTAGTGCCTTTCTTCAAATGTCTGAAGAATCAACTTTTGAAGACCAGGTACTTTCTAGGAAAAAAAATTTAAAGTTCCAGGAAATCGAGGGGAAAATAAGGGACACTTAAAGCCTTTTTTCCAATCAACATCAACCCATGATGGCTGTCAGATTTAACTGAAAACACATGCTGGTTCTTACAGATTGGTCTTTTACTAAGATCTGTCCTACAAAGAAAATCGACTTTTACAGAAGAGGTGACGAAGAGGAATTTGGTATGACATTTTCAGGCTGACAACCAAACTCTTCAGTAAATCCAAAGGTTTATGCTGTGCCTTTCTCTCCGATTTGACCCAAATACATGTCACTGCAAAAAGGTTTTACTTCAAGTTTACCAATGTCCGGCAGAGGATTTCCGCGGAATGGGGTCCGGACTTTCTCCTGAGTTTTCGTTTCACTCATGAACAATGCAGCAGGGGGGGTTCTCTGCTCAGATGCATTGACAACAGTAACAAATAATCTGCAGGACTCAGGTGAGGGGTTGTGCAGCAGACAGAGGCAGGAAGTGATTTATTAATTCCACTACAGAGATCACCTGATTTTGTTTACAGCACATCGACACAGCTCTTATCACCACAAACTCTCTTCACATCTTTGTTGGTGTCTTCTACGTGTGTTGCACTGCTTTTCCACAGTGGGATTTTTACTTTTTTTTTTTATTTTTGTGTGTCGCGTGTTAGAAGGGTCATCACCCCCCACTCGCTTGTGGTGAATCCAGCGGGGGATCCCCTGCTGTGCTCTCGCATTGGATTCTGCAGACTTCCTGCTGAGTTTTTACTCGCCAGGCGGTGAAAGTCCGTGAGAAACTGCGGAGGCTCACACTCGGACATTTGTGTTCACACATACCCCTCCTCTAGAGAACATGTGGAGCTCACTGCATGTCTGAAAGAAGCACGAGTAGTTTCTACCCTGATTGTCTCTCACCTCCCCCCACTGTGTCATCCCTTTTTCTATCCTTAGTTGTCATGTGTCATCCATATTACCATTCTTTAGTTATCATCACCAACATTTTCCTCAGAGGTAATATACAGTTCTCAAAAACACTCCATATGAATGAAATTACAATATACATGTCTACATACTCTTCTCATCATTACAACACAACCTCATTTGAAGGCAGCATTAGCACTAGTGCAGTGCATTGCCTGCTGTAAACCTGCCTGATGGGAATGGGCTGTTAGTTTGACCTGATCCAGATCCTACTTCAGAATTATTCCTTATCATAAGTGAGTCCTCAAACAGAACTACAATACAGGCTGAGTGTGACTTTTTTTTATTGTTTGTTGTGTGCTGCATATTGTGAGGAGACATTTTTATAAACAGTCTATGGTGAAGAGTGGAAAAAGAAAAAAGTTTTGTTAGATTTTGACAAAGCCAGGCTCTCAAGTTCCCTGTTTCCAGTCATGATGTTCAGCTATAAAATTGAAGTTCAGGGAACTGTGCTAATGCATCGTAATGCTAACAGATGTTTACACACTGGCTAACAGGAGGTGGGCTTGCTGAAAAAGGGGTCTAATCCAAATACACTGACACCCTTTTTTGGCAGGCTGCTCTTCCACTTTTTAAATATTAGAGATGACTCATCTGTGTCCGAAATGAAAGTCATCTCATAACATGTTTCTGTTCTCAACCAGATGAACAAACTGTTTACACATACCTAATACAACATTGTGTCATCGTTTATCAATAATCTGCAACACAGATGTTCAGAGTCACTACACCCCAGAGAGCGAGACTGTGTTTTAATTGTTACAGTTTCACATCCAAGATGTGGCCACCCTGTCTGTTCGAATTGATCAGTTCTTTAAGTGCATGAATCAAGAGTAAACTCCAACAACCCAGTGATAACAGCACAAACTTCTAACAAGACCTGCATTGATGGGAAAAAATGCAATACTTGGGGAAAAAGATGAGGGAAAACAGGAAAGAATTTTCATTTTTGGCTCCCAGTCAGGTCAGAGCTGTCTCTCGTACTCACTCCCTTCCCGTTCACTCTCGCCTGTTCCCTTTCCTGTCTTTCTCTTGACTTTCTCTCTCCTACTCCCACTTCTTTCTCACATCTGGAGGGTATCTGCTGTGGCTGGGTGACTCCTTGCTCGCTGTGGGACAGCCTGTGTTTGGACTGGACGTCAGACTTGAGTGCATTTCAGCTAACGTGTGGAAGGGGTAAAGTAAAACTGTATAAACCAGCATGTTGCTTTTGCAGACTTTCCTGCTCCCTGCTTATAGGTAGCTGTTATGGTAAACGGAGCATAGACTTTAGCTTTATGCATCAAGGTCATTCATCCATGCATGACAGTTCTGGCATGTATATTTCAGATGACTATTTAACAGTGCAGTAAATCCACCTCAAAACCTCTGCTCAGCTCAGAAAAAGTAGAGCAAAATGAAAATATGATGACTTTCAAAATGCTCAGAATTTTTTTTCTTCACTTTAACTACAATTATATGGTAATATGAGTGGGTTGTTGACCTAGTGATGGCTTTAAACTCCTCCCTGAGCCCTGGATGCTGTTTTCAATCTAGCCATCGACAAGATTGAACAGTCAAGTGCACGTCAGGCTTTTTTTTTTCATTGTATGTGGGTGTTCCCATGCTGCTGTTTAAATGTCCTGTGTGTGTGCATTCACTTGTCAGAGTGTTTACCACTGTCCTTCTGGTGCCTGTGGTGAAACAATCTGAAAAGGTTCTTCTTGAGAGCTGCCATGGCTGGAGGTGATAAGGGCTTTTTGAAGGCTTTACCAAACACTAGCCCCGAAAACGCCACTGTCCTTTTGCTTGCCAGACAAATGAAAAGGCTACATTCATATTATTTTATGAAATATACCTGAAACTGATGTTTGTGAATGTATGATTGTTGAATGATTGTAAAGCCAAGCAAGCGAGGCGTAAGGATTGCTGCTTACGTTCCTTTTTCAAATTAGCTCTTGCAGTTGGTGAGGACTGAAGCTTCAAACTCAGCAGAGACAAAGGAGCAGAGAGACGGCTTTCTTTTGTTGTTGGCCTGGTACGTAAATAATGCAAACCCTCCAGCAATTAATATACATTTTAGATACAATATCTTTTTTGATTTTGCTAAACACAAATTGGAAATGGCACTGTAGGGAGAGATGAAGGTTGATGGGTTGAAAAAGATCGAGATATGCTTGCTTTGAAGGGCTACTTCAGTGATTTATTAACTTCCAAAACATTTAACTTGATGGTCAGATTAAAAAGAATCTCTTTTGAAGCAGCATTTTTTCTGTCTCTCTTATGGATAAAAAAAAGAAACTGGGTCCCACACTTCCCATCATGCCATTCAAAAATGTCTACCTGGTTTAAGACTCATAGAAGAAAATACTCATGTGGAAAAGTGTTTTGAACACAGTTGATAAATCAAGGACACATATTTAAATGGATTAAAACAACTGCGAGACTGCAAAAACCTTTCTGAAAAGGTTTCTGGTTGCATTCAAAACGTTTATGTGCACTAAATGTTCAGTTCTTTGTCCTTATTCCAAAAAAAGACCACAAATACTGAGCTGTTAACATTGCTAATATTCTATTACTACTTCTGTTTACATGGAGCCATGATGTCATTTGGCTACGCGTCTTCTAACTTTATTACTCTTCAGAGAAAAGCCTGTTCATAGCTTCATGTCTTTCATAATGTTTAAAAATAGGTGTGTCTCTTGTGGGCTTTTCATGAGCTTAGTTCTCTACCCGAGCCTCGCAAACTGTGTAATTGGTTTGTGTACAACTCACAGAGCTGACTGTAAACAGGCAAAAGGCAGTGTGTTGCAAACTGCCATAAAACCCCTTTTAAATAGCATTTTCTGAATTTGTTGTTTACATTTACAAAGAATATCCCTAAAACCCAGATATTGTTATTTATTTGGGCATTTGGGAAAAAGCAATTTTGACTGTTTAAATGATCTGCATCAATTTCCAATTTTCTGAATAATCTGACATTTGCATGTAAACATACTGACTCATGGGAAGGAGTTTCGAGTCTTTGATCATCAGAATATCAAGACCAAAAGTCCATTGCCACGCTAGTGACCATGCTAATATGCTCAAAGGACAATGACAAAATGCTAATATTTCACAGGTTTAATATGTACGCCATCACCACTTAGCTTTTTAGCATGCACAACTTTTGCAGTTAACAGAAAAACATGCAGGTTATTCATAGTTGAGGGTCCAATCTTTATTTTGAATACCAGATACGTATAAAAGCCGGAAACAACAAGTTTGATGGTTCACCAAACTGCACAGGCACATTTTCCATGCTTATATATTTTTCTTCCATTTCACCCCTGAGGGGCTCTGTTTCCTCCAGCCACAGTAAACATTATACAGCTGTTTTCACAGACTGAGCAGTACTCACTGTGACTCATGAATTCATTTTGACATTTAGAAAGAAACCAAATGCATGTTATTGTAGAACACTTGGCTCGACAGGCTGCCTGATCTGAGGCAGTTTCTTAGGGTGAGCAAAGTGTTGTGTTTAAAGTTGAAATCACAGGAAATGGTCAAAAATGTAAGCTTTGAGATTTTGAAGAGCTCTACAAAATATGTGTTTCGAAAAATAATAAAAAAATTCAGTTTGAACAATACGTTTTTACACTTAAATTTCACTGTTGTGAGTGAGTGAGTGAGTGAGTGAGGGAGTGTAGCAGGTGTCCTTCTGGACAGATGTCCTTCTGGACAGATGTCCTTCTGGACTTGTACAGGTGTATTAGTCAGTGCATCAACCTCATGACTTTGTCGATATTATTTCCACCTTCATCAAAAATATATTGAAGCAGATGTTTTCATATTCACTGCGACCTCTGGAGCTACTTCAGAATTATTCCTTGTCATTAGTGAGTCCTCCTCAAACAGTTCTACAATATACTGTCACTTTTTATTGGTCCCTTTGTGCAGTGCTTTTTATGTACTGAAGATTTTATTGTCAATGTTTTTATATAAAATGTACTTAATTAGCTTTAATTCGGTTCATGTTTGGGGTTAATACATACATTTTAGTGATTTACTGCTGTTATTCTTTTATACATTGCATGTCGACTATTCAAGAGGTCTGTTAAGCAACTGATTCAATACTCCAGAATGTCTGTATCTGTCCATTATGGTGAAATAAAAAAAAATCGAATTGTTAAAATGACCAGTGGACATAGAAGAAGACATGTTCAACTCAGTCCACAGACTGAGGGTACACTGCACCACTGACTGCTACAGAGCGCTAGTCATCTGTTTATTACATTTTTATTAATATTGAACTGTCCATTGCACGTCCAAATAGCGCCAACTTTGACACTGCACTTTGGTGTGAAGCCGATAAGAAGAACAGTTCACGAGATGTGTTCCACATTCAGACGTGAAAGAGCAATTCCCACATTCCCACACTTTGTCCCACTAAATTTATCAATTTACAAAGGATAACAGGACCACTTGTTTTTGAAAGATATCTCCTACAGTGATGAACCTGTAGAGATTCATCTCTAACTCGGCAGTTCCCCTCAGTGCTTCAGAGGGTTTTGGCATCTTTCACCTCATTGTGTTGAGTTTAAGGTAGATAAGTAAACGTTGCCTGCCTTTTTCAGCCACATCCCCTTTTGAGTAAATGAACTTGTTCACTATACAAGCTTGAACTATTTCTGGGTTTCTCTGCATTTTGTGGAGAGTAAATGTCAGAATGAGTTGGTTATGAGTCACCGACAGGCAGTGGGCTTCCTCGCACTTTAGGATTACCTTAATGCAAAGTGATGAGGGACAACAGAATGCTACTCCCACCACTTTATTTGGTGTCACCCAACATATACTCAATTAAGAAAGTCCTAGAGTAAAACAAAGACACCTACTATTGCTTCAGTATCAAAAAAGTAGCTAAATTGCAAGTTTCATCCATAACCTGATGATTTTAACTTTACCGCATGCACATGTGCTCGTGCAACAGGAGAGCTCAGCAGTGAACATGGCCTTTCCCAAGCCCTCCTTCCTGCGGGCCCTGAGTGTGCTGCTCTTGGCCTCGGTTTTGGTGCGATGCCAGGCCCCTCTGGACCCAGTGGAAGAGGAAGAACCAATAATGGGGACTGACATTGCAAAAGTGGCGACAAAATCTCCGCCTGTCCAGTGTCCATCAGACTGTAGCTGTACATCAGAGGAGGCAGTGGACTGCGCTGGAGTCGACCTCACAGAGTTTCCATCCGATTTGTCAGATAAAATCTGCCGTCTCTTACTGCAGGTCTTGCACACCCACATAGGCAGTAGTAGGCATTTGCATTTTGTAGTTCAGCTCAGAAAGGACTGTGTTACCTGTGCTAAACTCATCATGTTTTCCTCTCTGTGTTTTGTGTCCTGATTTCAGAACAACAAAATCGAGCAGGTAACAGTGGAGCACGTTTCCCATCTGTATCAGCTTGAGACCCTCAACCTTCAGAACAACTGGCTCACTACAGAGGGTAAACACTGTAACACAACATAAACACCTAGCAGGACTCTGGCGTACAGCAAGGGAGCAGATTATAGTCAGACAGTTGGATGCCCACATGTCCTGCTCAGCTCTGAGTCTGTGCTGACTTGTGGAGGCTCAAAACGATGGGTCGATTTGGAGTTGTTCTGCCACTGAACTGTTGTGTGTGTCAGCACCATTCTGAAACATCCTGTTGTAACCGACCGTGAATGTTGGTCTTCTACAGCTGTATCCAAACATAGATAGCGTGACTCTCAGTTGTGGTCGTCGCCATTTGTGTTTACCAGAGAGATCTTCCATGCTCCAGAATGAGACCGGTGATAGGCCTGGTCGCGTGTCACTCGAAGTGCAGGCAGCCAATCAGAGGAGTGGCTCATAAATAATGAATGAGGCATGTGAAAACAGCCTGTTCTGTCTGGAGCACCAGAGAGAGGCGGAAGAGAGGACATGGAAATACACATTGCAGTAGATTTTTTTTTTTACTTTAAACCACTGATCTTTGGGGTACCAATACCTCGAATTATATCCCAGAAAGGTGTAAAATATGGGGCCTTTAAGTTGTATTTATAGGGACCAATCTCAATACTGAAAATGCAGATGTATACAGTTTGTATATATATCAGTTTGTATATTGGTATATATATATATCAGTTGTTCACATCAGTATCACTTGAAAATGCAGAAAGTAATGCTCTGAAATGTGGATGCATGCAAACAACATTGCAAGTTCACAGTAACCCTGACCCTTACCAATATAGCTCCAGGTTGCTCTATTAGTCAACCCATTCCATCTACACTAACCACTAACAAAGCGTGAGTCATGTATTCTTGACACTGTTTGTGCAGCTAATGACAGTTGCTCATTACCATTCTGGGGATTCTAAATTGAAGATACTGTGGCTCTGTTTATTTCTGGCCAGCTGTGATTACTGCTGGTTTTTGTTTTTCTTGCTCAACTGACTGCAGCTTGCCAATTCTTTGGGAATTAAACATTTTGTTGTAAGGGGACATACTGTATGTGAGGTAGTGTGGTGAGATTGTGTAATAATAATAATAACTTTATTTGTATAGCACTTATCTAAACGAGGTTACAAAGTGCTTCACACAAACCTGATCACAGTTTGTATGTATACAAAAGAAAAGACTACATATGTTCTTACATCTTTAAGTACACTTGCAATCTGGAATCATTTATTGCCAAATAATTTTCGAATCCAAATCTTCCTAACTTTGCTGTCAACTTCCTGAAATTCACTTTGTGACAAATTGGCTGTGCCGAGAGTCAGTTAACTAAAAACTCTTCCTTTTTCCAACTGGCTCAGACAGATCACTTTCCTATTCCAGTCCTAACTTTTAGACACCACAATTATAAACATATAAGAAATATAGTTAAATATGACCAAGATCTAAAAGAGTGTAGCATAAAAATGCTACTTAAAACTGGATAGTCCATTTTGTTCATTTTGATGAAAATTGCTGGGACCATTTTGGACAATGTAGGTACATAACTCAACAAAATATATAAGATAGGTCTAGTTGCTTGTATATATTTAATGTGGAAACACAATTTATTAAACCTTAAATTACCAATTAAATCTTAAATTACCTGTTCAAAACTGTTCAGGAACATACTGAATTTGTTTTAAATGTCATGGTGTTACCAGCGCCTAACTGAGACAAAATCAACAAAGTACATAATAAACTAACTATGAGTCAGTGAACTGAAGACATCTGAAATTTGAAACTTACTAAAACAAAAACCATTGCGGTATGTTTTTCTCTTGACAGGCCTTGAAGATGAAGGTTTTGAGATGCTGGAAGAGCTAGCTTATTTATACTTGGCGAATAACAAGGTGAGCCAAATGTTTGTTCTACCAGCCGCAATCATGCAACAGCAAGTTCATCTTTTACAGTTTCATCTTCCTGTTCTATTCTGTTATAGTACCGTGACATAGTGCCAGCTGGCCGAGAGAGGTGGCAGTCATACGCTCTGTGTGAGCTTATGCTTGTAATGACTCTCAGTATGTCTGTGCCAGCTGGTCAGAGCTAAAATGTTACTGACCCTTTTGGACACAGAGAAAAGAGAAAAGATGGCCAGATTTGTTTGTGCCTTTACAGGGATGAATATGCAAACAGGATACAGGAAGAATAGGGGATTTTAAAGTGCTCCCTAAGCCTCAAAGACACCCATGCTGCTTTAATCCATAAACCATATTATAAAAAAGAGAGCTCTAAATGAACATCTAATCTCACCAGTGCTTCCCGGATTTCTATATTCACTGCTTTTTTTACGGTGAAGTTGTACTTGTGGTAAACTGTGCTGTTTCATGAAGGGGTACACAGATTGCCTTTCTTCTTTGGAGATGATGGACAAGCTGTAGCAAAGAAAATATTAGAAAAACCACAAGAATGTATTATTGTTGCTTTTCAAAACATCCCTGTTTGTAATTATCTACGGTTAGAAAAGAGTAAGAGTCGAGCAGCTTTGTAAGACTGTCCGTTTTGAGATATCATTACCATATTAGCATGCTCATGTCAAATCTCCACGTATACACTGTTTACCATGATCACCATCTTAGTGCTAACATTTTCTAATTTGCACTTATATAGCCGAGGCTGCTGGCAATAACATTTATTTTGCAGGTATTGGGACATCATCATTTTGACGTCATGGTGGCACTGGATAAAAAGTTAAAGGATGCCCAAAGTTATTAATGCTCATCTTCAGGGGACAACTAGATGTTGAGTCTTAACTAGTTAAAACTAGTTCAAAGTTAAAATTCTTGATGAATGTCTGTACCAAACCATCCAGAAGATTTTGTGTTTCCCTGGATCGTTGACAGCAGACATTTAACACAAACCACAAAATGTCTGCAATTGGTGGTCTGTCTGAATAAGTGACCAAGCGACCAACATTGTATCTCAGGAGCCCCACCACCAGCTAGGCTAAAATACCTATTTATATCAGGGAAAGATTGTGGTTATAGTTGAAAGAAAAAGTAACCTTTGACAAAGAGGATGAAAACTGCAGACTCCAGTTTCAAAGACAGACACTATTTGTCCACTAAGAGTTTTTGCAGCATCATAACAGGATATTTGTTTTCTTTTACTTGCAGCTTACTTCAGCACCAAAGGTCTTACCCCCCTCTTTGGTTAGTGCTGATTTTGCTGCGAATGAGCTTTCAAAGATCTACCCATATACGTTTGGCCATAAACCAAAACTGAGGTACGAATGTGTGTATCTGTGTAAATGTATCCCTTCTTTCTGGAAGTTTTATGTCCAGTTACACATTGCAGTATCCCTTGTGGCTCCCAGGTCTGTGTATCTCCATAACAACAAGCTGACTGATGCAGGGCTTCCTGATCACATGTTCAATGCTTCTGACAATCTGGATATCCTAACATTGTCAAGCAACTTCCTGCGGGTTGTACCCAAGAACCTGCCCTCCAGCCTTTATCGTCTTCATCTAAAGGTATGGCACCTGTACCATTGCATACTACCAGGAGAGTAGAGAATAATATAAGATACCAGATGGTTTTCCAGCTTAAGTTTGCACTTAGATGTTGGGTGGATGACATCTGTGTCTTTAACTCATGAATATGGCCACGATGCTAACATTTGGATTGTTCCTGTGGTTACAGAGTAATAAGTTGGAGAAAATCCCAGCTGGGGCTTTTGACAACTTGAAAAACCTAAGAGAGTTGTATCTCCAGAACAATCTGCTCAGCAATGAGGGCATGGACAACGAGACTTTCAGGTGGAAAAATCCTCACTCACAGACCCTCAGTGGTTAATATATTGTTAATATATTCAAGCATGCTGATGCTATGGCCCTGTGTAAAGCCTTAATGGCACCACAACGCATTGATTACAAATGAATTTATGTGTGAACTCTTGTGTTGCAGCAGCAGAGAGAAAGCAACACAGTTCAGGATCAGAGAACTGATTTGATGACTTCCTCTCCCTCTCTTCTGGTAGCCAACTGAACAGCCTGGAGTGCCTGGATTTGTCAAATAACAATCTGAGCGTCGTCCCCAAGGGTCTGCCTCGCAATCTAGTGCTGCTTCACCTGGAGAAGAATTCCATCCGCAGCATCCCCGGAGACGCTCTTATCTCTGTCCGAAACCTTGAGTACTTGCTTCTCCACAATAACAACATCCGCTCCCGTTCCATCCACCCAGGTGCCTTCCAGGTACGTTTCTCTTTCATTTCATATTCTCTTAGATCTTTCACAGAATCACACGATCGTGTAATAACATGATGATTTTATCGAGGATTTTCAATTGTAAGAAAGCCCTTGATGAGATGATATTCTCCACTGCTTCACATTTGACATTTTGAATTTCTTTGTAATAATGGATCACTTTTGAATATTTTATTTGCTTTTTCACCAGGGTTTAAAGAAGCTGCATACTCTACACATGTATAACAATTTGCTGGAGCGGGTTCCCCGGGGCTTGCCTCGACGGGCCAAGACCCTAATGCTGCTCCACAACTCGATTTCTGAACTTGGCCGGAATGACCTGGCCCTGCTTTACACCCTAACGGAGCTCAATCTTAGCTACAACAAGCTGACCAACCAAAATGTTCACAGAGAAGCCTTCAGGAAGCTGCGCGAATTGGAAAGACTGGACCTGTCGGGGAACAACTTTCACTCCATGCCCCTGGGTCTTCCGCGCAGCCTGCAGGTGCTCGAAATCAAGAACAATCAGATCAACTCTATTCCGGATGGTGCACTGACGGGCATGGAGAAGCTGCAAAAGATCATCCTGAGTAACAACCAGTTGAAACTGAACTCAGTCTACCAAGGAGCTTGGATGGAGCTCAGTGCGCTCACAGTGAGTGTCTGATGGGGGACACAGATCAGATAATAGTGGAAGACGTTAGCCCTAGTTGTCCACTGCATAAACTTACTTCTCGTAACGTGGGGCTTCTCATAACATCAATATTTCTGACAGTTATGAGGCTCCTTTTACTAGCTCCTTCTTGTGCTCCCACTGAATTTTACAAACATTGATGTTTACCATTAAAAGAGCAAAAGTAAGGCTGACTATAGCTTTTCTATGCAAGTGAATCAAGATCAACGGCACTGCTCTGAAACCAGGAAAGTGCATATTAGTGCTACTGGGCCTGTCATATACAGAGGAGAGGGTCATGTCTGTGGCCCATGGTTATTTCTGCTATTGAGTGAAAGTAATTGGTAGACATTTGGTAAAAGGACTTTGGGGACCTTGGTAATAATGGCAGAAGTTTTATCAAATACTGAAAGTGTCAGCAGTAGCCATCAAGAAAAGTATAAAAGTGTGCACTACTGAATTATCTCAGCAGCAAGCCTGCAGCCAGCTAAGCCCAAGAGGAAAACTTGTCTGTCAGGCACCACCTGCACTGATTTGTCACACAGCATGTGTGAGTGTTGTATTTAAGGTTGCAAAACTTGCATTGCAATCACTGGCAATTGGAGTGGTAATATATAAAAGTGGAGATGGCAGGCAGGAGCTTTTGTCAAGATTGCACTACAGGGTTGTGACTAATTCCTGTAAAAGGTATCTATATCACCTCCTCAGTAGCAACAAAATATAGCTTAAGTGGAAGCAAGAAACAGAACCTTTGACAGTGGCTATAAATTGTCTTGATTCTTTGCAACCTGCAGTGCAAAATGGCTATAAGTAACATATTGAGTATAAAACATATTTCTGCATATTGCCTCTTATTTAAGAATGATTTAACATACAGATCAGCGAAAATGCTTTATTATGCTTGATTATTTACGATGCCTCTTGTAATTTTAGACATTAGATCTGTCTGCCAACCAGCTGTCGCACATCCCCTCGGACCTTCCTGAGTCTCTGGAGTACCTTCACCTACAAAGTAATCGCATCTCCACTGTTCCTGCTTCAGCATTCGAAGGCACTCCGAACATCAAAGGCATCTTCCTCCGGTAAGGGCCATGCAAACTATTTGTTAGTCTCAGTCATATGTTCCTTCTAATAGTCAGGCGCTCATCAACACTCCATCCATCCAACATGTTTGTTTGCACAAACTTAGTTTGCTTCAAAGTAATTGCACGAGAATTCCATTTGGATTGATCCCAACTCAGGAAACATTATACAAGTGTGACCGAATCATAGCTGTGAGGAGATTGATGCTTTTATTTAAAGAGATAGCTCACAGAAAAAAGAAAATTCACTCATTATCTACTCACCACTATGCCGATGGAGGGGTGGGTGAATTGTTTGAGTCCACAAAACACTCTTGGAGTTTCAGGGGTAAACAGTGTTGCAGCCGAATCCCATTGAGGTAAATGGTGACCACTTGTGCGGTGTTGCGAATGTGAATTAGGCTCCAGAGGAGGATATCAAAGGACCTTTAGGCTTAAAACATGGTGTAAATAAACAGTCAGTGGGGGTAGGGAAGTGTGTCTTCAGTCTGTGGACGAGTTGGTGTTTTGTTAAGTGCCCGTGCATGGAAGTGCAGTGTCAGATTTTGTGCGATTCGGACACGCAAAATGCTCAATATTAAAAATCTTTGATAACACGGGTGACTGGTGGCTGCGACTCTTCAAAGTATGTACCAGGCATGTTGAAGACTACAGCAACAACAACTGATTCTCCAATTTTGCAATTCTGCTTACTGAGTCGAGTTTCACTGACCATTGAATAAACAGGTGAACAGCTCTTAGTGCAGCATCAGTGGCTTCAGGGTTCTGTTGACCTGCAGCAGGTCTTCACTTTCCGCAGCTCAGTTACTGCAGGCCACTGTTACATTTTCCAGAAACAAAGCTGCAACCAGCTCTACCACGGGCCAAGCAAACAGCCCATTCCATACAGGCAGGTTTAGAACGGACACTGCACTATTAAGTGGTAAATCTAATCTAGGAATATTTTGAAATTTTGGGGAATAAGCTTACTTAATAGTATGTGAGTTCGAAACAGGGGGAAACAGCTGACCCTGCCCTTTCAAAAAGTAAGGAAATCTGCCTTGCAGTACTTTTAAAGGAAACTAATTATCACATTATATTTTCAAAACTCAAGTGTAAAATCCCTGCTGTGGTTTTATAGGGGTCATGTGCTGTTGCTTTATATTAACTGTGGAGACCTCAGATTGTTATAAATCTTATGTAACTCCTGCCAAGAAAGTCAATAAGCACATTTTCATAACTGTCAAACCTGGTATTTACATTTGTGAAACATACTGTGATACACATAGAGATTATAGCCGTTCAAATTTTTGTTTATAAAGTCTTCTTTTTACATTTCAAGGCATAATCTAAACTCATAGAAAATGATATACTTTTTACAAGAAATTCCTCTTCTGTTACTAATCAACTAAATTTATTGTGTTGGACTGAGCTTCATTTTGCAGAGTACTGATATCTAATCTCCCCATCTCCTCTAACTTGTGTGCATTCAGCAAATTTTCCACTTTGGTTTGTTTCACATAGTGCAGGCTTATGCCCGCAAGCAGAGCAGCTGAAAGCAGCTGTCAGACGGCAGAGCAAAGAGGTTACAGACAAACGCTTCCAAGGATTTTGTTCTGTTTGGTTTTCAGTCTGACCTCAACCTAGCTGCTTTATTGCTCGTGTTCACGGGCCTTGACCCTTCCAGGCTGTTGTCCTCTTCATGTTGTTCATATCAGCTGCTGACCCATTTCATTCATTATTTTGCATCAGTGAAGGAAGGGGAAAAAGGATTTGTGTGTGTGTGTGTGTTTATTGCATGTCCATATGCATTGCATGTTGGCTAGCTGTTAAAGTTCATAGACAACATTTGCAAGCATTTTCACTGATGGATGAGAGTAGATGCAGTTGATTTCAGGTTAAATTAGATGAAATACTTTGATGTAAAGTGAGCACATATATGTGTTGTGGGTGTTGCTCAGTGTGAAATATGTGCTCAACAGATGGATCCCACTGTACTGATCCCTGAGTGGAGAGATGACAGATGACATTTGTGAATGTCAACTGCTGTTAAACCCTCGCCTTCTCACATACATTTCCTCTCTTTGTCTCCCATGAAGGTTTAACCGCCTGTCTGTGAACTCTGTGGATGAGAGCTCTTTCGCCCACCTGTCCAACTTGCAAGTGCTGGACATTGGCACAGCAAACACTGACCTTCCCTTTAAAGGAGACGACATGGAGGGTGATATGATGATGGAGGAGGAGCAAGAAACATAAGAGACGCTTAATTAAACTGGACTTGATTGTGTGAAGGACAGAAATATTATCTAAATGGGAATGAACCTGTGAATGTAGTTGTCCTGGTTCATTATCGTATTGTGCTGAGTGGCAGAGTCACATGTTTCTGGTGCAGGATACCAGATGAAGTTACTTTAGTTTCCATTGTATGGGCTGGTTAGTATATCTTTATATCTGAGCTTTCATATTGTATTGACTGTTGCCGTACAACATCTTTCTATCGTTTACATTTTGTTATTCTGCTTTATTCTAAGAAAAATCTATTCACGAATTTTCCTTTGAAAATGTCTCTGTATCAAAATGAAAAATTAGTTTGCACCTTTAAGCAGATGTTTATACTTTGTGCATCTTAATGCATGCTTTCATTTGGTTTATGGCTGTCCCTTCTCCCTGGCTTACTCAATTGATTTTACTAGAAATACTGTGAAACTATTTGTGTTTTAACAAGAGTGGCCAGATAAGCAGTTGGACTCCCACTGAAACCAACACACCCACAGTGGCTGTTGAATGAAACACTGCAAGTCTCAAACATGGCTTTATTTCAATTTGAATGAGTAATCTATTGGTTAGTTACTTTAGAGCAGTCAATCAATCTCTCGAGCCAGAGGTGATTTTATTATATCAACCCTCCAAAAGTCTTAAGTATTTATTATGATATTAAGTAGAAAAGAAAAATAACAGAGCAAAATATAACATTAAAGAACCTTTAAAGTAACAATCCTTAAAATTGTCAGTACAATAAATACTTATATATACATATTTATACATTTTTATAAATATTCATTATATAGGCACTGTATTCCTTAAAGGTTCAGTGTGTTGGATTTAGTGGCATCTAGCGGTGGTGTCACATTTGCATCTAGTTGAATACCCCAGAGACTTAACCCCACTCCAAGCGTGTAGAAGAAGGAAAGTCAAAAGGAAAAAATATATATTATGAAAGGTCCTTTGTGGAACCAGTGTCCAGTTTGTTTGTTGTGGGCTACTGTAGAAACATGGTAGACAACTTGGAAGAGGATCTTCCAAGTAGTCTACCATGTTACCTGATGTAGATAGAAAGGTCTCATTCTAAAGTATGAGAATGCAATAATTCTTAGTTTCAGGGATTTTACAGACATGAAAACATCTGCTGATACATCCTCCTAAATCCTACACACTGGACCTTTAAGTTTAAGTTGTTATGGTTACTGGCAGTGTTCATTTCTCAGGTGGCATACACTGCTCAAGAGATCACAGAGCATGGTGCCTAGACATCCTGATGTGTTGCACAATGCAGTACAACCAAGACTGTTAACTAAAACATTGTGACATCATAGATTAGCGCAAAAATTTGTTGGCCGTGCTCAGAAGCAGATCTTTTTGCTGTTCTTCTTCTTCTTCTTCTTACATTGTCAGTTGTGTGTCTGTTGCTCCCAGCGTCCAATACATGTATCATACAAAAATGTACATTCTGTTGCCCCCAGTAACTAAATCAAACCAGGACTGAAATCGTAAGGTTTGCAAGTTTAGCTTGACAATTTTGACCTCATGAATAATTTGAATTATTAATCTAATTAAATTGGATCTCTAGAATTTCTCTTTCAATTGACAAATTGTAATAAGAGTGCTGTTTCAGCACTACTTTCAAATCAATCCGATGGTGTTTAGTGTGACACACAGCCAGTGAAGTATTTGTTTTGGTACAGTAATATCCATTAAATGCAGTGATTTACCTACAATGTGGAGGATGTTAGACATATCTTTTCAGATTCTTTAACTTGTGAATGACATATTCAAAACATAAACCGATTTCAGCTTCAATGCTACTTCAGTCTGCACCAGTTTTATATAAGAAGATGGAACGTATTTAGATATGACATTTAAAATATCACTCACTATATTGCTATGATTTCAGTGTCACTTTCACATACAGCAGTATTGTACTGTCACATATACGGTCATCAAACACACCAATAAATAATTTGAAAAGACTTTGCATTTCTGAACATTCACCAGAACATCTGATCACTATCTCAGCAGGTTCAGCGTCACTGATCATTTCTGCAGGTAGTGCAGATATCGGTCTCATTCTGGCGCAACCAGTCAACGGCTATTTTGCTGCAGCACACTGAGCTTCTCTCAAATAATCTTGGTGACTCACTATGCACCCAAGTGGGAAGAGAGATGTGGGAGATGGTGTGACGATGAAGAGCCAGCAGTGCACTGATGTCTTCAGCCAACTAGTCATTTATAGCTTAGAAAGGTTCCAAACATTGAAATGACTCAGTGGCAGCCATGATAAGAGCCGGTCCAATTTTTGAAATAGTACGGAAATGAGCCTCAGTGCTTCCCTTTTTTAATCTCCTTTAACATAAGGTACACAGGTCATCCTTCATGATAGGAAATGATAATGCTTTCCAACAATTCCTTGTGACAACCACATTTATCATTGCCACACATTAATAACATCCATTACATTACATGTCTTTTTTTTTTCCACCATTCACCATCGTACAATTATTGGCTAGTATTGTCAGCGCAGTCAGATTTTTTTGGCACCAAGTCTACTTCACATCTTTCCTTCACCTCATGATGTTTTCTGTTGAGGTAGTTCTATAATGCTGGTGTATGTTTGAGTCTTCATTTTTCTGGTAAGTGTGTTTTTAAGTTGTTGTTTGAGATCTCATGATTGACAGCTGAAAGTGACTGTGATTGGTGGGGTGAGTGGACTTGTACGACCTTGATACCAAGACTCCGCCCCTTCATCACTGCTGCACAGACTCTGGCTCCAAATGACGTCAGCAGCACAAGATAACACCATCTGCATCCAGGATGTTTTTGACATTGTCATCATCTTTGTTTACAGTTACTGATCCCCACTCACACTTTGTGTTGAGTGTGCTCGGACATGGCTCCAGATCAGGAGGATAACAGCGGAAACATTTTGCTAAAACACATGGTGTAAATGACACAGTTTCAAATCGGAAAGTTTTAAAGTTCAGCCTGAGGTAACAAGGTATTTTTCCAAATTTAGAGTGTGCAATTTGGTGTAGGAGTGTTTGATCTGTAAGAAAGTGAGACAGAGAGTTCCTGCGAAAATCTGAACTCTGTGGTTCCTCACATGTACACAGTGAAGGCATATAGCTACGAGAAAAAGAGGTACTTGTATGAATGAAGCAGGTTAAAAACCTCATGTTGTGGGTGGTGCACCTTGAGAAGTAATTCAGTCCTGACAGTGTTTAACTACAAGATCTGTCAAACTCTGACTGCTGCAGCCTCATATTACCTCTGGCTGAACTTTGCAATGTACTTTTGCATCGCCTGAAGACTGTAAGCCGAAGTCACTCTGCATCTAGAGCGCACTAAATTCACTTGGTCCACAAATTCCCACAATAGAATAACCGTAACATGTTCACTCATTTCTTGTGACAAAACTAGGCTGCAAAGCTTTGCTTGTTTTATGTAGATAATAAAAAAAACAGATGATGATGCTCAACACTGATGTATGATATATAACAGTAAAATGTTCTGATCACTGTGCTCACTATACAACAAAGTAATGAACAAAGGAATATAATTTGTCCCCCATGTATTTCTGTGAGGGTGTCAGTACTTTATGGAGGAATACAGAGACCAGTACGTGTTTCCACAGACACAGAGTGTATAATCACAGACCTGAAAACATCCAAGCCTAACATTCACATGAATGACTTCAGGCAGTGGATCATGTCGACAGGTTATATCAACCAGTGCATCAGAAGTTCATGTGCTGTTGGTATCAAATGATACAGGCCATCGCAAACAGAAGCAAATAAACTCACTCACACTACATACAAGAGCCACTTGGTTTACGTTACATTACCAGTAGATGTTTTGAGGCTGTTCAAGTGCCAGGGAAGTTTAACTCACTTAAAATCTCTATCCTACTGCATGTTTGTACGCTAAATCATGACCACAGTAGAAGTTTGGTGAAATTGCTTCTCCTGTTCCTCAGTCAGCCTGTAGCACCACCAGCGTTGTTAAGGCAAAATTAAACAATTAGGACATTTCACTTTGCCTCCTTGCCATTCAGCTCACACCAGACTCTTGCAGTCCTGACTCGTCTCTTATATGACTCAAATAACTGGCTGTTTGCAGTAGTATAAAACAAAGTAAACACTTGTCTTATTAACATGTTGCACAGAAAACAAAAAAGAAACCAGCAAATCATATAAAATGTAGATATCAAATAGAAATCAGTTCATCAATGTAAGTACTCACGTGTGCTTTCAGAGTCTGGGAGTTTAGTAGTTCAACCTGAAGGTCCAGACGAAGGACATTTAATATTTATAGAATTATCTGTTCATTTTAATCAAACACATGCTGTGAAGATGAGCTCAGTCGTCCTGTCCTCCCACCTGTACTGGTGTTCTTTGCTCCGAGGCTCTGATCAGCACAACTACACAGTCAACACATAAACCTCCAGTGGGAGGCTATACGTTGGTCTCAAGGCCATTCATGTCAATGGTGCACTGTTCTTTGCCCTTCTTCAGGTGCCTTGGAGGAATCGGTGGCTTCTTCCTCTCTGTCAGCGGCCGCACGCCCTCTTCAAGCTGCATGAGCCGGGCCACGTCAGGAGGGAGGAGCTCATGTTTGATCCCTGAGGAAGGGGGCCGGTAGTTGCCATTGTTGTTGTGACAGTTCATCAAAGGTGGGGTGCTCAGGGTGGGTTTGGTCTCGCAGATCAGTGGCACCTGGGGGGGTCAAGGGAGGAAGTTGTGGGATGATCAGAGTTTAAGATGTAAGGAAGGAAACAGAGATATTATATGAAATCATAAAATTGAGTTTGACAATAACTTTTCAATAACTGCAACGAAATGAATCCTTCCTTCCTTAATTTCTGCTATTATGGAGTATTTACCAAAAACTAAACCGGATAAGTAACATGTGGCAGAAAATAAATCTCTGGCCATACCAAAAGACTGTAATTAAAGATGGACGACACATCTCCACTTCCTCTTGTTTTAGAAAAATGAGGCTAAGATATCATGATGATTCACCCCGTTCTTATTGCATCAAATATTGAAAACCAAACTTACTGGGAAAAGTAAGGTTTTGACAAATAAGAACTACCTAAAATGACAGAGACCATCTTTGAGAGAAAATTATTTGACGTGTATTTTGACTTTTGACTTTGGTCCATATCCCATCCACTAACATGGAGGAAGCATGTTTTTTAACCAGTACTACGCAGAGCCATTATGAGGTGATCAAGATGATATGGCTTCTCTTATGGAAGTTGTCATGACGTTCAACTTTATATACAGTCTATCCAGCAGTGTTTTCCAAAATACTTTTTAGTTTTGGGGGGTTTTGTGGGGTGTGTTGGGGATGCCACCTGTAAACGTAGTAGAGGTGATGCATTTTAAAACTACAACATTGTTGTGTGGCTGTAGCTTCAGTACTGCCAGCACACTGGGGTCCATATTTCATTGTAACAGCTTGATCATGCAAGTGGACAGCTCTGAGTACGTCACTTCACACCTGGCATTAGAAGATGTCTCAAGACATATCTCGAGGGACCACTTGCGATCGGTTCTCACTTTCCTGCTCTGTATGCAGATACACATGTGGATCCTTTCTGTTATCAAAGACAAAACTAAGTTTGTGTATGATCCTGTTACTTTCTGCAGAGAAAATACCCTTAACTCACCCCATCTCCCTCTTGCAAGAAGTCTTTCCTGCAGATGTGTGCCATGATGCCTGTAGCCAAAGCATCGCCCATTACATTCACCATGGTGCGGAATCTGTCTCTGTAGAGGGGGTAGACATCGAGGAGAGAATATGAACAACCGGACCAGAAACATTATTTCATACACTATTTCTGGACATTTTGGCCTGAAGGAAACTGACATGATTAAAAGGGGACTCATCTGTTTTTGCTCTTGTTTGATTAGTTTGAATCTGTTCCGCAAAAGTGATGGAGGTATACACACATGGTACTTACAGTGCCCAGTCTACTGCAATAATAAGAGTGATGTCATCGGTTGGCAACCCAACGGATGTTAGCACTATCACCATGGTGACCAGTCCGGCTTGAGGTATCCCTGCAGCACCAATGCTGGCTGCAGTGGCTGTGATGCTGGTAGAGAAATGGAATGTCAGTATGATTATAGAACGAAACCTTATTCCCTTAATTGATACAAACCCTCACATGTGGCTCCCTCTGAGGTTTCTATGTTTTTTTCCCCTGTTAATACCGGGGGGGGGGGGGGTGGGGGTGGTTTGGTAGTTTTTCCTTGCTCTTGTTGAGAGTTAAGGACAGAAGATGTCGCACCTTGTTAAGACCTATGAGACAAATTGTCATTTGTGAATATGGACAATACAAATAAAATTTGATTTGATTGATACATATAGTAATAGTTTATGCCTAGGGACTACAAAAGGAAATTGACTCTTTGTTTGAGATTTAGGAATTTATGTATTTTAACCATTTCTAAACTACCAACCACCTTTTCATTTCATTGATGTTTCCACAAGAGTTGTACTTCGACTCTTAATTCATGTAATTGCAATTCTTAATTCTTATCACAGAACATTGCTTTTCTGACTTTGTAAGTCATGGGGCTATTTTATGACCGTGCCGCATGCTGCAAGCACATTTAACTGACAAAAACAATATATTGAATTGTTGTCTTTAACATTTGTTGAGTAATTTGCCTGATGCTTCCTTTTTTTAATTAAAGCCATTCGGTGAAGTGGATAGAGATAATGTTTGACGCGATATAAAATTAAATTTGAAAATTCTGGTGTGGCGCCCCATGTGGTCACATATAATATAGACACTGGTGGACTAGGCCAGTATCCTCCAGTATATAATATTTTTTTCATGCCAAGCCAACAACATCAATGCTTCAAAACTGTGGTGATGCATTTTCTCCTCCTCCATATTCCTAAATGGTGAGTTTCAGGAGTTAAGTGGAAAACTTCACATATTAAGGCTCCTGGTAAGGCAGGAAGGACACAAGGACACAAATGGAAATCAAGGCAAGACTATTGTGCCGTCCTTGGTCCAACATATGTTTAGAAGAAAAGCCAAAGTGCATATCCAAGCAAAATATGTGCAGGTACAGGTCATTCACTATAGGATTAACAAAGGAGTAAGTCACATTATTCAGCTCCTAATAACAACTTGTATTCTTTTATTTAACAAAGCAATGTTTCGATATACGCAGTAACAGGAAAACTGACTTTTATGAGTTTGGTCTCCTGCTGCTCTAACATCCTCTGCACATCCAAGCTTGGCAGACAGCAAAACATGTCAGTGCATCCCATTCTACTCTTACCCATATTGTATGGTCTGAAAGATTGTCTTTAGAAAAATGAGAAAGATCTGACCATCACATCTAAGTTCCCACACACAAAGATTTTCAATTAGTCTCAAACACAGTTTACCCTGCTTTAGTATTGTTATTGCTCACTGAGCCAATCTTTTTAATTGAACCACTCTATTTTATCCATGGGCTGTTTTGATGAGAACTTACTCATAGTACAAACACTTCAAATTATATGAATGTTTTTTTTTCTTCTTCTTTTTGGAAATCAATCAAAAGATAAGCCTGGCCTCATTTTGTTAGCAGATAACAGAATGGACTAATAACTTCTCCACAGAGGCCGTCCCTCTACATGTGGATTAGTCCCATCCTCTGTGATGTCAGATGGTGCGTGGTGTCTATAATAGTGGACAGTGTGTGGACAGTGAACTGCATGTTGTTGCACATGTGAAGTCTGGTGCAGATCCGGAGGTTGAGGATGATGATCCCACCACTCATGGCAGCATGCTAGTGGTGGGGGAGGTGAGTTGGGATCAGAGGTCTCCCGGTGGCGTGACTGGGACATGGTGGTTTATCGTGGCCACATGGCTCTTTTCAGACAGAGATAAGCGGATATTTTCAATCTACAGTTGCTTTATGAAATTATACATAAAAGAAACATCCATTGGCGAATATAGGGGAGGATGACAGCTACAAAAGATGTAATATTTTAATGTCTTAATTTATGTTTGTAGACAATCTCTAAAGGAGAAGATATGACCGTGCCCTCACAATGATCGGCCATCTGGAGTAATTTCAATTTTCTTACTACATGCATAATTTTGCAAGGATATTGAATATTTTATAAAAAAACATTACATAAGTGTCTGTTAAACTACTGTGTAAAAAATGATTCTTATTCTTATTACTTAATCAAACACATATGTTCGCATTCATATATTTCAGAAAACATTTCCATACGTTTTATCTTTTATAAACATTCCTATTTTACGCATTCTCAAATTCACCAGAACCACCAGCAGATGAATGTGCCCAATTAGTATACACAGGAGTTTCACTGCAGTGGTGTGGTTTTCCTCATAGCTTATTGTTGATGTACGTATAATCCCTGGATTTCAGGGTTTGAGTCCCTCCTTCATTTTGGAAAGACAATCAGGGGTTTACCGTTGTCCCTGTAGCAGAATGACAATGGGTGAAGCCAAACCATTACCCAGCACTGACTCTATGGGGTTAAAACCGGATCTAAGACACTTAAAGGCGATAGTGTGCTTTGATTAAAGAGCTTGTTGGATCATTGCAGTGTATGGAAACTCCTCCCCCAACACATCTCCCATGGCAGAAATATCACTTCTCATGATTGCAGCTGTGTGCAACACCATGGAGATACTTTTGACGAGAGACTGAAGCTTCACACAGATACATGTAGGAGAAGGGTCCTTTAAATTGAATTGTCATCTGCTATTGAGCTATGGCATCACCCCAATATTTTAAGTTCTGAGAAGAAGCAAGTCCGTACTTAGACATGTGGATTTGAAGCATCAGTATCAATCTATAGTAAAGTGGTGACACTGTACATTATATATTCTAGTATTAAAAAAAAAAAATTATGTGCAAAAGCTCTTGTTATTTTAACATTTTTGTGTAATAGGAAACAGATATTGTGGCAGTGTTGTGGCATCTAAAGTGCAATTTTTCCATTCATGTGGCCCTGGCTTCAGAAATAGAGTGCTCTCTATTCTGATGAAGCCTTTATGTGAGGACGGTCCTTTAACACCTTCAGATGAGACAATCATCTGTAGCCTCCCACTTCTATTTTCTGGGATGATCTCTATGATCAGACACCACACTGTAGCTGGTGGAAACTGTTGTCCGATTGCCACCAGTATGAGATTCAATCCTTGGTTTGGTTTCTTTTTTTGAAAGTATGTGGGTGCTAATCATTTCAAACTGCTGGTTCAGATGCTCATCAATGACTTTCTGTATGTTTACAGTGATCTTTGATTGCATGATGAAGAGCAGGACCTTTTGATGACCAATTGCTGGCTCTTCTGCACAGCTGGGATAGAAGGCTGAGTTATCTCTACTGTTTGATGGCATAGTGTAGTAATAACCCACAAAAATAAGTAATTGATGCTCATGAAACAATGTGAACATCTTTCGAAATATACAGATAAATGGATAAAAAGTGTACATAAATAAATATGGCACATTCATTAGATAAAGGAACCTCTAATCCATCATCCAACCTACTATTTACTCTCCCATGTGTCATTAAATTAAGTGGATATGTTAAAAAACCAGAGACATATATATTCCGTGATGATTCTGCTCTACAGTTTAAAGGATTTATTGTTGTTGACATCATTGCTTTCAAATCCAATGATATCTTTCCCATGTTAATGAGCTTACAAGCGCAGATGGTATAGAGCACGGTCCACTGACCTGATGGTGATGATCTGGCCAAAGTCCAGCTCATAATTATTAACTTGTGCGATGAATATCGCTGCCACAGCCTCGTAGAGAGCAGTGCCATCCATATTGATAGTGGCGCCCACGGGTAGCACAAATCGGATGATACGACGATCGATGTGATTGTTCTCCAAGAGGCACTTGAAGGTAATAGGCAATGTGGCAGAGCTGAGGAAGACAGAGAAGAAGAACAAAGAGCTCAGAAGATTCAAAAGTCAATAACATAACCGCTTCTCAAATTGTCCTGAGTATATCTGCTAACAACTGGGGACTATTCCAGTTTGTTGTGGTGAGAGAAACAGCTGACACTCTTACGAATAAGAAAACATGCGATCATGTTTGTAAGACATTCAGCATGCACAGATGTATCTGACTGATCTGAGCCCAGCTAACACATCTCGAAGATCAAAGCGTTTATTTACATATATACAGGCGTGTACAATGAAATTCTTTCTTTGCCTTCCACTCTGAATACCGTGTTTTTTAAGAGTTAAAAAATATCAAAGTATGACAAATAAAAAAATATGAATATGTACAATAAAGCATTAGGGCAAGGTAGTGCTATAGATTTATGTTCTTATTGAGTCTGTGCAAAACACTCATTGCAGAGTGAAGGATCTGTGTGTTGAGTCGGTCCAGGCTGGTGTCAGGGCCAGTGAGTATTTGACCTATTTAACAATCTGATGGCTGTTGGATAGAAGCTGTTCCTCAGTCTGGTGTGAACAGTCTGTGTTGGAGCTGGGTGGAGTCCTTAATAATGGAGCAGGCTGTTCTGTGGACTCTGCGGTGGTAGATGTCCTGCAGAGAGGCTACTGATGTCCTGACAATCCTCCCAGCAGTCTTTACCACTCTCTGCATGCGCTTGCGGCCCATTGTAGTGGTGCTCCCATACCACACAATGATGTAGCTGCAGAAGTTGCTGAGGATCTTTGGTGACGTGGCAATTTTCCTCAGCCTTCTCAGGAAGTACAGCGGCTGTTGTGCTTTCTTGACCAGCTGGGTGGTGTTTAGTGTCCAGGTGAGGCCATCACTGATGTAGACGCCCAGGAATTTGAAGCTGCTCCCCCTCTCTCCCTCAAGCCCACGGATGATCAGCGGTCGATGAGTTCTTCCCTCCTTTCTCATGTCCATAATCATTTCCTTGGTCTTGTCTGTGTTGAGGGTGAGATTGTTCTCCTCACACCATGTCAACAGACTTGCCACCTCACTTCTATATGCTGTGAACAGTGTGTAGAGCATGGGGCTGAGAATCCATCCTTGTGGGGTGCCAGGGTTCATCACGACGCTGTTTGATGTTGTATTTCCAATTCTGACAGGCTGCGGCCTGCCAGTGAGGAGATCAGACAGACAGTCACAGAGTGTGGAGTTGAGGTTGAGGTTTAGCAGTTTGTTAGTGAGCTTGTAAGGGACGACTGTATTAAAAGTGGAGCTGTAGTGTATGAAGAGAATCCTGATGTAGGCATCTTTTTTTCCAAGTGGGAGATGGCTATGTGAAGGGCTGCAAAGATTGGTACCTCTATTAGGTATGCTGCTCTGAATGTGGGCCAGAACCACTCTCTCAAAACACTTCATGAGGATTGGAGTTAGTGCAACTGCCCTCATTCAGACAAGTCACTGGGCTCCTTTGGGAACTGGGTTGATGGGGATGGTTTTGAAACAGGTGGGGACCGTGGCCTGTGAGAGAGACAGGTTGAAGATGTAGGTGAGAATATCTGCCAGCTCTTAGCACATGCCCTGAGGGCACGCCCAGGGATGTTGCCCGGCCTGCTGCCTTGCAGGGGTTAATTCTCCTCAGGGCTCCATCAGCTGAATGAATGTATGATCTTAGCCAGTCACCAAATACTGTGGTCATCAGCTCCATTATACCACAAGCTGACTACGCACCTTCTCCAAGAACAAGGACTGGATTCACATGGAAATGCTTTCAAATTTATTTGACCAAACCAGTGGTTTTGTGTGTTTTGTCCAATTTATTTCAAATCGCAAAGCATTTCCAACATGTGCTGTTATGTTTTAGATTTCCAGTTTGCTGCTCACCAACTTCCAGGCAGCCGCTGGCTCTCGTCCATTTCTGTATGGGATTAACAAACCAATCTGTGTACCACAGTGAACATAATGTCTGCTTTTACATTAATGTGCTATATCCCAAACTATCAACCACATGTGCATGCAAAAATGTGGCCCTGACCACACGCACACACACAAAAAAACGCACACACATGCACAAATGGATAAGTGCCAGTCTAATCAGATGAGCGGAATGCTTCTTTACATTCCATTCTCTTCCCCCACACACCAGATGTTTTCCCAACATCCCTATGAGGCTTTTTACAGTCATGTTCCTGTGAGTTGTTATGAAAGGAAAGGATCTGTAGCATCAGGACTGTGAGATGTATTGAGATTAAAAAACGACAAAATAAAAAATCGTTTACATCTCTTTTTCACACAAGATAAATTAATTGAGTTTCTTCACTGTATAGAAATTGTCTTTACCTGGAGGAGGTTGCAAGGGCGATGAGCAGAGCTTGCAGGATTCCCCGAATGTAAACGATGGGGCTCTTTTTGGTAATGAAGAAGTACATGGAAGGCAGGATGAACAAGCCATGCAACACCAGACCGAACACCACAGTGATGGCATAGAAACCCAGCTTCTTCCCCATGTCTGACGGATCACTCATCTCCAGGATCTTACCGGCCACCAGGAACACGATGCCAAATGGGAAGTACCTGAATGGGGAGTTGGTCAATGTCAGAAACAGTAACTGTGAGGTCTTTGTATACAACTTAAATAACTTACTGACAGATAGTTGGGTTGTTGAGCGACATCATGAGATGTTTGTACAAGTGTACAAACGATACAATCTCAAATGAAATAGATGAAAAATGTTCATTATCATAATGAAAACACCCTTTTCATCACATCATCTCCTAAAAATCATGTTTTTATACAGCTAAACTGCAACGGCAAATATTTTTGCAACAAGATTACATTTTCTTTTATAGCTTTGTGTAAGAACTAGACTACTATCAAGTTCTGTCTCCAAAGAAATAAGGGGGCAACATATTCACAAGAAGTCGGTGTGTCTACCCCTATCGTAACAAATAAGGAAAGGCCCAATGTTGCATCACAGGTTTATAGCCTATCTGCATTTACTACTTTTTGTTGGGCTGAGGGCAGAATGGGCACTAAAATGACTCATTATCACCTCCTCAGGTACTAAGTGTTTTCAAATGTGACTACTGGGGCACGATACACAATACACAGATGTTATTTTTACACATTATGTTGATGAGCTTTATTCTTTTTTTGGGTGTTTTAAACTTAAATATTTATAAATAGCTTCTTTAAATGTGGGGTAAGCGATTTCAATCCAAGACACTTTTGGTTGAATTCTGCTAGACTCTGTGTTCTGTGTGTGTGCTCTTAAAAGATGTGGTTAGAGTACACAGCCCTGGGAAACAAAGAAATCTGGACAACCCGAACAGCACAACACTGTTCCAGCCAATCAACAACAAGTGCATACATGCTTGTGCACAGGACAGGGGGGATAAAGGGGCAGTGGGAGCGAGACAGGTCTCTGAATCGGAAACAGCGATTTCCATGGGAATGGTCAAGTATACGATAATAGTACATTAATCGTCTTTCTTGGAGCAATATGAATATGAATATAACATGTGGACACATCACCTGTTACATCTCAAACAAGATAATGTAATCATTCCTCTGCCTTCTATGATCGATGGATAGTAGGATAGTGTCCCCGGATAATGTACATCACCACTTACAACTACTGTTAGCCACTGGAAATGCTAACACCACCTCACAGGACCCACATTCAATTTCACAGTAGCACTCCAAATGCTGAAGTATCACATATTACAGTTAACCCAAAGAAGATAACAAAAGGGTGACGACCCATGTAAACATCTTTGAGCCGTTTCAACAGAGGAGAGACCACCGAGAGTTCACAGGGAGGAAAAGTGATGAAGAGGTTGCTCTGTTGTTTGTCAGGTGGGTAACATTAAGTCTCTTTGGCTCACATTGTGCCGTCCCATTTGCTGATGTTTGTGGTTGCTAATTCCTACTTTCTGTGATCAGTGGTTTCCTTGGCCATGCACGTGCATGAATGTAGGGAGGTGGAGCTTCTGAAGGAGCAGTGAAGGGAGATGTGTATTTGTTTTGGTCTTGGGTTCAAATGCCAACAGTCGTTTCCAAGAATCGCTTACCCCACCTTTAGTATATTGAGGATATGTTGTTAATATGCATATTAAGATCTGATTACAGAATTTATCAGGAAAACATTCACAGACAATATTTTTTTTCTATCAAAATATCAGATCTTGTAGTTCATTATCAACTTTTAGTGACCCATCAATTTTGTTATGTAATGTTTAGACTCTCACAGCACTTATATATGAGGTTAGGGAAGATTGTGCTCTGGTTTAAGTTCACAGTCGTCACAGAAACAAGATGCCTATTTATATTTAACCAGGGGCCTGAATTACAAAATACCCAGGAGGTCTCATTATGCTGGTTATGAACTCGATAAGTAAACCCAGGTTTTACGACTCTAGATATAAGCGTCTAACAAAATAATTTTGTTTGTGTTTCCATTGCATTCATGTGAAATTTACATGTATTCTCATTGTGTGACAGTTTTAGCCTTATTTGCAACCCTGATGAGTTCAAGTTCAGCTTGGAGTAAATAAAAAATAAACTTAAAAATATACTTAGTATTGAGTAAGTAGGTTGATTTTCATATCTTTACAATACACCTTGTACAACACGTTTATTTAACTTCTACTGTATATTAATATCAGTATACAAATGCACAATGAGGTTTGGAAACAAGTCTGACACTCAATGAAAGTAAGTACAAAACCAGAAAGAACAATAAAATGTAAACTAAAAAGAGCCATTGTTCTGTTTCTGTTGAGCTGCTCTGCTTCAGCCACAGTGAACAGGTAATAAGTTAAGAAATGTAGGACGATACAGAGCAGACAGTCTGTGGTACTTTGGTTATGTTCGGCTCCAGCAGCTGTCAATGGTTTATCATTCCATCCAATGAGAATCTATATCTTTCATAAAGATACTCATCGGAGTAGGATTTGTTGGTCTCTGAAGACCCTTGACCTCCTCAGAGGTCCTCTAACAATTATCAATCCGCGCACGATACTCCACAGGATCCTCCAAAATCCCGGATGTCAGATTTGCAAGGAATTGATTGGAAGGGGGCGGAGCTTTTATATGTGTTGATCTCTTATCTTCAACTAAACCTGCTCCGAAGCAGGTTAGCCATTCAGCATATGTTACCATGGTGATTTACCCTGAGAAGAAGTGAACAAGCTTCGTAGGACTGAAAGCCCCGAAGAAAACCTGAAGTTACCCCGATAACCGCAAATCCTTCTTCGTAGTACAGGGCCGAGAACCACAATCTTTCCCCAACCTCCCCCCCCCCCAGTGACTCCACTGTTGTTAATTAATGAGCACTTCGGAGACAAAAATAGTTGCCTGTAAACATAACCCAGCCGGCAATTTAGTAATTTCTTGTGTAATGTCAAATAACCAAAGACGTCAGAACTGACCTGACACTGTTAAAAAGTGAAGGAATTTTCCTTCATTAAGTCTCTTCATTGTTATTTCAATAGTGAGACTGCAGAAGTCACTCAGATGTCAAATACTTTAAACCGTAGATCATTGTTTATCTGCAACACAGCTGCGAAGACACAGCTGCCCAATCTAAATTAGCAGTTTCCACAGCAACCAAGGTCATGGCAGGGAAACTACACAGGGACACAGAGTGTCCGCTCATTAGATTTGAATCACATAATGAATGAATATCTATTAAAGTGTAGCTTGTACTAAAGTTTTGGAAATAGATACAAAGTTCCACATACAAATGTATCTCTTAAAAAGATCCCTATAAAAGTCCCTTATTCACATTCATTCAGTAAACTAACATGACATTGTGGTAATGATGTTTCACCCCCCTCGCTGCATGTTCATCCTCCACTGCTTGTAAAACACTTCTAAAGCTAAATTGAAATCCTCACCATATGACGATGGCAACAATTCTGAGGACAGCCTCATTCAGACTCTGACAAAAGTTCACCAAGGCGCTGCCATTTGGTCCCATCCTTCCCAACATAATACCTGTGAAAACACAAAAGGCATTCTTTAAAATGAAAGTGTTTAATTTGCAATAATAAGTTTGAGTGCATTTGAGGGCAAGTGGAACACAACAGACTTCAGGCTAGAATAAAGCGGATATACCCATGGTGGCTGAAAAAATAACAATTCCAAGGACATTCATGCCATCGCTGGTTCCTTCCCGAGTGCGTATGAGCACGTCAGGGGGTGGAGTCAGGTCAAGGGCGAAGTTCTGGATGTCAGTTCCATTATCATCTTGGATACCATAGATGAGTGCTCGCCGTGTGGTTGACTCTGATTGGGTCAGACTCACTGTGGGCTTGGGTTTCACAATGTACTCGCTACTTGTTCGATACTGTTGCCAGGGAATAGAAACAGAAGCAGTGAGAGACTTGCAATAAGGCACTTAAAAAAGTGCTGAGACATTGTGTTTGTAAGTGCTGTGTCTGAAAATAAAGATCTTACCTGCTGAAAGGTGGCCTGGACCAAATTAGATGGGAACATGTTGCTGCAAGACAAAAAATACCCATTATGGTTCAAAAAGGTTGGACAGTAACAAGGGCTAGTCAGAGTTGAAACCTGATGCTGTTCCTGGTCTGTCTCTCCTCTCTTCCCCCCCCCATCTCTCTTCTCTCCCCTCTTTTCCACCCATCTCCCCTCTCCTCCCCATTTTCCTCTGCTCATCCCAACCGGTCGAGGCAGATGGCCGCCCACACTGAGTCTGGTTCTAGAGGCTTCTTCCAGTTAGCGAGGGACTTTTTTCTCTCCACAGTCGCCAAAGTGCTGCTCATTGTGGGAACTGTTGGGTTTCTCTATAACCCTTTAAGGTCTTGACCTTCTACGTAAATTGCCTCGAGATAATGTATATTATGATTTGGCGCTATACAAATAAAATTGGATTGAGTTGAATTGAGGGGTGTTCAAATATGTTAATACAGCTCATTGTGATCAGTCTAACATAAGTAACACTCTACATTCTTTACTTTTTCATATCATAAGATCCCTTTTCACTACAAAGCTGGAGAGGTGTTTTGCTTTGGTCTAAGTAAAAGGGCAGTGAATCATAGTCGGCAGGCTCCAAAGAAAACATCCCAGTCTTGTTGGACAAGCTCACATAATACAGAGCAGAAGGCTGAAGCAGTGAACAGAGTAGCTCTCACTATTTAAACTCTGCCCAGGAGACCTAATTATTCACATTTATACAAAAAAACAAGTATAAAGCTACAGGCTATGACTAATTCTTCAGCGATTTCATTTGATACGATCAAGGGACCCTCACGTCTTAACAAACCTAATCATACATTCTTCGGTCGCTGCTCTATTTGAGTGCAGCTGCTACAGTTGAAATTGGAGACGCCTACGACCTTGACCTCGCATCATGCTCAGAGTTATTTAGAATACTTTTTTAAGAAAGTAGGCAGTTTGACTGAAACTAAATATCTGAAAATGTTTCAGGGAAATCTGGTTATTTAACCAAGACCAAAACCTCACTCTTACCTTATCCAAGTATCTTAAGTCTCTCACAAGATAGACTTTAATCTTTAATCTTTAATTAGACTTTAATGCCGCACAATTATGGGGTGTCTCTCCAGCATCATAAAAAAAGGGGGGGGGGTATGGAATATGAAAGGCTATGTGAGGTTGGAGAACACAGTCCAAACAGACTCATTTAAATGACCACTGCACAGCCACAAAAACTAAAATCCTCAACACACATGAAGGTTTAAAAGAAATAAGCTTGATAATAGCGTGTTAAAATACCATGTTTTTCAAATACAACTTAACCATAAAATATTAACAACGATATTAACAAAATCTTAAAACCCCCAAATACATTAAATGTCAAAATATTCGACCAATAAAGTAACAGAATATAACAAATTCATCGTCTATCTAAGACCTTGATCAGACAGACTCTATTGAAATAGGAACACACTTGAACAATTTATCCGAACCCCTCGTTACTATGGTCTGAATGGTATCCTTCTTAAAGTATCTGGATAAAACTGTGTTTGAAAACATCAGGACAGCTGAAGAGCACGGCCTCTAATCCAACACAGACTTGGTTTGTGCACCCTCTGTCTGTATTAAGATCCAACAGGAGAAAGAAGAAGAAAACAAAGAGGAAAAAAGCAGAAAAGCAGAATATGACTCATAAGAATAACCTCTGGGATGATTTACAAGGTGCTAAGCACAAGAAACCCTGGGGGCTGAGAACACAATGCAGGTCCTAATTAACTGAAAAGAGAACCGCTTTACTTCTTTCATGAGCCATTGCATCAGCCGAGGTGAAAGCCGAAAACTCCAATATACTTTGAAAAGTACAACAGCTGAAACCATTGATTTGTACTATACTACTAATACCTCTATCATGACAGTTGTCTTTGGTGCTCCCTTCATCTCTGTCACACGTTTTCTTCTGTATACATTCTCAAAACACTGACAACACCTCGCCATTTATGTTAGACACAGACCTTTCTAATGGAAATATTATCCATGAAGATATTGTTATATTGTTGCTGTGCTCTGTTACACGTGACATCTATTGCACTTCTGTCCGTCCTGGGAGAGGGTTCACTCACTCGTGTCTCTCTCTGTGGCTTCTTCTTTTTTCACCTGTTTTGGTAGTTTTTCCTTATTCTTGTTGAGGATTACAGACAGAGGATGTTGCACCTTGTCAAGCCCTATGAGGCCAATTGTGATTTTTGAATATGGGCTTTAAAGATTGATTGATTGACTAATTGAGTGATTTCAACATGCATATTTTCGAAATCTCACATTGGTGTGTTTTTTTCTTTGTCCTCAGCCTTATAATTATGGTTGAAGCAAACAAAAACAATGCATTTTTTATCTAATTCTTCTAGAGTTCACTGCATCTTTAAAGTAACCTGCTGATGCGCTCAGCCTGCATACACAGCTCTGTGCCGTCTCATTTATGGCCTGTTTCACTAACAGCATGAAAATGCTCAGATTATACAATAGAACTACTCACAGAAGCACAATGTAAGACCTATTACTGTTAATAGCTGTGTTTACTGGTTCTGTATAAAGAAACAACATTTCCTATATTTTTTTGTGAACAACAAAGGAATCACAGCAGGAACTGAACAAAAATTATTGGAAAAATGTCTCAGGTTTTATGGCATATTTAAACAGTCTGAAAAACTAGGATGCTGTGAAGTCTGCTCCAGAGAGGTGTGAATATTTTTTGTATATTGTGTGAACAACAGAATGAAGAATTAAAAGGTGTAACAGAACTGGTAATTTCATTTTCCATTCAACTCAGCTGAAATAAGCCCACAAGGGAAAAAGAGAAAAATAACATCTGAATAAGTCATTATTTTTGCACAACAGAATGCTGACCCACTGTCACTGTGCCATCTGGAATGTCAATTGGTTTGGTTCGTAGTGAGAGCTGCTGCTGTTTGGATCTCCGTCTTTTTGTTGACCATAACGATAGATATACCACAGCTGTAAGAATGATGGCAGAAATATTGTCATGGGAACATGCTGTTCAACATAAGTGTTTTTAAACTTGTTCTTATGTTAGATAAATCAGGTTGGGAGTGCTGTAATGTAATGTAAGGCAATGTAAGGTAATGTAAGGTAATGTAAGGTAATGCAATGTCAGTATTTAAGAAGGGGGCCAATATAAATATGAATATGATAGACTCTTTGCCTCCTTTTTTTATTTTGTAATCCTTATGCAGTTGTGTTGACTATTTTACTTTACTTTTTCCCCTCCTCTGTGATTTTCTGCTCCAGCCTGATGGGCTATACTGATTTCATTCATTCACAATTATCCCTGCCTCCCTAAAGTTTCTGGTTAAAGCCACATTTCTATGTTTTCGTTTGAAAACGCCTCATCTCTGCTGCAGATACTCCGTAGAGTTTTAGAGCCACTTGAACCGAGAAGTTTGGAAACGGTGCTGGCCCCATTTTAGTTTGAAAACTGTGGGGCTGCATTCTAGTTTGGACGGGCAGAAACTGAGATGTTTGGCAACAATGATGGAGACACTCACAACCGCTTTCTGATTAGGTCTTTTCAGTCAGGACGTAGCCTTCGCTGATTTGTCAGGCTCCTATCAGTGTAGAACGCAACATGGATCATCAATTAAAAAGCATTGCTGAACCTGTAGTTTTAGCTTACAGCTGTTGTGCAGTTAATTTCTGCATTTTACACTGATACAGCTGCTGACATGTGTACGAGACGAGCTATTATTCAAGCAATCTGGGACAATTCTGCAACTAACAACATACTGCTTGTGCACGCTCATGTGTCTGAGTAGTCACGTTATATGCATTTTGGGCCGTTAGTATGGACGATAATTGACCTGATACGGAGCCAAAACGCTTGTGTGGACGGAGATCATATTAGTTTGAAAATGCAGTTTTATATGAAAACATAGTGGTATATGAATGTAGCCTCTGTGTCGCACCTAGTCTCCGACAACAAAACATCTGTTTAGTTTCGGGCTTGAGTTTTTTTCGTTTGCCACGTATTATTTTTTTTTAATCTGTGCTGTGATCTTATCCAACTGACTGACGGTAAGATTTCACTCACTCATTAAAGAGTTACTTCACTAATCAAGCTTGCCTGCATTTGGAAATGAACAAGCTGTAACATCAGGTTAGCTGCTGGGCTAAAACATGCCGCCACTCTACTGGGGGAGATGGAACTCCATTCTTACTAAAGATATCCCTCATTTGGAGTTTTGATGGTGCTGGTGGAGAGCGCTGCCTAACACCTCAGTCCAAACTTGCGTTGAGATCTGTTGACTGTGAAGGCCGCAACACATCATCTTCATAATCATCACATCAGACCCCTCAAGCTCGATGGATGTGGACAGTAACATCCTGGGTCTCCATTCATTTCTCAGGTTCTTCCTTTAATTTGTCAACCGCCTGTATCTATACCCGGCAGAGCATTGGAGACACAGAATAAATCATCTCAATCTGAACTTGATGGCTCAGTTGCCATAGCACTAATGACCCAGCTTCTCTTTTGTACACTAATGTGTACACTCCAAGCAGGGATGTTTTATAATTGGCCTCACTCTCACTTTTGTGATATTGCCTTGACTTCCCTTTGTGTAGTGTGACAAGTTAATGCTTTACCTGAAGCCTGCAGTGATTTGCTCCTCCTGTGTGTTTTGCATCACTTGTGATAGTGATGTGTACATAGTGCGGTCGGCTCTGGCTTCCCTCAGCAGAGATAGCACTCTCCCCTGGTTCAATCCAAAGTCCATGTTTGTGTGACACTAAATTGATAATAAAGATTGTCATTTTACCCTTTACCCTCTGTAGTGGTGTGTTTTTCATCCTGAGGTTTCAGACATTTGGTGTCTGGTCTATTTTGCCAGTCTATTTCTCCCATAAATTTCATGACAACACTTTAAACCTTATGATAATGTAAACACATTTCAAAATTATGATGAACCCTGTAATCATGTATACCTGCAGATCCTCCATGTTTGAACTGCTCTCTCTCTCTCTCTTTAATTCCAATTCAAAATAAACTTTATTACCACGAAGGATCAAAAACCTATATTTTCAAAGCAGCTGATGGATTTATTTGCATTAAATATAGAATAATATGGAAATATCAACCATTATATGAAATACAATCTGATAATTGAATAATTATTATACTCATGATTAAAACCTATATGCTAATTGAACGCATGGCCATACAGGACGGACAGCTTTATGTAACTGAAGGATAAAATAACATGGGCAGCTGCGATACTCAGAAACATTAACTATAGAGCTTGTTTTTCTTCATGTGCAACAAAAGTCAATATATTTTGTAACTGTGTTGATGAGAGGACAGGAGAGGTCAGACTGGTTGGAGCTGGCATTGGAGCTATTATAAATATTGTTATCAGCCTATCACTCTTATTATTTTGAATTATGAATTGGTGCTGTTGTTATTGCTGCTGTTATTACTGGTAACGCCATTCAACTTCAACTCTCAACTTAATTTGTTGTAATTTGGCACAATGCAAATAGAATTGACCGATAATAACGTTTTACAACTATGTTGAACAGAGCACTATCTCAGAATGAACAAGGTGGAGGGTTCAGCAGAAGAAAAACTTCAGGTTTCACTCCCATAATCACGAAATGTGAGGCTGCAGTGACACAGTCTCCCCAACACTAGACAGCTGAAGGCTGAAAAACATCCTGCTCTGATGAATCTGGATTTCTGCTTAGACTGTAGATGGTCAAGTCCCAATTTGACATCAACAGCATGAATCCATGAATCCAACATGTCAACAGTCCAGACTGCCTGTGATGTGATAGTGTGGAGAACGTTTTCTTATCACACTTTGGGCCCTCAATACCATCATGGTTTGAATGTCAGTCTATCTGAGTATTGTTGTTCACCATGTTCATCCTTTTGTGGTCACAGTTTACATTCTTCTAATGGATACTTCCAGCAAGATAATGCATAATATCACAAACTGGTTTCATGAAAGTGCAGCTGATGATGTGATGCAGTCATGTTACTATCCATCAGAATCTCAAAGGAATATTTATAACTTCTTGTGGAATGCCAAGCAAAGACACAAACTATATGTGCTGTAAGTAGTTTTTATGTTGTTGCTGGTCGCGGTATAGACACTCCATATAACTGTCTTTTACCTCATCCTCTTGTGATCCCCTCCTGTATGTCCCTCTCTACAGAATTCAGATCTATACATCAGCCTAAAACCTTGATGACACAAATCCCCGGCAGCAGAAATAATCTGTGTACAGCTGTCAGTGTGCAGTTTTTCTAAGGACAGTGACTCACAGCAGCCCTCCCATATCCTGTTTGTTCTCTGCTAAGTATTGTCTTCCTGATGTCCAATCACAGACAAGCTAACTATGTGCTGTGTCTGTGCTGATTAATGGAAACAAAACACTAGACATGGCAGACGTGGAGCTTTCCCTGCTGGTCAGACAATTGAACAGCATCCTCTCCACGTGTACTGTACTGTCTACGTCTGCCAAACTGGTCGCCGCAGTAATTGCCAGTAAATGAGTAACGTTCACACATTTTGGAATCTTGAAATAGGAATCTGTTGTTCGGGATGTGGTGTGCACATGTGCAGCCTGAGGGTTGTCATGGTGATCTTACCGGATAAGGTCTAGCAGAGCATCAGCAGAACTCATGATTGCCTTGCCACTATCCTCTGAGTCCTCCTTCTGGGCTGCACCACCAGGGTGGATGATGGAGACCATGATGATCCCCACTATCACGGCCACAAAGGTGGTCCACAGGTAATAAGACACTGTGATCAGACCGAGCCGACTGGAACACTTGGCATCGAGGGCAGCCAGTCCTGACATCAAACTGGAAGAGGGAACATGCATTTTAGACACAATTATAACTTCTTCTTTAACAGTATTGGGATGATTAGTGAAACACAATTTCTTTTGTAACCATCCGCAAGTTCTGTTTCCCACTTTGACAAACAACATATTAATTCCACAAACACCTGTCTGTCTTTCTTTCTATCCTTTGTCTGTCTGTATGTGGAACGTATATCTCAGATATTATTCATCTTATATGAGTGTCCTTAATGGCCCGGGGAAGTGCAGTGTCGTGTGATTTGGACACTCGATACGTTTAATATTAATAAAAATCTTTTGCAGTAGGTGGGGGGGGGAACAGTGTGCCTTTAGCCTGTGGAGCAAGTTTACAATGTCTTCTAAATTCTCAGATAAGCTTATTATCGAGATTCAAACTGAAGCACAATGAACATTAAGACTTTATCTGTTGAATGTGCAAAGTAGCCTAATAAAAAGAAAAACGGTCATTTTGGTTATATTAAGGTCTGGACCTTACACTGAAGCAACATAAGACTTCCTCCAACAACTTCCTGGCTCGAACAAGCTGGGCATTGAATCACAATTTTGTGCATCAATGAACAAGACATGCCAAATTGTGTCACACCAGCAATAAAATCTATATTTCTTGCAGAAATTAATAGGAAGCAAAACCTAGTGTAGTTACAGCCACATGAAGGCAACATTTTTGAAAAGGTTAAGTCAAGTCAATTTTTTTTTCATATAACGACAGTATCTCAGCTCACATGCAGTAGGTCTTGGATTCACACTTAATATTCTACGTTCTCAATGATTGGCAAGTGGCGATCTACAGCCAATAATATCTGGCCCACCAAATAATTTTGATGATCTGATTTTTATATTACCTTATCGGACTGACACAGACTTTCACTGGTGTCACAGGTGTTTTTGAACTCCATCATGGCAGCAACACTCATAAAACCAATTGTGTTGCTGTAATGTTTTGTATCTAGCTTAATTGCAGTGCTTTTACTTTGAAAAGTTATGATCCTGGATCTGAAGATTGTTTCAGTTGCTTTACAGACCTCTTGAATAGTCAACGTGCATTTCAGTAATCACTCAAATTTATATATAAAACACATACATGAACCGTGATAAAGCTAATTTAGTTTCATTTCATGAGAAACATTGACTACAACATCTTCATTGAATATAAACCAGGTAGGATGAACACAAACTTTTCTTACTTCACTCTGCACCATAGACTATTCATAAAAATCTCAGCACACAACCAATAAAAAAGTGACAGTATATTGTAGAACTGATTGAGGAGGACTCACTAATGAGAAGGAATAATTCTAAAGTAGAATGAGGAGCATTACCACAAGCCAAGCAAACAGCCCATTCCAAACAGGAACTGACACTGCACCAGTGTTAATACTTGGACAATATTACCAACCTGTAAGGAAGTACGCAACCCTCCAATTTATCTGAAGACCCATTCAGACACAAACCTAGGCATTCATGTCTTGGACATTCATTCAGTCTAATAAGAAGAGTGTCCATGTTTTATCTGAGAGCTTAAAGACCTGGAAACTTATAAGTTCATAAGTAAGATCATTTTCCCAACTGCTGTTTGCAAGGTCAGGAATGATCTCTATATTTATATGACTACATCTGCGGCGGAACACCATGCATTGTAATAATTGTCTCCCAATCTAAAACACAATTTAACGAAATGAAACCTGACCTCCACGGCTCCTGTTATAGTCACCATAGTCATGCTTGATAAAAAGACAGATACTGTCAATATTCTTGTGAGCACAATTCCAAAGCACTTTGCTTTAACTCACTCAGAGACCCACCACTTATTCTAGTTTATAGAGACTCTCCATTAGGGGGTGCTATGATTGTCAGGTCTGTTCAGCAACCTGCACCACCTCCAAGAGAGAGAACTATTAGAAGCAGCAGCAAAAGTTCAGTCTTGGAAATGTCCTTTCAGCACCTTCAGGCAAAGAGAGGCAGAGCTATCCCATTATTAAAGGTTGCATTAATAATAGTTTTCCACATAAGCCCTTGTCTTTTTGACTTCTTATTTTGACAATAAAGACACTTCTTGGTGTACTCAGCCATCTGAACATCCAGTGTATATGTTACGCTCAAATAATTCAGCTTGATCCTGAAAATAAAATGTAAGTGTTTTGAGCTTTAATTTGTTTCCCTTTCAGATGTCAGTATAGTGAGTCCCATAGTACCCATGTGTACAGTTAAGATGTTCAACACCCGAGTTGGATTGTTTTCTTTTCTACACCCTTCCAGTAATTCATTTGTTTTTTCTCTGCTAATATTTTCCTCAAGAATAAATACTGTTTATTTATTTTCTGTTTTATATTCATTCCTTCAGATTTATTCAGTACAGCACTGAAACCTTTCCCACTCATTCCCACTCTTTGCACTGCATACAAAGTAAAAGAAAGATTAAAAGTAAAGTTAGCTTGATTCTTTCAATAAATGTAATTGTGCCAACACATTTCAGAACACGATCTTCTGCATGGATATAAATATGCACATGATCTAACCTGAAGTTTCAACTGCTGCTTCTAATCCATTAGGTAATTTACATATATTTATATATTAGAGCATAATGTTTGTAGTAACCACAAGAAGAGCTGGCAGCAACGACTGGAACAGACATTACATTTTAATCTGGCAGCACGTCACAGTGGATTTCTGTAGTGATAGTCAGGATCAGTGTTCAATCCCTCGTTGCTTTCATTCAGGGACGGAGTGGCAACCACACACACAAACACACACAAACACACACACACACACACACACACACACACACACACACGCACACGCACACGCACACGCACACACACACACACACACACACACACACACACACACACACACACGGATAAATAGATTTATCAAAGCAGCTGTTTAGTAAGAATGATAGAATCTAACTACACACAGATATAAAAGATTGAGAACCATATCAGTTAATTAAAAGTCCCCTCTGATCTGAGTATTTTGTCATATTATGTAATTCTTGCTGACATAAATTCATAATTAATAATAATAAATTAATGTGAAAATGTTTCTTTTAGAAGATGATTGTAATGCCTGATAAGGCAAGGAGAATTCTTAATGTGGGTCTTTCCCCAAATGAGCTCAGCTGCAAAAAGTTAGAAATTCTATGATAACTTTTTCTTATCGCTCGCACTAACTCCGGCTCTGGTTTGTTGGAGACATTTGTGGTGAAGCATGTCACAAATGTTCCTGGACGACAAGGTTTGTGTACCATCAAAATGATTTTGTGTTTCTTGTCTTTCTTTACATGCCATCATTGTAAATGAGGATGTGAATTTGAGACATTTGATAAGTAAGTCATATTAATGTCTGGACCTTAATCTGAGGCAACACAACACTTCTGCCAAAAGCTTCCTGGAATGAATAAGCTGGGCATTGAGGAGATTCACAATTTTGTGCATCAATCAACAAGACAGGCCAAATTCTGACACAGCAGCGTAGAACTCATCTTATTTCTTGTAGAGATGAATAGGGAGCAACATCTAGTCACAGCCACATGAAGGCTACATTTATGAAAAGGTCGACAAATTCATGCAAATTATCTCAGCTCACTTTTCACACGGAGCACGTCTTGACTGTACTCTTATCAATATTCTTTACAGAGACCCAACATTCTCCCTTGAGCATAATGCAACAGTGGTGAAGAAAAAATCCCTTTTAACAGGAAGATACTATGAGCACAACCGTACCCAGGGTGTGTGAGAGAGAGAGAGAGAGAGAGAGAGAGAGAGAGAGAGAGAGAGAGAGAGAGGGAGAGAGAGAGAGAGAGAGAGAGAGAGCGGTGACGGCGTGTTTCTAAATCAGATCAATGATGAGGAAATCCTGCTGATCGGTATAAGCTAACCCAATTACAATTTATGTATCCTTATAGACTGACATCATTACCTGGACACGACGAGTGGGAGAATCAACATCTTCAGCATCCTCATCAGCAGCTCTCCAGGAAACTGAAAGTACTTTACCTCCTGTCATGAAGAGAGGAGAAAAAATAATAGGAAGAGTCATTTACAGGAGAACATTAGCTAGTTTGGGGAAAAGATCTTGAACATGGACAAATCATTGTTACAATGACTGCCGCAAGGAAACCTTGGGGGCAGATGCATTTTTTCGCCCACTTACTTTAAAATTGTACTACTTTGTTTTATCATTTTCATTAATTTCATTGAGAATAATAAATAACAGAATCTAGTGAAATCAAATGGAGACTGTTGGGCCTTGGAGGACATATACACTGAGTACCCTCGTAGTTTTCTGCTGCTTTCTCTCAGGGATAGAATTCGACACATTGCATGTGTCGAATTCTATCACCTAGGGATAATACATTCACACATTGAGTTTAGTCTATTTTGTTTATTTTTCTCCATTTTGTTATCAAGTATTATTTTCATGTAAATTATTTATATTCAGTGAGCATGTTTCTGCATTTTTACAACGTGGAGGATATATATTTATATAATGTTCTATTCTCTTCTTTGCAAATGAAGTGAACCTTGGTTCTGTTTGCTTTGTTACCTTTGTTGCAGATCTCGTCACACATCAGAGTGAGACTGAGAGATCACCCAGTTACTTCAATTTGCATTAGCTCTTTCGGTAACATCTAAAATACTAATAACACAGTAACTGTATCAACTACTTATTAATTACACTTCTACTAAAAAGACAAGTCAGTGTTTCTGATGCTAGTGGAGATGATGAGAGAGGGCATCCATCGAGTAAAGCCATTCGAACGGCAAACTGTGTTAAAGAAAGCTGATAAATGATCTGTATTTAGAAAGCATTTTTCTAGTGTTGATGACCACTTTACAGTAGGTTTTTCCATTGACCCATTCACACATTCATACAGTGCAGCTATGTGCAGCACTTTCTCTTTCACACATCACTCACACACGTCAGGGGCAATTTGGGATTTATGCCCTGTCCCAATTCACCCCTTAGCCCTACCACTTGGCCCTACCCCTTCGTTTTGTGCGTGACCATGAAGGGGTAGTGTTGTCCTATTTTTCTATGTGATGTAGGTGTAGTGGCCATCTAGCCCTTCAAACACCCCTTCAACCGTAGTGTATTCAGGACCCCCATAAATAAGAATTGGTCAAAGAAAAATTCCTGAATGCTTTACAAACAAACAAAGCGAATCTAGATGGTGACCGCTACTGGTAAAATACTCATAAATGTAAGTATGACATTTTCCAAAACTAACCTTTTTTTTATGCAGTGGAATGTCTTCATTAAATCAATCAAAACATCGCTACTCACGCCATCAAAACAAGCATGTAAACAGTCTGAGTGAGAGTAACGAGTGACGTACTCCCAATTTCTAGGGGAAGATTTTTCTTGCACTAGCCCTTGTTGCTCCGTTTAGAGCGAAGGACACTTCATATCTAGGGGTAGGCCTAAGGGAGAGGAATTGGGACAGGGCCTTAGTGTCTTGGCCAAGGACACTTCGGCATGCAGAATGGGGGAGACTAGGATCGAACCACTGATCTTTCTGTTACAGGACAACGTACTCTACCTCCTGAGCCACAGCCATTTCCAAAAGCCATATCAAAAGCTGATATGGTAAATGTGTTGGTCAGAGAACAGCACTGGCAATGAAATAACTTGATTGCTAACGTTAACCTGCATTAGCATTCAAACAGCTACCTAGCGTCTTTTCTACATGTAAGCTATAGTTTACAGACTTAATAATGACATTTGTAAGTATATAAATCTTAAGACACCTCATCTCATGAGAAAAGTCTGCTCGATGCAGTTGTCTGCGTTTTGACGTAGAAAAGTGAGAAACTGCAGGGTTAGTCCCCGCAACCAACATCTTCACCTTACACATAGTCACAGGATCCACAGCTGATATAAAAATATTCTTTTAGCTGGTTGCACCTAACAAGGCAAACCTATAATTACTTTATATTTGTTAATGAGTGAATAACAGAATTGCCTAATACAGTATACTGCACATGTCCAACTAGTGTAGCTAAATAGGTGAAATCTGATAATGATTGTTAAAACAGCTGCAAATAATGCTTATACAATAATCTATTAAATTAAACAATGTGAGAGGCTTCGCTCAAAGTGACGAACCTACAAAGAATTATAATAGAATAGAATTATATCAAATGTTTACAATCCACTTGTTACTAACTTACATAACTGAAGTGACTCACTTTAGCATTTATTTATGTGAAAATTACATCATGGATATATGGTATGGTTTTTCATTTTAGATATCTGAAGTTAAAATTATGATTGTAGATATTTTAAATTGGAGTCTTTCCTGCCTAGAATTCTATAGCAGATATTCAAAATGTTCATTCTGGATTTCAACAATATAGCTGTGAGTATCTGAAATTGAATACACACACATAAAAAGCAAAAGGTACATCCATTGTCCTCCCAAATCTAGGACATCGAGGATATCGGAAAGGATGGTTGCAAATGGGAGGAATTGAGAGATCTGCACTACACAATAAATACTGCAATTATTGTTAAAACATCACACACACACACACACACACACACACACACACACACACACACACACACACACACACACACACACACACACAGCAAGTAGCCCAAGATAGGTTATTTTGTAATTTTTGCACACTGTAATATCTATCCGGTAATATTTGCAAACTGCCCCTTTATAAATAATGGTAATTTTATAATGGTGGCACACTCAGAGGCTCTATCTGTGGAAAATCAATTGTTCCAAGTGAGAGTTTACAAAAGAAACCTCTGGCCCATAGACGACTAAGTTGACTCAAAATGTATAATCATGTAGTTTATCATGTAATCTGCATCTACATCAGAAGTTTAGTTTTTGGAGGAACTAAACATGCAAGAGTAGTCATGTCACTGCTTGTTACATGTCTTGGTTGCTTTAAATAAATTTGTGGCATAAATTAAGACTATTCCAACTCCTTCATGCACCATGGCACCACTGAGAAGCACTGCTGCATACAATATGTTTTGCTGAGCACATCTTCAATCTGATTCCTGACATCTTGTTGCATTTATAAAGTAAAACCTGTAAAACTATGGAAAATGTTAAATTGGATGGACAAATGAACCATGATCTATGAAAACCACTGTGCTGTAGTTTGGAGCTGAATATGACAGGATTCAATAAATGCCATTAAATTACCACAATCACATTCTGTACTAATGTGACGGGTGATTCTTTTGTGACAGACTGATTAGGAGCTCAAAAAGTGAACATCGTCTATATAACATCTTTTGACGTAATTGTGTTTTTCAGATGAAAAGTTCAGATTCCATTTTATTCAGAGATGAGATTCATCAGTCAGCGATATACATGAATATTTTCTGAAATCCAACACAGTTGTATAGCAGCAACAGCAGCAATTTCTCAAAACATGCGCTGTTAGAAAACTTTAATAGGTGACAGAAACACTATAATAGAAATGATATTAAAACTGCCTCATTGGTTCTGCTTGTTGACAGCAGCATAAAAAGACACCAAGCATCTCCTTCTGTCCTCTCTTAATTAATGATGCTTGATTTGGGAAAATTGGCAGCGTTTGGTCAAAGTTAAGTTAAAAAGCCTTAATTAACTACATTACATTACATTACATTTAGCTGACGCTTTTATCCAAAGCGACTTACAATAAGTGCATTCAACCATGAGGGTACAAACCCAGAACAACAAGAATCAAGAAAGTACAATTTCTTCAAGAAAGCCAAACTACAAAGTGCTATAAGTATGTGCCATTTAAGTGCTACTAAATTGTTAGTTTAAACTTTTATTCAAGGTATAGTCAGAAGAGGTGTGTATTTAATTTGCGACGGAAGATGTATAGACTTTCTGCTACATTCATATTTAATTTAGAAAATTTTAACAAAAACATATGTAATGTGAAAACATAATTAACTACAAATGGTAACAATGAGCATATGATTGAAAGAGGTTATATGGATATTTTTAGCTGATGCACAGTACAAAATAACCATACTTCTGCCAGGCTTTCTCTGAGTGTTTCTGTCGTACACGGACAATACAGCAGGAGATTGTGAGCATCTCACTCAGGTGTTTGCGTTCTCACTTGCAGCCCCTTCGGAGAATGCCAGGTGATTAGCTTCAGTTCAGTGCAGGTCTGAAAGCAGCTTTAAAGACACTCCCAGGAAAGACCACAATTCACTTTGATAAACTAGACTTTCTTTTGTTTATTCCAGTCCTAGGCCTCAGTGTTATTAAAGCAGTTCCGTGTTATTAGTCAGAGACTTGATTATGTGGAAGAAAAGGTTTTTTTGGGTAAGTTATCATTTCTGCAACTTGCCAGAGGAGATCAGGCAGAATTAGTTAAAGTCACATCCAAACACAGAAGGATACTTTAAACCTAAACTGAAAAGAATGGGAGAGCAGCCATTCAACGTCACACATAAACCACCAGTGACACATTTACATGATCCAAGAGTTTTGGGTGACAGTTTGGCAGAAATCTGCAGATCTCACAGGTTTTTGTTTTTTTTTTCATGCGTGCGAGTGTGTGTGTGTGTGTGTGTGTCTGTTTGTACCAGCAGTGGACAGCTGTTTTGTGTCAGCTGTGCTGTTTCCATCCACTGCAGCCAGAGCTCGTATCCTCACCCTGTCAAAATAAGCCTGGCAGTGCATCAAGATTTTGAAAAAAGCCTCTTTCCTCCTAAGTCGTCACCAGTCACAGTGTGGTGGTTTAGGGATCTGCAACATGAGTCAGTGTAGGATGATCCTGCACTTTAAAGTCTAATTACCTTTCAACAGTCCACAGGGAGAACGTGATTTGGTTGCCAGTTTACTGTGATTGGAAACAAATCTGATTTGTTTTGTTTGAACCTAAGGAATTAATAGTAATATGATTAGGGATTTGTTTTTTCCCTGTATCAATAAACTTTGAGATGTGGGTTTTACAATTGATCATCAACAATGACTGAAAATGAGAACATAGCGAGTGTAGATATTTTCTTTACCACCTTTAACATTGTGATTTAGTCATCCTTAGGTATTTTTGACAGCTTAAATGGCAGTTAAAAATAACCCTTCATGTGGAACAGCTGTCTCTTTACTATATCTCTGATTCATTGTTTTTGTGACAGAAATATATGACAAACTATCTGTGAGCAAACCCGTCTTACACTAATTTGAAAAGATAAAAATGTTTTGTGATAAATACAATGTGACCCAAATTACAAAACTTTAAAAAAAAAAGTATATACTGTTATGGAAGCTGGTGAAAGGAGAACTCACGCAGCAGCTGATGTCTTAGGCAGAAGATAAGACATCAGCTGCTGCCACAAAGTTTAATTTGTTTTCCTTTTCCTCGTTTTGCCTTCAGCGATGCAATATCTCTTATGATGACCAATTTTTAGGTTTTGTTTAGGTGGTTGGAGAACTCGGTCAAAGTTATGGCAACAACATGGTGTAGGTTAAATACTAAAAGAGCAATACGTGACTTAAAGCTTGAAACAGGGTGGGTTTACTTTATAAACATTACACCAGAGTCCCACTAACAGTCCACCGTTTATGTGGTTGAATGTTCTCCCTGTGCCCGCATGGGTTTTCTCCAGGTACGCCAATTTCCTCCCACAGTCAAAACCATAGACTGTATGTAAACGTCTTCTCACTATCCAGAAATGAAGCCAAAATATGCTGGATACAAATGCCGCCATCTTGCGCATTTGGAGCAGCAGCGATTTTGGTTGTGGCTGTGAGCTCCTGCCGATACACGCTCTCAATTATGACATTTCACCCCATTTTTCATAGCATCAAAGAGGTTAGTAAAACCAAACCTACCGGAAAAATTTGCACAAATAAACCTCAGTGGGATAAGAAGTAGCTAAAATGACAGAAACCAACTTTAAGAAAAAAGTCACCAGGGAACAATCAAGTCGCTTAGCCTTCACTTTCTTGGGAGCAGTCATGTTTAAATACAGTCTATGATCCCAACACATGCAGTTTAGGTTAATTGGTGACTCTAAATTGACTGTAGGTGTGAATAAGACTGTGAGTGGTTGTTTGTCTCTGTATGTAAGCTAAGCCAATGTCTGGTACACCAGCAGATGTCAGTCCCCTTGCAACCCTCAGAGGATAAGCGATATATAGAATCGAAAAAAGAACATTAGAAAAATTTTACCCAAGGCCAACGGAGACCTTACAGCTACAATTGGCTAACTTATTAGCAAAACACCTCCATATAGAGAGTAACATTAGCATTCATTTGAAGTTTCTGTTCACATGGGGAATGAAAGATCAGTATTCACTCTATTTAAAGCATTTTTTTAAGTCACTAACAAGCTGCAGTTTGGTGCTGAGCAATGAGCAGTGAGTTTTAGAATATACATGCTAAATATATTTTTTTAGTCCAAAGTAATCGTTTTGCGAAATGTGTTCATTTGCAACCTTTTCACCAGTGAAGGGGGTAGAGAACAATAAGTGGAGCCAAATTCAGACAAAATCTTGATGAGAAACATTCGAGCAAGCAGTAGTTTTACAGATAAGCTGGGACATGATTTCTCAGAGGGAAACATGACCTGAAAAAAAAAAACCTAAACTGACTCTGCAATAGCTTTAAAAATCCTCAGCGTGTCCTGCAAAAGTCCAAAGTTAATCCCTGTGAAAATTGGTAGGATGACGTGAGGAAAACACTTAACAGGCATTACCCAACCAAGTTAGCAATTTTTAGGAATACATATTCAGATGGAGCCTGAAGTATTTCTTACACACTACTACTTTGCCTCTGCAGCAATGTGGCAGCAACAAACAAAATCATCAACCTTCTCATTCCACAAATGTCTGTCTGTCTGTATGTGGAATGCAAATCTCGTGAACCGTCTGATCTTATCAACTTCACACTTGGCGTGTGTATTTTAAGGGTCAGGGGAAGGGCAGTGTCGCATTTTGGTGCGATTTGGACGTCCACAAATATTAATACAATTTGAAAAAAGAGGCAACAGTCAGTGGGGTTGGGTCAATGTGTCCTCTCATTCTAGATCCAACTACAGCAGTGGCCTGCAAGTGGGTCAAACCATGAGTCAAAGTCGTTGGCAGATCATTTCGATAATTTGATTATTTTTATTTCACTCTATCAGCCTGACACAGACATTCACAGGAGTGGCAGATGCATGGTGTTTATCATGGCAACAACATTTACTGAATCACTTTGTCAATTTGTTTGAAAAGTAAAACCATAACGTTTGTTTTGTTGCTGCAATGCTTTATGTCAAGCGTAATTACAGAGCTTTAATTTGAATGTCAGATCTTCAGAACTTGGGTCTGAAGATTGTGTCAATTGCTTAATAGACCTCTGAAATAAATGACATGCAGTGAATGAAATACAAAAAGCAGTTAAGTCAATCAGTCAAACTTACCACACACGTGAATAAAGCAAATTCAAATATTTGTTGCAGATAAACCAGGTGGGATGAACACAACTGTTGATAAAAAGCTCTGCAAACAACATCCAACAGGTGTAGCTCTGTGTGAGGAGGACTCACTAATGACAGGGAATAATGCTGAAGTAGCTCCAGATCATTAACAGGACAAGCAACAGGCACTGCATTAGTTATTTTAAATCAGTTGGCTCACTGGCCAACAACTAGGCTATGGCCTTAATTCACCATTTTATTGAATGTGTTTTCCATTCATCCATATCATATGTGTTCTGTAAGTCTGTCCTGCTTGATTGGGAAACATGATGCTTTTTTTTTTATTTAATAAAAAGTCTGTCACAATATCAGTTTCTTTTATTCTTTAATTTTGTCAATTTCAGGCTAAAGTATGATGGGTTATGATGGTCATGTTGAAGTAAAAGAAAATGTCAACATTAAAGTTGTAATGTTAAGAGAAAAAAGTCGGAACATTACAAGAATAAGTATAACTTAACAAAATGCTCCATATTTCTCATTTTAATGCAACCGACCGGCTGATCTTCTAATATTTCCCTTGTTAATTTACACGTAGCCAAAACTCCCAACTTGTTTTCATAAAATTATGATTTTATTCACATAAAATTATTAGTTTTTCTCACAAAATTAGAAATATATTATCGAAATATCCGAATTTCTTCTTTCAACATGGCCCTAATACTCTGTCGTACTAATTCATTATATTCCAAGTCTGTGTTGCAAGCAGAACAGCCGCCAAAGTAGAACGTATACAGTGTTTTCTGTGACTGCACCTGTCACCAAGACTGTGGTAATTTGATATTCCAGTACATTATTTACATAAAACTCAGATTTTGGCATTGACTTCTATAAGCAAGAAGCAAAGAATTGCTGAGGCAGCATTTGCAATATCTATGTGCTAAATAAGGTAAAAGTTGTGTATTGCATAGAGCTGATGGAAGAAGTGTGAGGTTGGTGATGTCAGAGAGGATGGTGGATTGAGGGGCTGTAGGGCGAAGCTAGAGCATAATGACGGCTAAAGAGCTTTTCTGTGGGGCATTAAGCAGAGAGAGCTTAGTTTGCTGTATAAGAGCAGGATCAGCACTCGCATACAGCAGAGAAGGTTTGTCTCTCCTCTGCTCATCTTGCACTCCTGCATATGAGTTGGTGTGTGTGTGTGTGTGTGTGTGTGTGTGTGTGTGTGTGTGTGTGTGTGTGTGTGTGTGTGTGTTTGTGTTTGTGTGGTTTGTGGCAAGTGCAGCTGGATGAATTCAGGGAGCTTTCTGTATATTATTCTCATCTAAATTTGAATGAACAACACACACCCCTTAAAGTGAGTTTTGTGCTACAAGGCAGTCATTGTGGTCACAAGTGAAACAATTATGGGATATGGTGAACATTACATGTACACGTAGTGTAACAGTACATAGGCATCTTCAAGTCAGTGGCCCTGTTCAGACCTGGTATTAACATCTGTCCTGAGAGCTCTGATCACAAGTGGTCAGCGTTAAATAAGTGTATTTACACCTGACAGTGAAATGTGTCCTGAATATGTCTCCTGTGACCACTAATGATTGGATTGCACTTCCGCTACATGCAAAAAACCACATATGCCAGTTGTGTTCCAAAAGACCAAATCATGTTGTTTAATGTTGTTTGTAAGGGTAGAGAGACAGTGAGTGGAGTCAGGTGTATAAATGAATGCGCACAGCTTTGAAGAAAGATTTTACTAAGCGGGTCAGAGGAAGTCACCTGAGTAGGTGGTTCTTATGTCCCAATATACGTTTGCCTTCAGACAGCAAAATGAATGTCTTCACGTACATCCCAGACAACTTTCGAACATGGTAGCATGACAGAACTTAGCTCTGACCACTTGTGATTGGATCACTCAGGATCACACAGGGTCTAACAAAGCACAACACAAACCAGAAGTTTGCTGACATTATCTGCCCAATGCCAGAACAAGTAAGGCTGGAATAGTTTTCTCACTGGTGAGACAGTTGTATGCTTGCTGAGATCAAACCACCAATACTGATGCTGCTGCTTACGGTGCTTTTGTTGTAGGACTCTGACAGACGTCATACTCTCAATGTAGCCTCACAAAAAGAGATGAATACACATTTTGAGTCAATACAACTTTCAGGGACAATCAGGATTTGGGTTTCAGATGCAGACGTCACTCTACAATCGCCAGAGAATAGCAAAGCAACAGTCCAGATCTAATTTATTTCCAATGTTGTGACAAAATAGTAGCCCTTCAACTCAGTGAAAAGCAAGCAAAGAGAGGCCGATGGGAGATGTTTTCTGTGGGCCTAATTATTCATTGGTTGGGCTTTGGAGTGAATGAATGCATAAAGCTAGGAGTGGATGTATGACACTTGAAATACAAAGCCGGAAACCCTATGCATAGATCAGCAAACTCAATAAACTGCTCTCACATTTTCACAAGGATATATCTTAATATTGAATTGTGATTTTTAGTTTATGTTCTTAGTGTATGAAAGCAAACTGAAAGTGGAATCCAATACATGTTTTTCTCTTACATGTGCAAAGTGAAGTCATTCAGGTCATGTCAGTGAATTAAAGAATATGACTGTAATTATTGGCAGCATCAGCTAGAGAATGGGATAAACAGCAGCTGAAGAAAAAAAAAAAGGAGAGGATCTTTTGTCTATTATTTATCCCCTGACTATTAGTGCCTGTTGAGTAAAACTAAACCCACTGATGAAGGTTGCATGCAGTCAAAAGCTCGGAAGTGGTCCTTGATTCAAGATCACTTTGTCAAAAAAAGGTCACATAAGGATCATATTAACATGGGAAATGTGCCAGACAAAAAGACCAAAGAGGTGTCATACTTGTGTGTTTCAATCATTCAAAAAAGGGCTAGTGCCTTCATTAAAACTCCCTCACACCTTCACAACCTTGCCAGCATTCTTTCAACTAAAAATGTCCTTGAATCCTTGATGATATTTAACGGAAGTAGTTGCAATGGTTCATGCTCATTCAAAATGTGCCTGTCCGAATGTGGGACAGAAATTGCCGGATGGAAACAATGGGTTTTATGCTTACTCTCTGTTACCTCTAACCTGTGTTTACGAGAAGAGCAATTGAAACGCCATCTTGTGATATTCACAACCTCGGACCTGGTAATATTCTGAAAGCTCAGACTTCACAAGTTATCATGTTTTTCTGGTGTTTTCAGAAATGGCAGAGGCCATGGAAGCTCATCTTTTGTTGGATGGTGAGTTAACATTTTAATATTCCAAATGGCCTTATCTTTTCCCTCTGTCACCATGTCTTTGCATTTCCTGCACTATGTTCTTCATTTGTTAGCTTGCTAAACTGTTAGCCTCTGAGACCTCTCCACCATAAACTGTATAAAGATGGACGACATGACAGCTCTACAAAAGTAAAGCCAAAGTGCCTCGATCGCCACCTGGTGGCTGCCTGCAGTACAAATCATAAATCCTGCTTCCTCAATATTAGTGACTGATATATGGACCAAACTAAAAGATACAAAGAAAATACTAAAGATTGTTTGTTAATGTTTGGTTTAGTTATTTGATGTTATAAAAATGGGGTGAAATGGCATTATTGATAGCTGAGAATGACTCGTGATTGGTCAAGTGTGTGTGTCAACGGTGAATCTCTACCAACCCGAAATCATTACTCTGCAAACTCTGGTTCCAAATGTGCAAGATGGCTGCATTAATATCCATGATATTTTGGCTTCATTTCTGGATAGTGGAAGGAAGTGGAGTCGTGTTGTCCATCTTTATATACAGTCTACACTCTAGACACTGACAGTACTTGTAATATTAACGTCCAAGTCACTGTTGCCTAGCAGTGGTGTTTTTACAACTTAACATAACTTGATGTTTAACACAAACCAGTGTGTAGTCAGTCTCTCTTTTCAAACTTCTATTATTTGTTAATGGCTCAGACAAATTGAATATTGATTTCTCCCCTTATTCTTCTCAAAATAATATTAAATAATGTTCCAAAAACTAATGCTCAAATTTCTCACCATACAACAGAGATTAGAGAAAAACTCCAGAGAACTGAAAAGAGATTTCTTCATGAGAAATGTGTTTTTCCTGCTGCCCTGTTTTTCCTACATTCCCTGACAAATGTGCTCTTCCCTCTTGTGCGTTGTTTGTCCACTCTTTGTCTGTGTCTGTCACTAAGGACTGTTTCATCCCACAAGACTCCACCAGATTGTCAGACACCCTCAGCAGTTGTCATGCTACTGCAGCTCGTCTGTCCAGTACTTGTTTAGTGTGGTTACTCAGTTTTTTGCCCGACCTGCTCACATCCTCTGTGTGTGCCTGATCACGCTCTCGGTGCTGGCATTCAGCTACCTGCTCTCATTCTAAAATCTTGTTAGATAATAAACCATTCTTAAATCCTAACATTTTTCTCTCCCATGAATCATCTCTCCATCCCTCAGATTGATCTGCTGTCCCTGTATATGAATGTATACTGTATGTGATTGTAGTGGCTGTATCCACAGCCACACAATTAGGATAGATGGTCAAAACGACTCTGTCTCATCACACATTATATGGATTCACTTTAGGTTCATGCACTCGCACATCAGTATCACGTTTACTTTGCAGTCATAGTAGTTCACAAACACAAACAGTCGTTTTTTGGTTAAATTTTTGTTTATTGGTACATTTCTGACACAACATTGTATTCTGTATGAGGCACATACATTTAGTTTACACTGTTTTGTCCTTGGTAGTCGCCTTAATTCAGTTTTCTTTGTCTTTGAGTGACCGTGTCTCTTTCCTGGTTTGACCAAAATATGTGGGTGGAGCCTGGTTTAATACAGAGCAGAGGGCCCAGTAAAATGAACAAGACAAAGTGCTTCCTCAGCATGGGGGGGGATGGGGTTTCTTTGATTGAATTTTTATTTGTTGTCAATTTAGTTTTCCCCGTATCATTTCCAAATGGTCTAATCAGCCAGCTCATATGTCTCCCCTTTGACTCATTTGCAAGTCAGTTGTTAAAGTGAATGTACCGTTTTGTACATTGTTAGCAGTATTTTTGAGTAGAGTTCTGTTTGGTTGACCAATTTTAATTGGCACATTTATCTACTTAATTTGCTTATTTTACATTCCTTTGTCTGTGGATACTTTTGGGTGAAATAAAATGGAAAAGTAATTATCTGCTTGGTCCCCTGACAGCAGTTGAAACCACCCCCAGAAACTACAACAGTAATAAACAGTGATACTCACTTATTCAAGTCTGGTTTCTGTCCTGGGGCCCCTTCTGTTGATCATCTATTTACTTACTCTTCGCCATATCTTCCGTAAAAATTTAACATCAATTTCCATTGCTATGCGGATAATACCCAGCTCTACCTGATCACCAAACCTACCTCCATTATTCCGCCTACCTCCTTCTCTGATTGTCTTGCCACATCCAGGTTCTCCTGCACTTCCTTACAACTTAACATTGATAAAACTGAGTTTCTCCTTATTGGCACCAAATCCACCTCATCAAAATCTGATCACCGTGGATAATTCCTCAGGTTAAAGGTCCAGTGTGTAAGATTTAGGTGAAAGGGATCTATTTACAGAAATTTCATATAAAATAATCCTAGTGATGTTTTCACGAGTTTGTTTCATCTAAATTATACAAATTGTTGTTTTCTTTACCCTAGAATGGGCATTTTATATTGAAATACTTTATATTTACATCAGGGGGGTCCTCTCTATGGAGGCCGCCATGTTTGTTGTAGTAGCCCAGACTGGACAAACTAAACACCCTTTGAGTTTTTATGAAAACTGAAGGTTACCACAGGTTCTCTTTCATTTTTGGAAGGGGAGGGTGAGGTGAGAGGTATTCAGCTGCTACATGCAACTTCACCACTTTATGACACAGAATTCTACACACTGCAACTTTAAGAGTCTGGGGGTCATCCTTGACCGCACACTATCTTTCCAAGCTCAATAATGTTACTCGGTCTGCATACTTCCATCTACATAACATTAATCGCCTCTGCCCATCCCTCACACCCAGCAGCTCTGCCATACTTGTTTAAAATGACATACACATTCTGATTGTTTTCTATTTGGCCAACATACATGTTTTAGTCACTGTTCATTTAATTGATCTTTTTTGATACATTTTTTTTTTTGTCCTGTTTTTATATCTGTCTTGTAAGGTGACCTTGAGTGTTGTGAAAGCCGCCTATCAATAAAATGTGTTATTATTATTATTATTATTATGAATCATACTGATGATTCATTATTAATTATCTAATGACGTCTTATACAATTACTTATACAACACTTTTGCTGTGGTTAAGGATGTGAAAAACTTCTCCCACCATTGACTTTGGGATCGACAAGTTCAGTGTTTTTCCAACTTCAAAACTCAATATAAACAGGATCCAAAATATATTATATTATATGATATTATATAACCAATTATAGCGTTAGGAGAATGTCATCCCAAATGATCTTCAACACCATTTGTGCTTTGAGAGCCAGCCCATGTTCAAATGACTGGTGGATGTGGTACTGCGTCAAAACAGCGCACACTCAGGATAAATATCAATACATGGCTTTTTTTTTACATGCAGACAACATGTATGTATGTGGACAACATGACATTTGTGTATTCAATCATACTTCAATCATCAGTTGTAAAATGTTTATTGTGCTTAGATTTTCTTGTTTTTTTACAATCTTCGCCCCTCTAACTGGGAAATCTGCAGCTGATGGTGTGACTCCGCAGAGCCTTCAAATACGATAATCCAGACTTATGTCATAGATTCAGCCATACGTCTCCACTCACTGTGCACCTGTGTGGAAACTGTGTATGCAGTGTTTATGTAAGTCCGTTTTTGAATTGATGTTAACTTTACATTTAGGATAATATTTTTGCGATTTCTAACTGCAGCGTCTCATTTCTCCCAGAAATAAGTTAAGTTTGATTATGCCACCTCTGTAATACCAGGAATGCACCTGTACTCACACACACACACACACACACACACACACACACACACACACACACACACACACACACACACACACACACACACACACACACACTCAAATAGATTGAATGTACCTCCCCTCAATCCCATGGGGATGTGGGTGACTAGAAATTGAAAGTAAAGGTCCATGGTCTCTGTGTACCTTGACAATGCGCCACAATGACAGACACACATATTTGATGTACAATTGGAGAAAGCTTTTGGTTGATTGGATTGTAATCCCCTATTGTGAAAGTAAAGGAATCACAGGCTATTTTTAGGCCTATTTGAGAATAAGGCAGAGCTTTAGTCAGAGGGGTGATGGGAAAGAAAAGGTTGCATTTGGTTTACGGGGCCCCTGCACAAAGCTGCGTGGTGGCTGTATTCAGAGCAATGTGCTGCAGCTGCCACATGTATTATTTTTCCCCTGTGTATTTAACGTAAGCTTGTGGGTTTGCTCTTAGCCTGGATTTGTGCATTGATGTTTTCTATGCCACTGCCAATAATTAAAAAGCATCACCAGCAATTACACACAATCCCCCCCAATGAAAGACCAATCCAAGCAAAGTTGGGTGTTGTGCATTTCTTTTTTGTTGGTCAGAGGGTGTGTAAGAACAGACACTGCTCACTAACTGCTACAAAGTGAAAAGGTTGTATTGTTGCAATTGTTGCAAAATTGAAAATTGGTGATGTTGGTTATTTTGTTTAATTTAAAGAAATTTGGATATTTATTAACTTGTTTGGTTTCTCAAAAACTTCTATTTGTTGTGTTTGGAAACTTTGGGGTCTCCATTAGAATCTTAACTACAATTAGGATGGAGATAAGAGGTCTATAATAACATACTGTGCCGTCAGTGGGAGGAAACGGACTGACCTGCTCTGTGAGGCGCCGTGTCCGCAGGAAGAATCCCAAAAGACACCCGATGACCACAGCCAGCACCGACATGATGAGGAGCCCATTCTGCTTGCAGACATTCTTCACCCTCACCCACACTGCGTCCAAAGCCACGGCCATCGTGAGTCACCTATCCCGTATCCTCTCAGCAACCCATAAATGTGGCCAAGTCTTAAAATCCAGGTGTGAGAATGAAAAGAGACAAAAGAAGAGGAAAGAGAAGAAAAACTCCAGGGTGGGATGGGATGTTCTGTGAAATATCCGATCCAGTTTTATAGTACCTTCAGGCTCAGCATCCCTCTCGTCCCGTCGCTGCGGCAATCTGCACTAAGCTAGGAAGATCCTCTCACTTTCCCGACTTTCCCTCCCATCCTGCTCCACCCATCATCGTCCCTGCGAGCGCTGACCCACCACCAGGGGGGTGGAACAGCTGGCACCCATGTCCTCTGGGGGTTAACATCACCAATCCTGTTAGAGCGCTACTGTATTAAACAGGTCTGAAGCTGGATTATAGATCAGTGAACAATTTGACAAAAGGGTAGCAGAGAGAGCTACATCAACAGTAAAGAAAAGGACGCTTTAAAAAACAATCCAACACAGGACATAGAAGAATGTGATCATAGCAGCTACATAACAGAACCATCACAGAACATGTACATGTGCCAAGGTCGGATCAACAGTGAGATTGAACCTAAAGATTACACATAAAGTTACAGGTGTTGACATGGAGACAGACCCACTTCACATTTCTCCATGTGTGTTACTTTCGACAGCCCAGTACCCTCTGGTATTTCAGCCTTATTGGATTTTTACGATTTTACGAACAACTTCCAAAAGAGTTTCAAAAAGTCTGGTTTCTCTGTATCTTTGCGTACATGTAAAACAGAGCATTACAGCTTACTTTACACATACTCACTGTTGCTTTGTGTGTATCAGCACTTTGGGTTGTGTACCACAAAGGCCTTGGATAAAGTAAAGAAAAACAGGTCAAATAACTATAAGCCAAGATATAAGCAAATAAAAAAGGAAAAGAAGTTACTGTCGCTACAGGAGATTAAGCTCACTGAGCATGCTTCTTTTCTGGTATTTGACTGATCATGGATGTAGACTTTATCCCCACCTACTGGCCGAGCATGCTTGTTTGTCGCCATTTTTGTGTTCTCATCTGGACGAAGATATTTTGTGAAGCGAAGGTCATGTGGATATTTTTTAAATTGTAGAGGAAAATGTCAAGAAAGTATCAGACAAGGCAGTGTAGACAAGGTTTTATAGGTTACTACTAGATTTTGGTAGTAAAACAGGTCACTACTATGTTGTTTACACCTGCTGTCCACACTACTACAGAGTTTTCGAGCACCTAAAAACGAAGTTTGGAGATGCTGTGAAAACTCCTGTGCTGTGTCTGGACTATACTGTGAAGTGCTTTGAGTGGTCATCAAGACTAGAAAAATGCTATCTAAATACAGACCATTTACCATTTCAGCAACCTACTGCAGAGAAGAGACAGGCAGCTTCCTGGATACACTGGCACACACATGCCCAGTGCACTTGAATGGTCATGGGTTTTCAGGTTTGTTAGTTTGTGTTTGTTGCTGGTTCATAACTCTTTCCTGTTTCATCTTTTTTGCCTGACTCACTTTTTGAGATGTTCACCTGCACTGATTGAATGCCTGAAGCTGACTTTAGACAGAGTAAACCTTCTTGTAACGCTACCTGCCCTGCACTCTTACTTGAGTGGCATTCGTGTAATTAGGTATTCTGTTTACTTTGTGTCTTTTCTTGGAAAACCAAAAGGGGGGTGCGAACCTGCCGCATCACCAGCCCTTTTGTTCTCTAACCTGTGTTTTCACTCTTTGATTTAGTAATTGTAATAATACCCCTGTGTTATGGAAGTTTTCTGGAAGCTGGTGAAAGGAGAACTCAGGCAGCAGCTGATGTCTCATGCAGAAGGTTTTAATGTGGACTTGATGCATCAAGGAGACCAGAAGGTGAAACAATATTCAAACGCTAACAGAGTGACATGAGCGATTGTCACCCTCAAGTCTGAAGATGTCTCCCACAGCTTCCCCATATGTCTTCCTCTACTTGCGTCACCCATTCCAACAGCACATCCATGAATGGCTAGAATTATGTTCTATGTTCTATGTAGGTGTTCGCATCCTATTGGACAGTTAAGCCTAAGGTATGCATTCCTAAATCACATTCTGTCCTTACATCTTGCCACTGGTGTAATACTCAAAAGAATTGAAGTTGGTGCTTCTCTTTCTGAGGCATCTGAGTTAGATATGAAAGTCCCTAAGTGTAAACAATACAATGTACTGTTGGTTGGTCCTTTGGCGCTATTATCCTGTACAGATATAATATGTAATATACAATATACATAATATATAGTGACATATATAGTAATGTGTGAAGATGGTCAAAAATTCCTAAACACCCTGTAGTTGAGTTTTTCTGTAGTTTATGATTCACTAAAGAATAATGGCGGATCCTGTATCGTGTTGGTATCTGATAATGGTGGTGGACCACGATTGAGGTGGCAGCTGATGATGGATCCTGATGGCGGCAGTAGACAATGACTGTGGACTATAGCGGCATCCGATCTTGACGATGGATCATGATCGTGGTGGCAGCTGACCATGGACTATGATTACAACAAGACTGCTTGATATATAATATTTCTCCTCAGATACTCGACCATTACTGACAATAATCCATCAGTTCATTGACCTTCAGTTATGCTACAAAGTGTTTATTCTTATCAATGCTTCAAATACCCTTATCTTTCTGATGTTCTCCTTTACACGTGACATCTATTGCACTTCTGTCCGTCCTGGGAGAGGGATTTTTAGTAGTTTTTCCTTACTCTTGTTGAGGGTTAAGGGCAGAGGATGTCACACCTTGTTAAAGCCCTATGAGACAAATTGTGATCTGTGAATATTGGCTATACAAATAAAATTTGATTGATTGATTGACTTTAACCACAATGACAAAGCTCTTCCGGACTCACAGAGGACTATACATTCCTTCTCCAGTTCTGTTAATGAATGGTTACTGTACAATTACACATCTGGAGGGGTGGTTTGGCTATTTTCTCTATTTTGCTATATTTTTCTGTCTAATTTGACAGATTATTGTATATGTATATGTATTTTTTTATATTGTTGCTTTTGCTTGATATGGATATATCTTCATGTTGTTTTATTAATCATTTTCTACTTCTGTGCCTTCAATGTCCTGTATGTCTTTTTCATATGTCATTCAGTTAGGTTGGTGATTTATTGATTATTTATGCTACATGTGTGTCTGTTTTATGTTTTTTTTTTTTTACCATCATCCTACCAGGGACTGCAAATGAAAACCAGCCAGCATGTCTAAATCCTGCACATTTAGATGTTGGACATAAGTATGCATGTTAATATGCATTGTCCCTTTTAAGCAAGTAAAATCAAATATAACCACAGGCTGAGTCGTAGGCGTAGAACTATGGTCAACTCGTAAACTGACCTCTAACACTGCATATTAAGAATGAAACACTTGAACAAGAGCATTAATTAAAAAATAAAAAATAAACGTTAAATATAAAAACTATAAAGCAAAATAGCAAATGTCAGCAGTTATGAATCATTTTTCATATAAAAAAACATCATCCGAGATGATCAACAATTAGCAGATTGTCAGTTATTTCCAATATAGTTATACTATTAACATATTACATCATCAGAGAAGTCCATACATTTGATAAACATCTGTGCTGTTTTCATTCTAGTCATTTAATCAGAGGCTGTCAGACCTGAGATGGCAAATTAACGTAATTGACTGTGTGAAGGATTAGAGAAGTAGCACTGATTGGTCCTCTGGGTTATAACTGGAGGCCGAAGACAGACAACGTGCACCAGTTCATTAACTCTAATCCTGAGGATGACAGCTGTGATTTGGCTGCTTAACATTTACTTAATGAAAATAACTTGGAGGTGATTAAGGACACAGAGGAAACTTTATTGTTCAAATGTAGCCCAAAAGATCCAAAACTCATTCTGACAGTATTTGATTACATTAAAATATTTGTTTACTGTGTAAGAAATGACACAGATCAGGGCCTACCTCTGTGTTGGGCCTAACACTGAGTTTCTATTTTGTTATTATACAGAAACTAAAGTCTGATACAAAAACAAAGGCAAAATGACTTGGGAAAGCTTTTCAGAATTCTGGTAATCAATGTAAAACTGAAAATGAAGTTGGTGGAGCTTTCTCAGCACCATCCACAGCTGTTTAAGGCCCTGGGGAAGGTATATGCCCTCTTATTGCCAATTTATTATGTAAATGTTTTAATAGAGATTTTATTGATTTCAAATTTTTGAGATTGTTTGACATTTCACTGGGAATTGTTGGGTCTTTGCAAAGGTATACACTCTATGAATGCCATTGTAGTTTTAAATTCTTGTCTAATTTCACATGTCTGTTAGTCTGAACATGCTCCGACTGAAATCCTGGTGAAATATGTGATACAATTTGTGTTGGCAAAGTTTCAAAAGGTCCAAACACATTTTAGACAGAATAGATAAGTTTTTATCATGCACATTCATCCGAAGAATCTCTTCTCTGTACAAGCACTCTGAGCTAGCTGGTACTGAAGGTCGCCCAGTAGTGCCTGACAAATTATCACAAAAGAAATAAATTGTTCAATCTTGATGTGAAAGAAAGACTGAGCTGTCCTCACAAAGTGTGTTTAGAGTCTGTTCCACTTTAGCTGTATTTTATTTTAATTATCGTCTTCCTTGGAGTTAAATTGGCAACAGCTAATCTGTGCAGTCTTGTATTGTTCGCATTTCAACTGCTGACAGGAAGACACTGGACAGACTGATTAGAAGGGCCAGCTCGGTCCTGGGATACCCCCTTGACCCAGTGGAGGTGGAGGGACAGAGGAGGATGATGGTGAAGCTGTCTTCTCTGATGGAACAACCAGTCCCGCTCCCTGCAGGACACCATCAGAGCACTGGGCAGCTCCTTCAGCGACAGACTGATTCACCCTAAGTGTCTGAAGGAGAGGTATCACAGGTCGTTCCTTCCTGCAGCAGTAAGACTGTACAACCAGCTCTGCTCCCAGTAGAAATACATGCACCACCATTATGGACTGCACTTTAACACTTTCACTCTCAACTGTGCAATATTGAGTGTGCTATATTCATCTGTCTGTGCAATATCAACGGTTCATTTCCATCCATTCACTGTACATATCCTCACACTCCATATATTTCTTTCTGTCTTTACACTGTATATACTATATAATTAAATACTAGTTTAATTATATTCAAATTTTTCTATATTTCTATATAATATTTATATTCCTTACACGTAAGTATTGCATGTTTTACTTATTACTTGCTGATGTCTTTTTGACTCTTGCTGCTGTAATACTGCAAATTTCCCCATTGTGGGACAAATAAAGGACTATATTATCTTATCTTATCTTTATTAAGTGGAAGAAATGAATTTAGTTAGCTTTGTCTCCTGTTCTTTCAGCGGAGCACACGTTGGAAGCTCAGCGTGGTGACATGCAGAGGTCGAAAGTTATCGTGATGCCTCATGTGAAGCAGTCGTGTGACTGTTGATCCAGAAAGTAGTGCAGCTGTGTCCGGTGACAATGAGAAGGATCACCCTCCTCAGCTGCGTGGTAGGGAGGTGGTGTGCGTGAGGGCTTTACAATTCAGATGGATTTCATTCAGTAATGTATGTATAAATGCCTCATGAGAATACCCAGGGGATTATCCCAATGCATTTGACTGGTCTTCCATAAATATATATACATGTGCAGTGGCTGTCAGTATGCAGGAGTCCCGGCTCCTCACATGCAACCCATAACAGTTTTTCTCATTTGTTGAGCTGTCAGTCACTTTTGTTTATTTGTTAGGTTTTTACTCTGCCAAGGCCAAACAGTCGCCTTAAAAGCCACACTAAATCCATCATGTTCATTTGGGCATAGTCCTAACACTATTGAAGATACATAACTGCTGATTTCCTTTAGAATCCAGGATCTCAGCTCCACATTTGTGGTAGTTAGTGGTTTGTTGCCCAATTTGTTACCATACATTGAATATATCTGAATAAAGACAACGCACCATGAAACCATATTTAAATCTGCTAAATCTGGGTTTCTGTTTGGATCTGCACCAAATTGCAGATATCAGTCCCCTAAATAAGACATCAGGTGCATGCATTGTTTCCTGAGAAAACTGTGTCTGTTATGCTGCTGACAAACAAACAAATAAAAGAAACAGGGCTGAAAACAAAGCCTCCTTGATTGGTAACAACCTTGGGGTGGTTGGACTTTTCCAAACCTCATTCACTTATTAACATTAGTGAATGTAAATACCTTATTTGCTATTCCAATTCCCTTTTCCCTCAGTTTATAAACTTAAATGGACATATTCATTTTCTTGCCAAGAGTAAGATGATGCTGGGAATAATGATCGATATGTTGATGTATCCAAAATAAGTAGTTATAGTAGGAACTTCTCGAAGGGCGAACGGACCTGGCTAACTAACAGCTAACATGCTAAGTGGGAACATCCCAGCACTACTCAGTCACGATCACTGCAGCGGTTGTAGTTAAGCAACTTTCTCAATAAATGTATTGACTCTTAAGATCCTTTTAAATGAAAAGTGGCTTTAAATTTGTGGTCAGGCTTTAACTGAAAGTTTATATTGCTCAGTGAATGCTTTAGCTGTAGCTCTTTGGAATGACAACACTACTTTCAGCTGCAGACACATTAATCAGCTATCACTGATCCCATTGTTCACCCAAGGCACACAGTCCTTGTTTTTATAATATAATATAATATAATATAATATAATATAATATAATATAATATAAAATAATATAATATAATATAATATAATATAATATAACATAACATAACATAACATAACATAACATAACATAACATAACATAATATAATATAATATAATATAATATAATTTGACTTTACCGTTAATCATCAAATCTAGTCTTCTTTTTCTTCTTACTTAAAGTAGTATTCCCTGAGGAACATAGGCCGTCCACGAACACCCTTCATCCTTCCCTCTTTGGTCAACTTGTTGCCATGACAGCCCATCATCTCCTGTTCTTTGTATCAGAGTCAGTTGAGTTCAGTTTATTTAGATTTTTGAATTAAGAGTATTTCAATACAAACATCTGGTGACTTCTCATTGAAAACAGGTAGCAATACTGAGTAGCTCCTTGGACTTCTGTTTTCTTTGTACTGTGCTATTATGCTATGCTATGTGTCAGCTCTAAATATCTCTCCATTATGCGGATATGTGTGCTGGAGCCAGGGCTGTGGTTCTGTGAACAGGAAACAAAACAAAGTGGCTCAGACTGAACCATAAAACACTATTCCTTCAAAGTAAAACAGGGTGCATTAATGTGCACCACAGTGGTAGACCAGCGGGGGCTCAGCTATTGAAGTGATCGACAAGCTTTCTCCAGAATCACTTACTCCTCCTCTAATTGGCTGAGGGGTTGACATTTTTTAATCTCGCTCTTGGCAGACAACGAATGAGCATATTTTCAGAAATGTCAGATGACAACTTAAAGTCTTTATCAAGTGCCAAATCATGTCTCAGGCTAACCTCGGTGCAGCCTGCAGATATGCAGGTTGGAGCTGGCGGTTGGGTCTGCGGTACTTGTTTTTAAGACACATACTCCTTGTTTGCACACACAGCCCCGAACTGTTTTGTCTGCCGCACAGATTTTATTTTATTTATTTATTTATTTCAGTCAGAGTTTTAATCTTCTGTTTGCCCAAAGCTCGATAGATTCAGGTCGCTTTGTCCTTCACAGTCTGTCCTCGGGATGAGACCATGTGTGTGGCAGTGTGTTTTTTTTTTTTTTATAGCAGTGCAGGTTGTACTTGAAAAATGACATTGAAGTAATTGAATTCATGATCAAAACCATATTAAATTGAAAAAATGAAAGCAAAATGACAGAGTTTTGATTCACTGTACTATTTCCTATTTCAATTCTCATCTACGAATCAAATATGAGCAAAGATACAAAGGGTATCATGAGGCATGTGCAAAGCTAGCATGGAACTGTCACCCCTCAATAGCATCATCTTGTTCTTTTGCGTTACATGTGGAGGAATCATGAATGGAGGCGAGCGCTGTGTTGTCTGCGTGTGCCAGGGGGGAGCTGCATATGTGTGAGTAAAGCATGTACTCGTGCTGGGATCACATGTTTTGCCAGACTCCACGGTCACTAATCCCTCTCTTTTACCAATATTCCCACTCTCTCTGGTTTCATCAGGCAGGGATTACACAGTATTAGACAACTTCCCAGAAGCTGACATGCATTCATTCATTAAAAACCCAAAGGCAGTTGCTCACACGCCTCCAATTCAGCCAAAATGCACCGATTACGCCCCGGTCAATTGCATATGTAAAAAACATGGTAGAATAGCTGTAAGGTGGTTCTTTAGATTTATTTAGGAGATATATGGCTGCAACCACAGTGCTGTCCTGTGTGGTGTGCGATTATGTAATGTAGTGATGTCATCAGGGTGGGAGTGGTATCGAGTTTGTAGTTTAGCAAACGGAGTCTGGCCTTTACCTCTGAGCAGCAGGCAATCAGTCTGCAGAGCATGATCCTCCAGCTGCTAGCTTCTAACCAATGTTACGGCAGGCTCCATTTTGATTTACTTGTAATATCCTGAACAAACCAGGACTGAACGGGTCAGAGCACTAGAGGAAATTCTAACTCATGCACATGAAGGTTGTAGTTTTTGTTTGATACCAGCTCGGATGGAAACAGGACAGGTTGTTTTGCTTTCCCTCACAAAGCCACATTCATATTGTGCTCAGCTAAGACTCATTAAACATCTGCTTGGGACAGATGTTGTCTCAAGTAAGCTGCAGAGTGGATGACTGACAGGTCTCTCCTTCCATAAGACATCAACATAAAACCCACTGATTGCTGAATGGACACACACTCATTTGGCTGAGAATGATCTTTGTTTCTCATTTTCAATCTGGGTAAAATCCTGGAGGTTGTTCTAGAGAATTGTCAACAAATCTAAGTTGAGAAATAGGCCATGCAGCTTCAGAAGCCTATTTTATTTAATAACATCTATTTAATCTTAAATCCAAGTGACAAATTAAGTCCCTGTCATCTCTCATGCCCTCTCTTTGGAGAAACAAGATTATGTATTCACAGCCATGGTGGTGGGTCTGTGTAGACTGTATTATAACACATTTCCTTGATACTACAAGCTCATAACAGAGTACGGCCAACACTGAGAGAAACTTCATTAATTCTGTGTTTGAAGATAAACCATGAGGAAATTTGACATTGTGATGGCAAACTTATATTTAAAAAAAAAACTGCACTATATGATTTTACAGTAAGTGTCAATCATTCATTCTGCATCATGCAAAAGCATCATGCCTTTGGGCCAGGTCAGGCCACAGGACTCTCCCGAGCTAAGGAATGAGGAAACAATCCTTTGGGGACAATAGATCCTGTTTCATCACACTGATCCATTGATTAATGAGATATTCCTGGGTATAGGGGTTTTGGTCATCCACTTTCCACCGCCATGCTGAGACAAATTATTCTATGGGTTTAGGAAGGGAGAGTATGTTGGAAGACAATCATTGAGAAAACGCAGGTTATTGATAAACCATTCACGTATTCTTTGACCACAGTGAAAGATCACGCTGTCACAAATGACAACATAAACAGGAAGCTCTGCCTGCTCATGACCTCTCCGCTCATGTCTGAGCAAAGCATCCCATAGACCTTCAGAGATATTGATGACTTTTAGTGTATGTTTAGTTGATTGGTCCTAAAGTAACATGATAGGACACGTGTGTGTTCAATTTAATTCTTAATCCTGTAGGACTATATAGACACCACCTTAAACTGTATAATCATATAGTCATTACAAAGGTAAGTTGAAATGCCATATATTTATATTATTTAATAATAACCTTTGGAACAAATAACATTGGCGACAAAAGCTTATTTAGAAAAATAATTTGTCATCATATGGTATAAATGACATCATGATAATGTCACAATGAAATGGCATTGGAAGCAGATTATTGATCCAATTCATCATTAACATTAAAACCAACAGTGTTACTTGTGCTCGTGTGACATAACTGTTCCTTAAGAACTTTCAATTGAAAAAAATTTAAAACAAATTACGTTCTGATACCATTAAACAGCAGAGTTACAGAGCCGAGTCATTAATAGTTTTTGATAATATCTTCAAACACTGTGCGTGTGTCATCAAGGACGAGTGTCTGTAAAATCGCTGCAGTGAATGTGACTGTGCCATCAGGCGCACAGAGGGCACAGGAGATCACTCACAAAATAAAGAAAAACTATTCACTTTCAAACTTCTATTTCCAAATAATATCCCAGAGCGGAGGTTAGGATCCACTGATGTGTGAAGTAATCGGTCCGATTGCTCTAAATATATAAATACTGTGGTGACACTCTTGCTTGATGCTAAGTGATGGATGCACGCAAATGGAAGGATGAGGAGGAAACAAGATGTTTCATCAAAGATGTTTCATCCCATGATGATTAATGATCAGCTGATATAGATTCTATAGATCTGTGATCTGTGATCTTTGTGCTGAACTGAGTCCAGTATCACACAGATCGAACCGAACCATCCCAGTACAAACCCAAGCATATAATAATAATTCAAGGCTCCATTCTTTCTATCGTCCTCACTCCCACACACTGTATTATCAGCAGCAGCAGCAGAGTGTGTTTTCTTTATTAATCACATCAATGCTGTCCCTTTAAATCGCTCTTCACCTCCACCTCACTAACAAACACCTCGATGTCAGTGTCAGAGTGTTTCGCTTCCTCTTCTTATTGCTTGATGCCATGATTCACCGTGGAAACCCATTGGTGACGGTCAGCAGGATAATTTAATATCCATGAGGTCCTTTGCATTGACCATTTATGGTTGAATGTGGGCGTGTACAGGGCGGGATATGAGGCAGATCCAAGTAGGAACGTTTTCCAGGTTTTGTAAATCTGATTTTGTTTTTTTGCTTACGCCATTTTTGGCTTTAGTGTGCACTACACTTTTAGTATGAATCCTACGCAGTGTTTTATAAATGAGGCCCCAGATGAGTATTTCATTTAACTATGACAATAATTTAAATGTCTGATATATGAGAAAATAAAACAACAGGTGAAACATTTTAATGTTTCACCTGTTGTTTAAAGGACCACACCACAAGACATTCCCAGTGTCCCTATAGCCGCTCAGTAGATACAGTGTGTTCTTGTATGAACTACAGTTACAACAGCAACAACATGTGTCCAGTGATTCACTCAATGATCCCTGTGGAATTTGGTTGTTGCATTACAAGCAGAGAAATATGTTGCCCACTATAAATAAGGAAGAATGGTGCAGTTCACAGGCAGTGAGTTGTATTAAGTTACTCATATGTGTGATGGGTGATGGAGTTATTGTCAAAGTCTGTTGTTTTTACCTGGGTCAATTTCTTTAACACTGACTCACCACCCATGTCAATCAGCTCAGTGATGTTGACATTTTGCCCTTTAGGTATGGTGCCCCCATCAGGCTCATCGGCGTTACTGTCAAAATGCCACAACACCTCATCGTCCCTCACAGGGATCCAATCGTTTGGTGTCTGCAGACATATACAAATATGGGATCATATCAGAATGAACCTTGTTCCACGCATAATTCTTATTACCTAATACGCTGATGCATTATTTTTCAATAATTAGTTGGAAAATATGTGATGTAATGTACAGTACTTTTTAAGATTCATGTAATACTGAAATGAAGCCGTGTACCCTACGCAGAGCCCGACGCCGTAACCTGACGTGCACCTCCCCAAAAATGTAAGAGGAGCAGGAGCTAAAACTTAAGTGTTTTGCACAGAGGCTGAAAAGAGGAGCTGCAGCAATGGACACTATGTAGAAAAGTATGTGTTGTCTGTACATTAGAGCATTTGAACGTTTTCAAGTTATTCACCAAATTGAATTAGGAACCTGAACATAATATGTCTCCTATGATGCTAGCCGGGAGCAGAAGACAGAGACAGGAAGTGAAACTAGTAACTCTGCTGCGAAGATCACGTGATTTTGCTTTCAGCTCCCCGACACCATCGTCAGCTCAAAAACCTCTCTTGAAATCCTCGTCCGTGTCTTCTACATGTAAGACACCGCTTTTCCACCAGGAGATATTTTTTTTGGGGCAGCTGTGGCTGAGGGGTAGAGCGGTCGTCCTCCAACCTGAAGGTCGGCAGTTCGATCCCCAGTCTTCCCTATCTGCATGCCGAAGTGTCCTTGGGAACAACAAAGTGCTGCTGATAGATGCACTGTGTGTGTGTGAATGGGTGAATGTAAAACTGTACTGTAAAGAGCTTTGAGTGGTCATCAAGACTAGAAAAGCGCTATATAAATACAAAACCATTTTATATTTGTTTTTTTTCTGTTTGCCACGTTTTAGAAGCGTCATCAATCTCTCCACTAACTTGCGATGAATTCAGTGAGGGGATACCCTGCTGTGTTCTCACATTGACTTCTCCTGGATTTCTACTGACTTTATAGGAGGCCAGTCTGTAACCCTAACCCTCCGGAGAAAATACAAAGGATCTGCGGAGTCCAGTGCATGCCTCAAAGGGATCTATTGGCAGACAATACATATAAAATAATCCTAGTGATGTTTTCACTAGTGTGTTTCATCTAAATTGTACAAATTGTTGTTTTCTTTACCCGAGAATGAGCTATTTATATTTAAATACTTTATATTTACATCGGGAGCCAGTCCTCTCTATGGAGGTCGCCATGTTTTTTACAGTAGCCCAGACTAGACAAACAAAAACACCTTTTGATTTCTGTGACAACTGAAGGCTACCACAGGTACTTTCATGTTTGGAACTGCAACTTTACCACTAGATCTCACTGAATTCTACACACTGAACCTTTATTAAGGATCATTCCTGACTAGAGAATGTTTGGTCCAACAAAGGCACATACAACAAACTCAACAGTGAGATCTCAATGCTGGGGATCATATCATTCTACACCCAGCACAGTCATGTGATATGGGATATTATGTTATATCAAGGCTGGGGAATTAAGATAAGATAAGATAAGATACATTTCATTGATCCACACACTGGGGAAATTCAGTTGTTACAGCAGCAGGTCAGAATGAGGTAGACAAGAGAATAACTCAACACAGTGTTGTACTCTATTCAGCTGTGGGCAGTTCACAAAGGAAATGCAGGTTTTCATCAGCGTGAATGAATGCGGGAATCAGCTCATTTCAAAGAGGTATTATTTACATCAACTTCTACATTTGTGCATCTAATACACAGGCAACACAACAATTACATGGAAGTTTTAAATTTAATTTAACTAAAAATGGGTGGATGTTATAACTCAAAATGTAACTGTAGAAATTGAAAGCTATTTTTATTATTAGTTTGGTGAACTTTTTTTTTGCCCTCTCAGCACCCTTACTTCCAGCATCCTTGTTGTGTCCTTGTGTGTGTTTGTGTCTTTTGTTGCAGGTTCCTGGTTTGGGTGGAGCTGGAGGCTATATGTAAATGGTCAGTATTTATATAGTGCTTTTCTAGTTTTGACGACCACTTAAAGAACTTTGCCATCTATTCACATTTTCACACACATTACTGCAAATCTATTTGCAGCACTTTCTATTTGCACCATTGAGATGAGCTCCCCCCTCAGCACCACACTGAGTTTTGATTTTTATATTAATAATTAAGTCTTCCTTTTTGTTGGTCTTGCATTGAGCTCCTGCCAGCCTTAGTTGACTTAGCTGTTAGAGCATTGCAGTGGTCCTGTCTTGACACCTCCATTTTATTTGGCTAAGGAAACAAATCAGTGTGGAGCCAAATTGACAGAAGGACGACGGATCTACAGAACCTCGGGTGAGGTTTTGCGGCACACAGTGGATTTAGAAACACAGTACCCACTGGTTGTTATGCTTTTTTCCCTTATTAAATTCCTTCGAATCAATTGTATGCTGACGTTTTAATATTGATTTACATTATTAAAATATATTTCTACTCAGAGAAATAATCATGAGTCCTTTTTAACCCTTGTGTTGTCCATGAAAATTGAGCCGCAGCAGAGGAGGAGGAAGAGGAGGAGGAGGAGGAGGAGGAGGAGGAGGAGGAGGAGGAGGAGGAGCAGTGGCCTTCCTCTCGGCCGTACGCCCTCGAGGACCATGTTATTTCCCCGTTTCTTGAGGGGAAGGTCTCTCTTTCCACGAGTCCGGTGGTGGTGGTGGTGGTGGTGTCACCGTGGTCTTGTTCTCCTTCTTCATCTTCTTCTTCCAAGGATGAAGAATCTGCAGAAGCATCACCCACTGGGTCGTAGTCTTCGTCACCGTCGTCGTCTTCGTAGTCACCGTCGTCGTCTTCGTCTTCGTCGCTATCGCCGCCATCTCCGTCTCCGTCTCCGTCTCCGTCCTCTCTGTCTTCTTCTCGGTCTGCTTTTCTGTCTGCTTCTTGGTCTGCTTCTCCATCTCCTTGTCCGTCCGCTTCTCGGTCTGGCTCTTTCGCGTCCTCTTCGGGTTCAGAGGATGGTTGCTGGGAGAATAGCTGTTGGAGAACCTGTTCTCTGGTGAAACGCTCCTGACGCGACATCGTGCCATGGTCCGTGAGAGAGTGGCACACTGAGACTTATATGTGGGTCTAATGTACCCCCCCTTGATTTCAATTGGAATCAGGTGTGGGTCTAAATGACCCCACAGAGCACCACAGCGCCCTCTCTGGGGGTCTAAATGACCCCTCCCATGACAATCGAGACTGGCAATCCATTGGTCTCAATTACCCCAGGAGAATTGGATAATGACAATCCTTGGGTCACCCTAACCCTAACCCTGACCGGCCAGGGCTTGCGTATGATCACACGCACGCACTCACGCACGCACACACACACACACACACACACACACACACACAGACACACACACACTCTGGGTCAATTCGACCCAGGAACAACACAAGGGTTAAGCAAGTTTTATAAGAAATTACACATTGACTGAAGTAAATGTTTTGCTACCAAACTATTGTTCATGTTTGTGTATTTGTTCAAGTGTAAGGAAAAAGAAAAGAAACATTCATAGAATGATTGAGAATTAAGATTAGAATAAAAGGTGGCACCCTTAATTATCAGGATAATTGACAATAACAGTAGGTAGTTTTTCCTTACTCTTGTTGAGGGTTAAGGGCAGAGGATGTCACACCATGTTAAAGCCCTATGAGACAAATTGTGATTTGTGAATATGGGCTATACAAATAAATTTGATTGATTGATATGTACTGCATTGCTGCACTTTTGTTCACCAAAGTCCCTCTGAGGTGTCCTGCATTTCTACAGGTCATTTCTGCCTCTTCTCCAGTTTGCTCGGCCATCCGCAAACAAGACCAACCCTGACCCGACGCCCTGAACAATATTATTTTTAATGATGTTGAATAGTACAAGGCTATTTAAATTGCCTGTCACTACCTGGTCCAAGGGTAAAAACATGCCCTGACCCGAACCTGTATTACCCTCCTCTTCAACAGTCTAGTATCTAATTAAATAGCTGCCCTAATATTTCATTCTTTACACATTTTCGTAACGAGGTCTTCCTTCCCGTAGAATCACTTCTCCATATTAACAAACACTGCTGTCACTCTCAGTTAATTTATCGGGCCTTTCTTTATCTCTGAATGCTGGGAGAGCAAAGAGTCTATGGTGTGCCTCCGTTTGCAAAACCCACTTTATAAACCAATCGGTTTTCCATTATTCCACACAGCAACGATTTCAGTGCAAAGGTCTAAATGAGCAGGCTTGTGTTGCATCTTTCCCCAGTTTTGAAATTGGGACCACCACCGTTGAGATCCACCATTGGACATGTATCTTCTTTTTAGGGGTTTCTTTATAGGGATGCATTTGTATGCATTACACAATATCACTGCACATAAACTGTAACCTATTCCCTTCACCTATTGTTCTCCCCCCCATGGGTGTCATCACATTTGTCAGAGAATTGCTCCCAGTTTGCCCTGATTATATTCAAAGTATCTTGCTCTTTTTTGATCTTAAGTAATCCCCAAATCTCAAAGTTCAATTACAAGATATTAAACAACAGCAGCCTCCTGATCATTGCCACTTATTTCCATGACTCTCTTTTAATTGACTGTCTTTACATGGACCCCAGCATTCCAATATTACCCACATGAAGCCAATAGTCTGAACACCACACAATCATGTAAACAGCATTTTCTGATTACCCGAATATGGTCATACTTAGAATATGTAAAAATCCAATAAAGTATTCTGACCTGAATTGCAGTTCCCAGCATTTTGTGACATCAACATATGGTAGTTACCAACTCCTGGGTGTAAACAAGATGAAAAATAAAAAGAGTCTTGGGTTTTAAACCTGGAATAACAATGGATGTAATGACGTAGTCGACATAATGAATTGAGTCATAATCAGACTATGCTCTGTTACATTTAAACAGGAATATGAATCGAATATTCCAACTCATGTTAACATCATTCTTATTCTGAATAAGGTCGATAGTCAGAATATTGCACACCCTTATCTACTCTCATGTGCTTCTGCCCCATGTGGGACACACTTGCATCCCTTCAAGAAGCCTTTCCGCACCATCTACCTCAATTATAATGATGTCTGACGTCCATGGTGTGAGGAAAAGATGATTCACAACCTCCACCCTTTAGCAGAGTGATCTTTTATGAGCCCTGACTATGGTAGAATTTAAATTCTTAAAAAGATGTTTCTCCCTTGTTCCCATTTGCCTGCTGGATAGTTTTAATCCACCAGGCTGCTGCAAGTTAAAGGCTCATTTTAAAGTTTTTCTTTGTCTGTTCCATATCAATGAGTTGGTTTTACCACAGGAGGAGAATCCCTGGGTCCATAAATGAGCAGAATGTCTCCACTATGGGTTCTTTGATGGCTCTGTTAACAGGTATGTCTGTACACATGGCACACTCATAATTAATCACTGTTGGCTTATGTGTTGATTTTATTCTTTGCACAAAAGCTTTGCCCTAATGAACAAGCCAGCTAAGCACTCAGATTAAGCACTGCCTTCGGCAATAAGTGGCCCTGATCAAATTTGTGATAAATGGATGCTTATTCAATCAATGCATCATTATTCAACCATTACTATATCGCACCACTGTGCGAGCTGACCCCCTGCTGAGGTTTCATTAACCACTGATCAACTCTGCGTCCCTGAGGACACACACAATATATGTGAACTATCTCCGTGTCATTATTGTGAAGTGATGCCTGTTGATGTGTGAGGGTGAAGCCTCTAATAGTCTCACATGAGTGTTTTTCAGAATGAAACATGAATATTTAACACACACTGTCAGCGAGCAGTGAGGAAGATCAGATTGCCGCAGCCACATCCACGAAAAAAATCTCTTCTGTGGAAGAATGAGTAGATGAAAACAAGCAACGATTGCATATGAGAACATTTTATTAGATCATATACTGATACATAAACTGCAGGGATCAGAGGACGCCACCTGAGCAGGTGGTCCTTCATATGTGGCAAGGACACATTTGTATTCACCCTTTGAAAATAATGTTGCCACATGCGTCCCAGATCACCTCTGAATGTGTTTTTTGTGATCCAATTATTTATTCAGATAAAAAACCTGGTATGATACAATAATTCACAAATCAGTCAAAGACTACAAACATGAAACCTCAAAAAATAGAATACATGAAAATAAATGAATAAATTAAGACAACACATCTGCTGAAGTGATTTCAAGTTCCTTCAAAGAAAAAAGCACACCTTCACAATACACACTTTTAAAGGCATCCAAATCCTCCCTTTTTACATTATATTTAGATTATGACTGAATAATAATTGTGCTCTAACTAGACTCAATCACACCTCAGTCAACGTTTGAACCTTAGTTCAGTGACATATTCTCAAAAAGATGTCAATAAAGCACTAAGTGAAAAATAGTCTCCCCGAATGAACAAAAAAGACACTCTGACACAAAGAGAGGGGGGTAGAGAGGGAGGAAGAGAGAGAGAGAGAGAGAGAGAGAGAGAGAGAGAGAGAGAGAGAGAGAGAGAGAGAGAGAGAGAGAGAGTGGGGGTGGAGAGAGAGAGTGAGAGAGAGAGAGACTGGTAGAGAGAGGGAGAGAGATAGGTATAGAGGGAGACAGAGGGGGGTGAGTGGAGAGAGAGAGGTCGAGCAAGAGAAAGGTGCAGAGAGGAAGAGGGAAAACAAAGGAAGGGGAGAGAGAAAGAAAGAGGCAGAGAGATGAAGTGAGAGAGAGGTAGAGAGAGAGAGCGAGGTGTCAGTGCAGCAGCTCCCGGCTCAGATGATGGTGAAGTGAACTTGCAGTATGTGTCTGTACAGTCATGGGAGCGGACGCTGATGTGCGCGCCACAGCGCGTCCTGCGCTCCGTGCGTCAGACATGGGCTCGGACTGTGAAAGTTACTACAGCAAGGAGAACGTGTTCGTGGAGGGATTCACGTGTCCGAGAGCGGACAATGACTCCACGGCTCTTTACTGCTGCGGCTTCAGTGACCTGAAGTACTGTTGTGACGACCCCAACAGCTTCTTCCCATACGAGTATGGATACATGTGGTGGTTGAGGTAAGGAGCGGTGACAGCAGCTGAACTCAACGTGACATTTACATTGTGCAGAATAATAAAACTAAATGTTTCAAAATGTCCTTTCTATGAAACCGGACGCTTCTCTTTGTATAAGTGGTTTCCTGTTGATGGTGTTTTTGCAGCTTGTGCCTGCTCCACTCTGGTTAATTGGTTGCTGAGAAACCAATTAAGAAGATTTCTGAGAAACATCAGTGACCTTCACATTCACGCTCATCACGAATTAGTATGAGGGCAGTTCACAGTGGAATGTAAATGGGAGGTATCATTTAAACCTCAGCATGTTTAATATTCAATTGGTAAAAAAATAAAAAATAAAACTAACAAATAATGAAGAAGTAATTTGTTGACACAATAAGTGGTCCCATCATTTCGGAAAAAACACTGCTTCTCAGTCACAAATGAGGAAATAAGGATGGAGTGGTCATGTCTCTCCATACTGATTCTGATCACTTGACTTAATTAGTCTGTATCAGGCAGAACCCATATTCTCTCTATAAATAATCGTTATACACCACTGCATGGAACTCATGGGATCATTTTTATGTGCTGGGATATGAGACCAGGCTTTGCTGATGCTGATGTTGAAATGCATTCAACTGGTTGCAGAAACAGTGAGTTACAATGACATTGACACACTGTTACACATTATAAGATCATTTTTGCAACCTAAGAGCACCTTTCTCCATTTGTTATAGAATAATTCTCCTTCTCTAAATGCTCTAATCCAAATTACATGCTGCCTTTATTTGGTCGAGCATATTTAGTTATTTTGGACTTTATCTGTCCCTGGGAATTCTGCTGACAGCACAGACATTCAAACCTTTTGAGTATGTGTTCTGAGTGTTCTTTCTCATTTATTTAAGGGAATAAACAGAGCTGTTATTCTAAATGTATAGCTGAATCTATCTATCTATCCATCCATCCATCCATCCATCCATTGAGTGTAATGAGCCTTCTCAAAACATGACGTGTCTGGTCATTGTGCATCATTATGAGTCATTGTGTGTTTAATAAAACACTGAAACACTCCAGTATTTGACTGGACTTGGATTTTGAGTGCTTTTACTGCTTTACTACTCTCAACAGTCCACCTTCATATGATGAAGCATAAATGCAGAGCACATCACTCATGCTCTCTTCAGGTCCAGATTTGAAGCACCCATTAAACCAGCTTCATTTTTCCTATCGATTCAGCTTCCCTGCTTTGGAAGTGCACTGTCTGTTTTCTATCTGTACTGACAGTAATCAAACAAATCATAGCAAATGTGCATGTAAAAATATTGTGTGTGTGTGTGTGTGTGTGTGGTGGGGAGTGGCTGCTTTAATGCAGCTGTGGCAGGAGGTGTAGGTATCATTCCGTCAAACAAGATTCTGGACGTTTGTATAGTTGTTTGGTTTTGCTCAGGCGCATTTTGAAGTTCAGGATCTTGCCCACAACACTTAGGCTTGCGGAATGGGGGAGACTGGGATCGCACTGCCGACCCTTTAGGTAAGGGGACGACCTGCTCTACCTCCTGAGCCACAGCCGCCTCCCGAGTCAGCAGCAAGAAGATGACATTTTACATTTTCTCTGAACACAGAGATAATTCAGGCTGACAGGAATTATGATTCTGATGTGCTACTTGCACTGTGAACATCAACAATATGAAAAACTTAACTCACTTACACAAACATCATCCTCATCTGAATTGAGGATTTTGCTGTAGTATTTTATGGCATATTACCTCTTCTCTTAAAATATATATGCTACACACAAGCATCCAAATCTGAACACAAGGCCTATATTGAATTATACACTTTCAATGTTTAACGTCCCCTAAACATTTACAAGATAAATATTAGATTCAATTTCTGCTGTTAAATCCTCCTCAACCCTACACACTGGACTGAATATCTGTAGACACTTTAAGATTCACAGAATGAAAGACTCAATCTCAAGAAAGATTTATTTACTGTACTAAAAATGTACCAAACCTTGGTGTTAAAGGGTAATTCAGTGTCCATCGAAAGGGCAGAGTGTTTCCACAGCAGGAATGGAATGCAGCAAATTGGAGGAATCGAGAGGACACTGTGGCTGAGGGAAATGGCTGAATGTGACAGAACAAGGTGAGCAGCAGGTGATGCTGACGCAAATGCAACAGGATGAAGGCACCAGCAGGCAGGCAAAACATAAACACTTCCCAAACACCCATCTAGCAATAGTTGGTGGAGCTTAAATAGCTCAAGATAATTTGGTGTTCTGAAAGGGAAGTATTGATCAAACCTGACTAACATACAGTGAGCGAGTGGATGATTGTTTAGAGGAAGATACTGTAAGGTGCATGGAGGAGCTGGAACCAGTAGTTTCACCCAGTCAGCAGCACACATGTAAGAGAGGGAAGAGCAGAGGGGGGAAATCATAAACCTAAATAGAGTTTCTGTTTAAGCATTTTTGTATTTTTGTAACAACTGTTTAATTTTGTATTTTCATTACTTATAACTGGTTAATTCATGGCAATGTCCCCTCACAGCGAGGAAGGTTCCGCCTCTTGACTAAAATCACAATCAAATTATTTTCTAAAATATCTGGTACACCCTTTTGCTCTATTTGGACTCAAATTGTCCATGTAATAATAATGAAACAATTAATGCACCAGGATGCTAGATAAAAAAAAAACTGGATGTTAAGGTTGACCTTATGCTTTCCTGTGTCCACTGTAAGGAAATTAAATGAAATTTCCCTTTTAAAAAATAAATAAATAAAAAGAAGGCAACACATGCAGTGTAATCATCATGAGCTGTATTTTCTTCTTCTTCTTCTTCTTTGTTCGGTTTTTTGGCAGGTGTCAATCAACAACAAGGTGCATTACATATATATATATATTGTATATGCAATATGTCTACTCAGATACTCGACCATTACTGACAATAATCCATCATTCATTGACCTTCCATTATGCTACAACGTGTTTATTCTAATCACTGCTGCAAACACCCTTATCTTCTGCACATCTATTGCACTTCTGTCCGTCCTGGGAGAGGGATCCCTCACATGTGGCTCTCTCTGAGGTTTCTACCTTCTTTTTTCCCTGTTAAAAGGGTTTTTTAGTAGTTTGTCCTTACTCTTGTTGAGGGTTAAGGGCAGAGGATGTCACACCCTGTTAAAGCCCTATAAGACAAATTGTGATTTTTGAATATGGGCTCCACAAATAAAATTTGATTGACTGATTGATTGATGATTACTGCCTTTGTTTCCACTGTGATGAGTATTTGCTTTGTATCGAACAGTATTTTGAGAGAATATATGATATGACACCTCTTTGTTCTGTGCCTCACAGTCTCGGAGCTCTGGTGGGTCTCTCTGTAGCAGCGTTGGTTCTTCTTGCCTTCATCATCACCCTGTGTGTACTCTGCTATCTGTTCATCACCACCAAACCCAGAGGGCTGGATAATGGGCTACCTCTTCGAGCACCAGGTAATGACTGCATCTCTGTCTGTGCAGAGTGCACTCTGCCCAATATAGATGCGATGCTCTGAATATACTGAACTTATTTGGGAGCAGCCCACTGATATACAGCCGCCTAGAAAGAAGGAAATCAGTTGCCTTTGTGATCAGAGAAGTTTAAGTTGCTTAAGTCAAACCTGCAGACACAGAAATACAAGTTGTTTTGTTTGGGAAACACCGTCCACTAACTCTGGTGTCTTTAACATTTACCCTCCACAGAACTCAGTTTACTTTCATTTCAGAATTTGATTTCAGACCCTTGTTGTGGGGATTCCTGATATTTTTGTTTTACTTATTTTGGTACATTAGTAATGTATACTAATCACAGATCAGAACTCACCTTTTCAGAACTGCTTTTAATGTGTGATGTATGTTGTATTTTCTATGTTTTTAGTGTGTAGCTTTTTATGCTAATTTTAACGTTTGTAAAGCGTCTTTGAGTACTTTGAAAAGCGCTCTATTAATAAAATGTATTATTATTATTATTATTATTATTATTATTATTATAACTAACTCCGGAGTTTGCCTTTAACACAGCGCAGCAGGAGATTCTCCACTAAGACATGTTCACGACAATATAGACAATTCCAGAGCGTTTCGGTGAGGGGTGGTGCAGCAGGGAGAGGCAGGATGTAACCATACACAGTATTTAAAGGGATGTAACGTAATAATTCTGCTGTGGAGATCATGTGTTTTTGTTAAGAGCACATCAACACCGGCATCAGCTCTTATCACAAAAAGCTCTCTTGACACTTCAGCAGTGTCTTCTACGTGTACAGCACAGTGTTTTCATCCTGAGACAGTGACTCATTCATACATTCTGCTGAGTTTTTACGAGGCTGACCCGAGAAAGTCCGGAGCGTCTCACTCTGATCGTGAGAACTTCATCTAATGATGAAGATTCACTCACCAGTCTGTCCTGTGCTGAACTTTGCCTCAGCTGTTCAAACTAAATACATTTAATGTGAAATTGTAGCTAAATAAGTTAAAAGCTGTGTCCCAATTCAGAAGCCTCATCCTTCAGAGGCTGCATTTGAAGACTGATTGAGTGCAAGCAGCACGACTATAGGCTGACCCATTTCAAAGGCTCCTTCAAATGTGGCCGACAAAGGCATCTTTCAATTTCTGCTATAAAGTTCAAAATGAACAACAATGGCACTCAGTAGAGCACATACCACTAACAAGGTCCAACACTGCCCTTAATTCAACCCAGCCTTATCGGCCACATTACGTGATTTCAGTTGGTGGTAATTGCACGTGTACTGAACAGTGGTTGAAAAAAGCTTACCTCCTCATGCAACCACTTTTATTTTTGCTATAGATCCTGATTTTGGTTTTCACATTACATGCACTCATAGATATCAGTGCCCAAAATATATCCCTGGTTTTGCTTCATCAAGTCCATTCTCTATGAAATAAATGCAATCTCAACAAAGTGTCCAACATTCAGGAGTATTTTCCATTTTCAAAAAACATTTCCTCCGTGGACTACTGCAGTGCCATTTTGAAACCTGCCTGTTTGGAATGGATTGTTCTCTTGTCCTGTGTTACTGCTCTGGAGCTACTTCAGAATAATACTTGTCATTAGTGAGTCCTCCTCTAACAGTTCTACAATATACGGTCACTTTTTATTATTCGTGTGCTGGACGTTGTGTGCAGAGCTTTTTATAAACAGTCTATGGTGCAGAGTGAAGTTAGAAAACTTTGCGTTCTTCCTACCTGGTTTATCTGCAATGAAGATTTTCAATGTTTTTCATACAATGAAACTGAATTTGCTTTATTACTGATAACATGTGTGGCTTATATTTACAGCCATTGAGTTTATCTGAGGTAGAAGACATGTTTAATTCAGTCCACAGACTGAAGGCACACTGCCCCTCCCCCACTGTTTGCTGGTCACCTGTTTATTCAAATTTTATTTATATTGAACATATTGCATGTCCAAATCACACCAAACTCTGCACTGCACTTTTTCGGGCCATTTACAATATATATCCTAAGAGTGGAGTTCATTAGATGAAAGGTTTGTGAGATATGCGTTCCACATACAGACAGGGGTTTGTAGATTTAGTAGGTAGATGTAGAGTTTCAGTCGAATCTCAACATAAAGAACAAACTTTAGATAAAACAAATCATTTGTAGGTAAAGATATACAGTAGTTTTGTAATGTAACGCTCCTTATTTGACGTATACAGAAACAGGTAAGGACACATTTTGACTTTCTGAAAATTCAACCACAGAAAAGAAAAGTCTTTTTAGATGTATTACATGTCTTCAACAAAGAGTGATGTTGTGTTCCTGACATTTCACTCTTTTCATCCTTTTCACGCAATTTTAGAAAACACAAGCTACATCCTTCCCCTTGAAATCCCCATTTAGACCTGCTGAAAGGTCCAGATAAAGGTCCCAAAAAACAAGGTTTAGTTATCACCCTGTAAGTGCAGCAAGTATTTTGTCAGTAGGTCTGTTACGTTTGTAAGAAATGGACAAGGACAACTTCTTATATGCATTTGGCAGTGCAAGATGAAATGGAGTCTTTTTAGCATGTTATAACATTCTGGGGGGAATATGAGATATAAATCTGCTTCTTAGATGGCCAAACTGTTTCCATCTGCTGTTTGTTGCAGAGCACAAGAGCTTTTTACAGAGCTGGCTATGCTTTAACCATAGACTGTGAATAAAGACGGACAACGTGTTTCCACTTCCTCCCACTGTAAAAAAATGAAGCCGATATATATTAATGAGATATATGGGTGCTTGTGCTTTAGGTCTCATTTGGAGCCAGAGTCTGCGCAGTAGCAATCAAGGTGTGGAGCCCGGGTATCAAGATCCCACCTATACATTGGCTCGACCAATCATGAGTCAGTCTCTGCTGTCAATCATGACATTTCGACCCAGTTTTATAGCATCAAATTACCAACAAATTAAGAAGTCCTTTATTAGTCCTGCAATGGGGAAATTTGCAATGTTACAGCAGCAGAAGACAACACATAAGTAGCATGCAGTACTTGGGTGAAGGAATATAAAGAAATAGAAATATACAGCAATATATAGAAAAAATATACAGTATAAATGTGATTAAACCGGTATATAGTGTACAGAAATTTATTATGTGTCAAAATATGTACAGTAAATGGATATACATATAACGGTTTATATTGCACAGAATTTTTTACAAATGAGTATAGTATAGTGAATGCTACATTCAAATTCAAACTTACAGAAAAAGGTTGCACTATGTTCCATGTCCCATCTGGAGGAGGAGGAGATTTGTGACATTTTCTTTCAGAAATGCACTGAGCCCATAGAGGAAACAGACTTGAGTTGTCAAGGTGATAAGGGCAGACAACAATGTTGATGTGATCTCAGCAATGGAATTTACAGATTATGTCCTGTACGTTCTCTGCTTGCTGCACCACCTCACCTGAACGCTCCAAAGACTCCTGTGTTGTTGTGAACGCATCTGAGCTGAGCATCTCCTTCTGCATTGTTCATTTGTGAAAGGCAAACTCTGGAGAAAGGACTTTCTCCAGAGTTCATGTCTGAAAACTGTCACCAGCCAACAGGGAGCAAACCAGATGATTTGGCTTCACCTTTGGGCAGCAGTCACCTTGTCCATCTTTACATGCAGTCTATGATCTGGACACAATGCTATAAAAACTACATACTGGTTTGTCAGACTCTGTACATACAACATCCTGAGTGATTTTTCTTTTTTTCAGGTTCTTCATCGAGTCCACAAGGACCAGGACCGAGTCACAGCAGTGCAACTTCTGGACCTCAAGGCCTCAGGAAACACTTCCTGAGGGGCAAGCTGGACTGTGACAACCAGCCGCCAGACCCCGACCGCCTTTTCCAGCGTTGTTTCATGGCTACTGTGACATCCATCAACGTCGAGGGTCCTGCATAGACTCGTAGACTGTTTGACTTGAGGAGCAGCTACTTTTACTTTGATTCTTTCTACTATGCTCATTCTACTGAAAGCTAAAATTGGTTTGAATTTAGAATGTCACATATAAAAAAAAAAAAAGACATTTGACAAAATCAAATGTAAACCTTGAGAAAGCAAACTGTAGCAGAGAAACGAGATGAGACCTTGATTGCTTTATATTTCGTCTTTTGCAGCTTAAGCAACCCACATTTTCCATTGAAATCTCCCATTATTTTGTTGCCAGTTGGATCTAGTCCCCATCATGAAAGCAGGTGTGATGGGCTGTGATTTTCATTTTGGTAAATCTGCAGTAAATGGTCAACCATTTGATATAATCTTTTAAGATTGACATTCTCTAAAGTATATTGTTGTTATCATTTGTTGTTCCTGAATTTTTTTTTTCTTTAAACCGGAAAGAAAAATATGCAGGATTTATCCGCTTAAAATGAGTTTTTCAAATGAGATCCATTGAGGAATAACCTCAGCATGTTGAACAATGAATAACCACTGATGCAGATGTTTTTGATAAACAAAAACATCTGCATCTATGTTTCTGAGTTCACCGTTTTACCCACATATAACCTGGTGGCCACTAACTTGGCCACCAGGTTAGCTTTTACACTGGAGAAGATAAAGACTGTAATAGGCTTTATTTATTATTGAGCTGAATAATACAAATTCAAAAAGGAGGAGCATGCAGGACTTTGATGAAAGATGTGAAAGTACAGGATCTTCATGCAGCCTGTTCTACATAGACCTAGAGCTAATGTCTGTCAGCCCACCACTCTGGGCCACACATCTCAACAAATGTCAGAAGAAACCTTATTCAGTCATTCAGTCTCCTGAGGATTCAATCCTACTGAATTTGTGGCTTCTCTGACTATTTGCCTTGGGCCACCATTAGGTGCACATGTTTGGTCTTGTCTCGAAAAGTAGTGGATGAATTACCATGAAACTTGGTTCACACGCTCACACACACACGCACGCACACACACACACACACACACACACACACACAATAGAGTACAAGTTCCCTTCAGGATAAAAGATTTTACTTTGTATAAGACTTTGGTCACTAACCGACCATTGAACAGATTTCTTAGAGGTGACATTGACAAGAAAATAAATGTTGCTATATTTACTTAAAGACATGGTCAGATGCATTGAAATACACAGACACAGGCTAACTTATACGGACAATGGTGCAACAAATAGAGCTGTGCATGTGTGAGATGTCAGTCATGCATTTAGTGGACATGACACACCAGCTGTAATGTCAACAGACTGCCTCCATAGCCTGAATGGAGCCTGAATGTGAGACTTTTTTTTAAATGTGTGTTGTTGTGAAGAAACAGGCAATATGTTACTTAACTTATGTGGACATGCAAAAGTTCCTAGCTTTAGTGAATAATTTGCTTTAACTTGTAAACTGCATGCTGTGTGTAAATGAAGTGTGAGCAATGGCATAAATCACACCCAAAGAAATATTTTTATTTACTTTGATATTTTGCTTTTCAGAAGTTGCCTAAATGAAGAGAAGGCAGACTTGTTGATTTGTGTTGTCAAAATTTGAGGAATCTTGTCACATGCACTTGTCAATTCTGGTTGGAGAATGGTCACAGTATTAGACAGTCTGATGCCCATGTCCTGGAGATGTTTTGATTGCGGCAAAGCAGAAACCTGTTGTAGCCGTAAACTCATGTTGTGCCATGAATTCTCAGAATATTCATGTGATGTCTGTGTTTTGTTTAATAGCTTTGTACTTTGTGCGAGATATTTAGCAGCTCAAGTGCCTCTGACTTTGTACATGTTTTTTTTCCCAAACTTAATAAACATACAACTTCAAATGATTTTGTGCTTGCTCTTGTTTTGATGCTTAACTTTGATCTTACTGCACCTTGAGCAATGGCTCCACTTCAAATTAGAATTTCTTCTTATCCTGCGTAGGCTAATGCATTTTTTATGAGTCTGAGCATCAAAGCTCCTGTTTGAGCTGCTCAGATAATTTATTCTTAGTTGCAGCACGTTTTTCCTTAAGTCAAACCTGTAAACAATCCAACAAGCGAATGTAGAATAATTCCCTGGATGTCATATCACTTTAAACAGGTACGTTCATGAGGGGATGGAAATCATACACTTCCACACGACACTCCCTAATTTCAGTTTAGCATCCTCTAATCCCTCAACTTCCTTCTAACAAATTCCTAATGGTCTGAAACCAAAGTTAAAAAAAGTGTTTCATTTCAAAATGAACAACAATGGCACTCAGTAGAGCACATACCACTACCAAGGCCCAACACTCCCCTTAATTCAACCCAGCCTTATCGGCCACATTACATGATCTCAGCTACATATTGGTGGTATTTGCACATTTGTTACTGAAGAGTGGTTGAAAAAAGTTTACCTCCTCATGCAACCACATTTAAATCTGCTATAGATCCTGATTTTTGTTTGGACATTTCACACAGTCAGATATCAGTGCCCAACATATATCAAGTCCATTCTCTATGAAATAAATGTAAATGTCAAATGCCCAGGGGCAGATTTCCCGGGGGGCAGGGGGGTCCGGTCTCCCCCATCCAGAGAGTTGTCCCCCTCAATATCATTGCAATCATAAGCAATGATCATTTTAAATAGTAATACAATATGAACTTAGCCCATGTTCGCTAATTGTAGATGCAAAATGAAGCCTTCTTAAGCTTTGAGAGATTGCACCCCCCTCTCTCCTTGCCCCACAGTGGTTTGGTCCACTGCTCACTGCTCCCCCCCTCCCCTCCTGTGTCTCTCTCACAATTTCTCTCTCTGTCAGAGCGATGTGATCTCAGTGTTGACTGAACTCCTATTATCTTGTGCGCACAAGATATTTATCTTAAGATGTTTGTGGTTTAATCACTCAGATGCACACAGACACCAGATTGTAACCATTGCATAGAGAAAACTCACCAAACAAGTTTTGTTTTCACCTGGGAATGTCATACTATGAAATTCTTGTTGCTCTTGCACAGAGACACAGGATTGTCATCAGTCAGAACCATCTGCTGCCCATAATAAGGGGCAACAGGCTCAGCCGACGGAAGGACTGCAGATTTAGGCCATGTCACTGACTTTGTCCAACAACAATTACAGGCGCCGGGGAAGATGGATGGGTATAGATGGATGCTTACGAAGTCACGAGAAAATGGCCTTAAGGCAAAAAAGGAAGAGGTTAGTCATCTTAGCTGAGTTAGATCCTGAAGGGTCAACATACAAGCAGCAATGGGGGCTTCACACATCTGGCACATCGATTCATATGACCAGTTAAAACCTGTTAAAAAGTGTGTATTGATGGATGTGAGGACCGCACCAGCAACCACATACTGAAACTCCGTAACATGGTGGTAACCTTTCTTAATTCCTAATTTGCTTAGATGGTTTCTCTTTGCACACGCACCCACATCACAGATAAATAACTGGACACATAGATTTTGGTTTCATACAACATACTTTTATTTATTTATATATTTTTTTTCTGTGATAATTAATCAAGTTTTCTTTGAGTTACCAGTTCCTGGGGGTTGCTGCTGGAGTCGTCGGGCCATTCATCCAAAGGAGGCCCAGCTGCAGCAGACAACTTTAAATGGCTTTGAGCATTAATTGGACTGCACCTTGTCTCTTGTAATCATGGGGAGGGACATTGTTTCCTTATTTCGATTTTTAGTTGTTGATCTTTGATTATTGTTTGATATTTATATTTAATTATTTTCCCTAAGTTAATATTATATGGCCTTATACTGGGGTGTTATTTTGTGGCTGTAGTTTGTTTTCAATGTTAGTATGTCTAAGTCTATCCCCCTTTTGTGTTTTGAGTGGCTTGACCAGCCACCATATATGTTCCCCTGTGTCAGTTGAAGGGGAGTTTTTTTGTGGTGCTGTTAACTTGTCTTCATCTGTTACTGGAGGCTAGTTTGGTTATTTTACCTTTTACTGGGCCAAGATTTGTGAAGTTTATCTTTTTGCATTTTTGTTAAAGGGGACATAGCATGCAAATTCCACTTTGTTAGTGCTTCTACAGGTTAATGTGGGTATCTGGCATGTCTACCAACCCAAAAACTCTGGGAAAAAAACACACTATGATTCCTCTAAATCAGAAACGTCATGCTTGAGCGACTCGATTGAGCTTCCTGGGTTTTGTGTCGTAACAAGGCACTGGAAGTCTCCCCCCCCCCCCCCCCCCCCCCCACCTCATCCCCCCACACTCGTTACGCCGGGTTTACACCGGAGGCTGCGAGGCAGCGCAGCGCAGCGCCGTTCCCAAGCACGCAGCCGCCTGGCTGTTCACACGGGACGAGCATTTCTCCGCGCTGGTCAGCCCGCGATTCACTCACATGTGGCATTTGTCTGGATCGTTGGGACTGGGAGGCTGCAGCAGTTGCTCGGGCGCGACCGCTCGCTCTCCCGTGCGTGAGCTGGAATTTGTGTCAACGCCACACAGCCAGCAGTGTGGAAGACTTCCACAGTGTTCAGCACTACTGTAACACTGTCACAAACACACAGAGCCCCCCACTCGTTACGCCGGGTTTACACCGGACGCGGAAGCGCCGCTGCGAGGCAGCGCAGCACCGTTCTCAAGCGCGCAGCCGCCTGGCTGTTCACACGGGACGTGCATTTCTCCGCGCTGCTTGTAGTGGATGGGCAGAGGGGGACATTTAATTATGTGATTGGGAAAATTAAAACTCCAGGACAACAGAAGGGGAATACAAAGTATGGGATGCATATTTGATAATTTATATCATATAAAATATGTAATTTATATCGTTTAAAATCATGGGGGGAGAGGAGGGAGCTGGCTCATTAGCATTTAAAGGAACAGGCACTCAAAACAGGTCACTCTGTGGAGGGCTGTTTTATACAGGGTAAAAAGGGTGCTGTTTTATATGATCCTTGTGGTATTTTGACCAAAGTATGTTACAGACATTTCTTTAAGACCCCAAGGAACCATATCAACTTGTGGTAAAATGGGCATGCTATGTCCCCTTTAATGAAAACAAAATTAAAATACCCTTTTTTTTTTTTTTCAAAGAAACTATCTTTGGCTCTCTGATCTTCCTGCTCGGTCCCTGACAATGGCTTATACCGGAAAATAATTTGGCTGAATACCTCTGCATAGAGGGTTTGGAATATTGGATCCAGCTTCTTGGAGAACTGCGTGACAAAGAAGAGTTTGATGGAGGTGTACTGGAAAAGGCCATACTTCAGTTGTGCACAGTGGGAATAATTCAGGTATTATGATTAGGCGTTAATATAGTCAGACATGTGGGGGAGTTTAACTATGTAAATTTGCTTAGGTAATGTAGGCTTGTTTGAGTAGTGTTTTACTGCACCATCAATTCTGTTACAGCCCGTAACACACTCTGTGTGCTCTAATGTGTCATTTTATAAAATTAAAATAAAATTAAAAGTATGAATGTCAACATCTCAGAATGATAGCTAACAGTTAGTTAGATAGTTAACATATCTCTTCAGGTATCTGGTCAGACAGCTCTGTGCTGCATTCATGGACAGTGGAAACTTCAAGATGTCTTTCACTCGCTTTGCTGTTGGAAATTGCTGTTCTCTGTTCAATCTCTGTGGCATCATAACTGCTGCAAGACTCTTCAAAATAGATCTCCAACTCTCAATAACAAACATGGGAGTTTGTACGAGGGCTTTGTGACTAAAGCATCAATAAGGGTGTCCTGATCAACAGATCCAAGGTTGTGTAGTGCTTTCTCAAGGATTTCCCTCTCTGGTTTCGATATGTAGGATCACAGTTCACCTGGAAACGTTCGTACGTGGATCTGTCTCGTATCCTGTCCTCTACACAGCCACATTCAACCATAAATGGTCAGAAATGGTTTTTTTTTAGTAGTTTTTCCCTTACTCTTGTTGAGGGTTAAGGGCAGAGGATGTCACACCTTGTTAAAGCCCTATGAGACAAATTGTGATTTGTGAATATGGGCTATACAAATAAAATGTTATGGATTGATTGATTGAATGGAAAGGACCTCATGAATATTCAATTATCCTGCTGACCAATGGGTTTTCAAGGTGAATTGTGGCATCAAATGATGAGAAGAGAAAGCAACTTTCTTACACAGACATCGATGTGTTTATCAGTGAGGCGGAGGTGAAGAGCGATTTAATGAGACAGCAGTGATGTGATTAATAAAGAAAACTGAACATAATTTGCTGTAAGTTGTTTTATATCTTTTTGTCAATTGAAGATTCTTATGGAGCAGTTCTATCACACAAGCACAAATAACGCGGTCGGTTTTAATGTTAATGATGAAGTGGATCAATAATCTGCTTCAGTTCACAGCCTCACATCTGCATCATCATTTTCCCGTCTCCAAAATGTTCGTACGCATGGGTAAGAGTTAGCGTGGAAGTGCGCACATTCTCCGGTCAAGTTTGTTTTTAAAAAACCCCAACGTCTGCGTGAGTAGTGATGTACGCACGTTTTAGGCCCTGTTTTGTACGTACGCAGTGGTTATAAATGAGGCCCCTGGACAGTAGGTACCATCACTTCACTGGTTTCTTGAATGTCTGGAGGAGGTTGTTCATCTTCATCACGTCTATGTTCAGGTGAAAAGATGACTATTTCATCTGTTTCATCTTCCTGGTGCAAAGGTATGGTCTGAGAAGTTTCACCTAAGTCTCTTCATATAATTCTTCAGTAGTATGGTCTTCATCAGTCAGTCTGTGACAGATATCCGGCATGCCAGAGTGAAAACTTTACAGCTCCATCTACTTTGATTTCCCTTCTGGGAAAAACAACTTCTATGCCATAGTTTTTAAATCTCCTACTTTTGTATGTCTCTCTATGCTAATGTGGCAAGGTAGACCAACACTAATATCCTTAAGGGATTCAGGTTCAGTGAACTAAAGGAGCAGGAGATGTGGTTCCATCCAAAAACAATACTTTGTTAACAGTGACCCACTTTAAACTATTAAAAGAGCCGTCACACACCATTCACACATATAGGAAGGGGGGAATGAACGCTGAGGCTTACCAGTGGAGAGGCAGGCTAGCGAGGGAGGAGAGGTATCCAGGGAGAGTCACCCTGATCACACGTGCACACACATGTCCTCACACACACACATGCAATTGTGAAAAAACCAGACCAGGGCTGTATGCCACAGCACACAGGAAGGAGACACCGCCACCCAAAGACACCAGCCTCCACCACCTTAGGCTCAATTCCTGTAAAATATAGAAGACACACGCATCAGTAGGGCTCCACTCAAATTCAATCAAGAAACAAAAGTAAAGAAACAGTCCCAAAACAATCAGGTAAAATAAAAAAGAACCTAATCTACAACAACCAAAATGACCGATACACAATTAATCAAAATAAAGTCTGGATAACAAAGTCATAACGTGGGTGCAGATTAAATACAATCAACAAAAATAAATAGGAAATAATGGAGACCCACATAGATTAGGCAGACTATTTTAATACTCTTGATTCTAAGGAGAACATCTGGTATAAAGTAACAGCAGCAACACGTACAGGATAGTAATCATACAAGAATTGATCATACATCAATCATACATACATTGATGAATGTATTTGGGGAATTTGAAATGAATCACAGGCCTGTCATCTCAGAGGAAACTGAAGGTGGTTTATTGACATCATCATCACATCTCATTAAAGAATTAATGATGTTATCCAGTCTCTCTCCTCCACATCCTGAAGAATGACACCAACTATGCTGCTCCATACATGAGGTCTTCCTTCTGTTGGCACCAGTCATCTGATCGTTGGATGAGGTCCAGTTGTTTCACGTCATCATCATCAACTTAAGCTTCAGTCCTTCAGCCTCTTGTAGATTCATGGATGATAAAAAAAACATACAAAAGTGGCAGAAAGAAATAGAAAAAGAATGAATGAATTAGTAGGTAACAATCAGACATTAGCACATCTGAATTAAATAATAAATCATATTAAAGTAGAAATAAAGACCCTGGCACCCAGAAATCCAACATCCACAGCCCAGGAGAAATCATAAAACTGAATCTAATGTAGTAAACTTACTACGTAAGCTTCAATACATAACTAAATTGATTTACACCGAAGTTTTTACCTGATTAACTTTAAAGATTGTAATGGAAAATTTTACCATTATACCACACTATATATTATCTCTGCTTATGCATAGTTCACATACACACACACACACACACATAGTTCAACTCTTCACACACACATTTCTTAATTGCATCTGCATAAAAAGGATACGCCTGCAACTGTTTCTTTGTCATTCCCTCAGCAGAATGCTCTTCGCATGCGGTATGATTGTCTGACCTTCCTTGCAAGGAATAAAGTATACATAAAAGACTATTATTCTCAAATCTCTTTATTTCAGAAGTCTTACCAGGTCAAATTACCATCACAAGATACAGCAGATATTCGCAGAAGGTTAATGCTACAGTTTAACCACATGTAGGAAGTTACCTAAACAATATGTTAAACTGAACTATCCCCACGTCCTTATGGACTTTAAATAACTCACATTAATGCAGCTCACATCTGCAAAGTGAGTCACATGTGGCAGAAACAAAACGAACATCATCAATATTAATCGTTGGTTGAGCAGCACTTGTCAATATTTTGCAAGTGATGTATTTAAGGGAAATTATGAAGCTATGCAACTGCCAACAGCATATGTGTTTAAGGAAATTCTGTGACTGGGAATGGATTCGGAGCTACTAAGAAAATCATCAGCCCTGCAGACTCAGGATCCACACCCATGGCAAGCTCTGCCCCTGCCAGAGGGTCCTTAAAGGCTCCACACCTCTGAACATCTCTGTGTGCCTGTGGTGACAGCTGTGACAGCTTATTTCCACTAACTTCAACTGCAAACACCGGGTATTCACTTTCAATATGGCCAGTCTGCTTTCGGTGCAGTGCGTCGTCTCCCTGAGGAGAAGCGGAGGTCTGGCTCACCTCAGGACCTCCGCACTGGGGGTCAGTAAGCGAAACTACAGCAAGAAAGAAGCGTCTCCCTCCGAGTACCTCCACCAAAGTGTGGTGCCGTCGATGCACTACCAGAAGAGTTTACCCAGGTAAGGAGCTCACTGGGACTTTACTCAAACCCTTTTTGACACCAACATAACTTTGGTCTAAGGACAATTTCTCGATTTGTGTAAGTCTTCTAAATTTTGATTTGATAGGAAAAACTGCCCCTAAAAAAACTATTAACAGGGGACACTAGAATTTCCAATTTCCAGTGCAGTTTCTGTGTACATATTTTACATATTCATATAAACGTCACTGTAACCTTTACCTTTGACAACTGAAACATAATCACTTCAATCTTTGAATTCAAAATAACAACTGATCAAAAGCTGAAGAAATTCTCTCAAGCAATCTTGAGATATTACATTCAAAAGGCCCAAAATCTGTTTTTTGAAGCCACCATGGCCTTGACCTTTGACCGCTCAATTATTATCAATTTATCAGAGAGTCCAAGTGAATTGTGCCAGATTCAAAGAAACTCCCTATGGGCAGTCCTAATATGTCACATTCATAAAACATATTTGATGACACAGCTTATAAAGTTGTATATATAGTTATACTCAGTGTTGTGCCAGTTCGTACTTGAACTAGTTAAAAGTTCAGTTCATGCAGATTAAAATGAACTAGTTCACGTTCATTTGTTCTATTTTTTATTGTGATGATTTAGGTGACAAACTTAGGATCATGTGTTTAGTTATTAATCTATGGTGTCGGATCATGCATGCGTCTCACTCTGGTCATTTAACACTAAGTCCTGACTGTGCTGATCAGGTCCTGACAACTAGTGATGAGTGTTTATTAATTAAAGTGAGAGCAGGTCAGAGTGGAGGAGGACACAGAAACTCCAGCTCGGTGCAAACCAGCTGCAGCTTCAGCTCTGATCACTGAGCAGCTGAGACCAGAGAAACTCTGTGTTTCACTGACTGTTCTACAGAGTCACTGAGCGGCTGAGACCAGAGAAACTCTGTGTTCCACTGACTGTTCTACAGAGTCACTGAGCAGCTGAGACCAGAGGAACTCTGTGTTCCACTGACTGTTCTACAGAGTCACTGAGCGGCTGAGACCAGAGAGACTCTGTGTTCCACTGACTGTTCTACAGAGTCACTGAGCAGCTGAGACCAGAGGAACTCTGTGTTCCACTGACTGTTCTACAGAGTCACTGAGCAGCTGAGACCAGAGAAACTCTGTGTTCCACTGACTGTTCTACAGAGTCACTGAGCAGCTGAGACCAGAGAGACTCTGTGTTCCACTGTTCTACAGAGTCACTGAGCAGCTGAGACCAGAGAAACTCTGTGTTCCACTGACTGTTCTACAGAGTCACTGAGCAGCTGAGACCAGAGAGACTCTGTGTTCCACTGACTGTTCTACAGAGTCACTGAGCAGCTGAGACCAGAGAAACTCTGTGTTTCACTGACTGTTCTACAGAGTCACTGAGCAGCTGAGACCAGAGAAACTCTGTGTTCCACTGACTGTTCTACAGAGTCACTGAGCAGCTGAGACCAGAGAGACTCTGTGTTCCACTGACTGTTCTACAGAGTCACTGAGCGGCTGAGACCAGAGAAACTCTGTGTTTCACTGACTGTTCTACAGAGTCACTGAGCGGCTGAGACCAGAGAAACTCTGTGTTTCACTGACTGTTCTACAGAGTCACTGAGCAGCTGAGACCAGAGGAACTCTGTGTTCCACTGTTCTACAGAGTCACTGAGCGGCTGAGACCAGAGAAACTCTGTGTTTCACTGACTGTTCTACAGAGTCACTGAGCAGCTGAGACCAGAGGAACTCTGTGTTCCACTGACTGTTCTACAGAGTCACTGAGCGGCTGAGACCAGAGAAACTCTGTGTTTCACTGACTGTTCTACAGAGTCACTGAGCGGCTGAGACCAGAGAAACTCTGTGTTTCACTGACTGTTCTACAGAGTCACTGAGCAGCTGAGACCAGAGAGACTCTGTGTTCCACTGACTGTTCTACAGAGTCACTGAGCGGCTGAGACCAGAGAGACTCTGTGTTTCACTGACTGTTCTACAGAGTCACTGAGCAGCTGAGACCAGAGAGACTCTGTGTTTCACTGACTGTTCTACAGAGTCACTGAGCAGCTGAGACCAGAGAGACTCTGTGTTTTAACTGTTCTTCAACAAAGTCACTGACCGGCTGCTTCACGTGAACGAGCTCTGATCTCACTGCGTGTGTTGCTCTGAGCGCACACACACTTTCTCTCGCTCCTGGTGTTTCACATGATGGCCTGATACAATGATGATTTAAAAAATAAACTCTCATATTTATCACATGGAAAACTGGTTCGTTCAGTTCATCATTCAGGAAAAATGAACGGTGTTCATTGAATGCGTTCATGCACAACACTGTACAGGGAGCCACTGCAGAGGCGCTGCAGAGCCACGGGTTGCTGACCCCTGGTCCAAGTGAATGTATGTTACAGATGTGATGAAATTCCCTTTGGGCATTCCTTCAAAACAACGCAAAGCCATATGAAATTGACCTTTTGACCTTTAATCACCAAAATGTAATTATTTCATCTTTTAGTCAAAGTGAATGTTTGTACCAAATTTGAAGACATTCCCTCAAGCTGATCCTATCACATTCAAGAAAAACATAAACACTCCTCACCTGAGGCATAAAACACCTAGAAACGTCAGAGAGAGCCAAATGTGAGGAATCCCTCTCCCAGAATGGAGAGAAGTGCAATAGATGTTGCAAGTAGTAGATCACATCAATAAAATAATAATATTTACAACATTCATGAGAAAAAATAACATTTAATGAGGAGGTGTATCAATCTTTAAAGCATTTATACATAAGAAAATGAAAAGAACAATCTAGTTGTATTCATAATCCATGATCAGCTGCCACCTCGATCATCATCCATGATCACGATCTACCGTCCACTATCATGATGTACAATCTACGATCATGATCATGAACCACTGATGCACCATCACGATACCATCACCATCTCTGATTTGCGATCCACCATCATGATACACGATGTGGCCGTAGCAGCGATCCTTGATCTGCAAATGATAAAGAACAAGGACTCCAGAGAAGAAGTCAAGTCAGTAACATGTATTGATGAGACATTCATGTGATGAATAGGGAGAGAAGGAAAGAGAAGCTCCATGTGTCCCCTGACATTCTACACCTATAGCAGCATAACTACGAGCTGGGCCAACTGAACCAGCTCTAACTATAAGCTTTATCAAAAAGGAAGGTTTTAAGCTGACTCTTAAAGGTAAAGGTCTGCCTCCCGAACTGAAACTGGGAGATATGGTCTCTCTTCCCGGTTCTTATCAGGACACGTGCTGCAGCATTAAAGTAAGTCATTAAAGCTGAGTCTTTAATGACTTACTGCTGGAGCCTGATAATAAGGAATTACAATAATCATGTCTGGATGTAACAAAGGCGTGGACTAGTTTTTCTGCATCTTTTTGAGAAAGGACGTGTCTGATTTTTGAGATGTTACGTAAGTGAAAGAAGGCGCTCCTCGAAATTTGTTTTATGTGAGAATCATGATCACAGATAACTACCAAGTTCCTGACTGTTTCATTGGAAGCAAGGGCAATGTCATCTAGCGCAGCTATATCATTAGATAATGTATCTCTAATGTATTCAGGGCCAAGTATTAGAACCTCTGTTTTATCTGAGTTTAATAAGAGAAAATTGCGGATCATCCAGGTTTTTATGTCCTTGAAACATGCTTGAGGTTTAGTTAATTGATTACACTGTTCAGGTTTTATTGACAAGTGTCTTCCGCATAGCAGTGGAAATTTACAGAGTGTGTCCTGATAATGTTTCCTAGTGGAAGCATATATAATGAGAATAAAATTGGGCCGAGCACAGAGCCCTGTGGAACACCTTGGTTAACTTTTGTGTGCACAGATGACTCATCATTAATTTGCACAAATTGGAATCGAACTGAAAAATATGATTTAAACCATGTTATAAAATTTGATGATCACTAGTTTTGCACTAAGATCTAACAGGACGAGGACAGACACAAACCCTAAATCTGAAGCTATTAGAAGGTCATTAGTGACTTTTGCCAAGGCTGTCTCCGTGCTGTGATTAGCTCTAAACCCAGACTGAAAGTCTTCATATACATTACTTTCCTGGAGAAACTCACACAGCTGATTGGCTACAACCTTTTCAAGGATTTTAGACAGGAAGGGGAGGTTAGATATCGGTCTGTAGTTGGCTGAAACCTCTGGGTCCAGAGTGGGTTTTTTGAGATGGGGTTTGATTAAAGCTAGTTTAAAGGACTGTGGTACATATCCTGATGATAATGATAGATTGATTGTATTCAGTAAAGTACTATTAATTAGGAGCGGAATTTCTTTAAGTACCTTTGTAGAAATGGGATCTAAGAAACAAGTTGTGGGTTTAGATGATTGTGGTCAGCTGATCAAGGGTGATCAGAGAGAAGCTGTCTAAATAATTGGTAGGATTCTCAGCTGTTCCTGAGATTTCTGTGCTTGATGATGTCAACTAAGGGCAGGAGATGGTAATAGTTAGAATTTTAAGGTTAAAGAAGTTCATAAAGACATTGCTGGATGGAGGAATACTAGATTAGATGGAGCTGTGACTCTGTCAGCCTGGCTACAGTGCTGAAGCGAAACCTGTTGTTGTTTTTATTTTCTTCTATTAATGTCTAGTAGTAGGCAGCCCTTGCTTTGTGGAGAGCCTTCTTATATACTTTAACACTATGTTTCCAGGCTAGGTGATTTTCAACATACTTGTTGCAGCGCCACTTCCTTTCTAGTTTTCTAGACGCTTGTTTGAATTCACGTGTGTTGGAATTGTACCAGGGAGCTAATTTACTATGTTGTACACTTTTTTAGAGGCGCTATGGAGTCTAATGTTAATCGTAGTTAGTTTACAGAGCTATCGACAAGATGGTCAATCTCAGTGGAGCTAGGGTTTTTAAAGTATTCATTGATTATATCGACGGATATTAAGGAGTTAAATGTAATTGAAAATATTTCCTTAAATCTAGCTTCAGCACTATCAGGTAGACATGTAGAAAATGAGTTTTTCATTAATTGCATGTAGTCTGATAATGAGAAATCGAAGGTTACTAAATTATGGTCTGATAGATTTGATTGCAGTTTAATTAGTCAAATATTTATGTTTTTTATTAATTGGGCTTGTTTGGCTAAGAAACATTGTATTAAATAGAAAAGATTTCAAATTTCCTTTTTTGTGATGTCACCAGCAGTGTGGTTTATTTTTTTGTATACTGTAATATTTACTGAGCTTTTGAAAGGCTGAATTGTCTCCTTGATAACTTTGACAATTGTTCAGGCTACCCATACCAAAGCTGGAGGACACTATGAGGAGGTATTTAGCTGCCCAGAGGCCTCTGTTGGATGATGACCAGTTCAGGTATGTGCAGTGAGACACTCAACCTATTTATTTCATTAATGGACAATATTAACAGTTAAGATCTTGGAAAAATCTTCTTTTGTGTGCCCTCAGAACAACAGAGAAACTTGCACAGGATTTCCAGAGTGGTGTGGGGAAACAGCTGCATGAGGAATTGGTAGCCCAGGATAAAAGAAATAAGCACACAAGCTACATCTCAGGTGAAGCCTTTCTTGACAATCATCACCCTGAAGTTGAGCATGTCAAATTCATACAATTACTAATGCAACTGGTTGGCTTACTTTCATTTCAGGACCATGGTCTGATATGTACCTGTCTGCTCGTGACTCCGTGGTGCTGAACTTCAACCCCTTCATGTCCTTCAATCCGGACCCTAACACAGAGTACAATAACCAGCTTGTACGGGCAACTAATATGGTGTGTTCAGCGGTTCGCTTCATGAAAACACTTCGAGCTGGATTACTGGAGCCTGAGGTTTTTCACCTAAACCCAGCAAAGAGTGACACAGACGGATTCAAAAGGTTCATCCGCTGGGTCCCGTCCTCTCTGTCTTGGTATGGAGCATACATGATGAATGCTTACCCGCTGGACATGTCTCAGTACTTTCGGCTCTTTAACTCAACTCGGATTCCGAAATGTGGGCGGGATGAGCTCTTCACTAATGAGAAAGGGCGACATCTCTTAGTTATGAGAAAAGGCAACATGTATATGTTTGACATTGTAGACAGAGATGGGAATTTAGTGAAGCCTGCAGAGATCCAGTCCCACTTACAGTACATTTTGTCTGATCCGACACCAGCACCCGCCTTCCCTATTGGGGTGCTGACCAGTGAGAACAGGGATGTGTGGGCTGGGCTAAGGGAAAAACTGATAGCTGCTGGAAACGCAGAGAAATTAAATCGTGTTGACAGCGCAATTTTCTGTCTCAGCCTGGATGATGACAGCGTTCAAGATCATAGTCATTTGTGCCGAAACATGCTGCACGGTGATGGCTGCAACCGGTGGTACGACAAGTCCTTCAGCATAATTCTCACCAAGGATGGACAGGCAGCCGCTCATTTGGAGCACTCATGGGGCGATGGCAGAACTATGCTCCGCTTTCAGAATGAGATCTTCAAAGACACCACGGAGCAGCCACTGGTGCACCCAGGCTCTGTTGCTGCTGCTGTAGATTCGGCCTCTGCTGTGCGCAGACTGGAGTTTAGGCTGGACAGTGAGCTGGAAAATGGCATCAAAACAGCAAAGGAGAACTTTGATTCAGCTGTGTCAAAACTCACTATTGATGCCCTGGAGTTCAAGAAGGGTGGGAAGAAACAGCTAAAGAAGAGCAAGTTGAGTCCAGACGCTATAGCCCAGCTGGCTTTTCAGATGGGCTTCCTGAGGCAGTATGGAGAGACAGTGGCCACATATGAGTCGTGTAGCACTGCAGCATTCAAGCATGGCCGCACAGAGACGATCCGACCGGCTACCTCATTCACCAAACAGTGTTCCCACGCCTTTGTTTGTCAGCCAGGACAACACAGTGTGGAGCAACTGCAGGCCATGCTCCATGAATGCTCCAAATATCATGGACAGCTCATCAAGGAAGCAGCTATGGGTGTGTATAAGACATTTCTACAAATGTTGATCACAACACTTAAAAACCACAAGTAATTTGTTTATTTTACATTTTGACTGTCGACATTACAACAGTAAAGATGGATTTTTCCCTATTTAGTATCAACTTATATAAAACCCTGATCATTCGGTTTCATATCCTCAAACATTTCATAGTTTAAAACGTTTTTTACTTCCTGATGTTATCTGGCCAGAGAGATACTATGAAAGCTTTTATTGTCATTGTACAAGATAACACAACAAAATTCTGCTACTTCTTACCAGTGCAAGACACAGACACAAACAAAAAATATAACAATAAATAATATGAAAATAGAATATAATAATATGTTTTCTAGTTATTGCACTTTGAATAGAAAGCATATTAACTGTCAATGTTGTGGTTCAGTGATCCGATGTCCCATGGATTCAAATTCTTTTTGAGTCTGTTTGTTCATGATTTGAGGCTCCTCTACCTCCTTTCAGAGGGCAGGAGAGTGACCAGTTTGTGTCCATAGTTAGAACTGTCTCTGATTTTTTTTGAGATTGAGATATAATGGCTGTGTTAGTGTTGGTGTCACAGTGTCATGGAAATTTCCCGTTTAATCATACACAAATTATACATTGTCTCTCGGTAAGTTCAATTCTAACACCTGCAGGTGGACCCACCCCACACACTACCTAGCGTAACGTGTATGAATGAGCCCAGAGCATAGGAGAATCACTACACTTATACAATCAGAAGCCCCTCCCTGCGAGGGAAAAAAAGGTATTCGTTAGCCACTGGATGTCTGCCCACCCTGGTCAGACATCCAGTGGCTAACGAATACCTTTTTTGGCGTGAGACCATCTGTCTCCGAGATCCCTTATCTTCGTTTACAAGACAAAAGACCCCAGTCCTGTATACAATACAGAGATCCCCTCTCCCATCTACTCAGACACCCTGAGTGACCCCTGCAGTGCACCAATTGACCAGTGTCACACATGTGGGGAGGAAACCATAAACATTACAGTCCCTTGAGCAACACTCGTAAAGTTTAAGTTAACCCACGAGAACCACATCTGTTCATACTTCTTCTAAATACATATCTGTTCTTCTATTAAACATTACACAAATGCAGATATTCCCAATACAATAGTCATCCCTCACCAATATGACACTACACTGTTGTGCGGTGTGCACCCTACTTAAAGGCAAGGATAAAGGAGGTTTAATACAATGGATGGTTAATCCCTGCCGCTAAAACACCCAGTACATCTCAATCGTACTCCAACCAGAAGGTCTACGGCGAATCTCAGCCCATGCCAAGGTGCCCTTGGGCAAGATGCTGAATGTAGAATGCACTAATTGGAAGTCACTTTGGAAAAGCCTCAGCTAATTGACATTTGGGCCCCAATCCCATTTCACCCCTTGGCCCTACACCTTGGCCCTTCGTTTTGCACGTTCACGTGTAGGGGTAGGGTGTCCCACTACCTGTTGGGACAGAGGGGTAGGGCCGAGGCGTAGGGATCGATACCCCTCCAAATGGAGATTTTTCAGACCCTCAATTCGAACGGAGGGGTACCCAGAATGCCTTGCGAATCACCGGCAAGCTGGGAGAGAGACCACCAAATGTAGTATTTTCTCCATTAATAAGGATTTAAAAATTACAATAATGATTGTAATATCTTAGTTTAATATCATTTCAATGTATTATGGTCACTTTTTTCACAACAACCTTAAAAGAAAAAGATCACTAGCAGTCTAGCGCTAGCGTTAGCATACTAGCGCTAGACTGCTAGCGATCTTTTTTGCATGATAATCCCGTATTTTTGCATCGACTACTGATGATGTAACGGCTTCTTGAAGGGCTGTCCCAATTCGTAGGGGAAGATTTCAACCACTACCCCTTGTGACTCCGTATTAAGGGGCAAGATAACCCTCGAAAACTAGGGGGAGGGGTAGGGGTAGGGCCAAGGGGTGAAATGGAATTGGGCCTTAATGTAATGTTAAAGGGGACATATCATGAAAATTCCACTTTGTTAGTGCTTCTACAGGTTAATGTGGGTATCTGGCATGTCTACCAACCCAAAAACTCTGGAAAAAAAACACTTGCGCGTTTTGTTATGGTTCCTCTAAGTCAGAAACGTCACGCTTGAGTGACTGGAATGAGCTTCCTGTGTACTGTGTCGTCACAATACACTGGAAGTCTCCCTACATGGCCTTGGCCCACCCCCCACCTCATCCCCCTCGCCCCCCCACACTCGTTACGGCAGGTTTACACCGGACGCGGAAGCGCCGTGCAGCGCCATTCTCAAGCGCGCAGCCGCCTGGCTGTTCACACGGGACGCGCATTTCTCCGCGCTGGTCAGCCCGCGATTCTGCTTTCTCCGCTTGTTGTTGTACCCGTTGAATGTCTGGGTTCGGGGGTAAATGATGGTCTTCATAGCCCCCCCCCCACCCCTCTCTTTCTCTCTCTGTCTGTCTGCTTGTGTGCTTGTAGTGGATGGGCAGAGGGGGACATTTAATTATGTGATTGGGAAAATTAAAACTCCAGGACAACAGAAGGGGAATACAAAGTATGGGATGCATATTTGATAATTTATATCATATAAAATATGTAATTTATATCGTTTAAAATCATGGGGGGAGAGGGGGGAGGGGGAGCTGGCTCATTAGCATTTAAAGGAACAGGCACTCAAAACAGGTCACTCTGTGGAAGGCTGTTTGAAGCACAGATTTTGAGGAATCAAAATGGCTCTGCTTCAACTGTGCGAGAGGATGAAGTTGGACGACCAGTCAGCCGGGAGCAATTGATCACTGCTCGTTCCCCCCTCTATACTGCAATGCAAACAACGGAAAAGCTGAAAATCTTACGACTCCAAAAATTCAGAAATCGTGGCAAAGATGGGTTTAAATCGTACAGTGTATGCCCAGGAGAAACTTTGTCTTTACTCAGGGAGCTTTGGCCCTCAATGCCTCCAAAGCCATATGCACTTTCTTTTGCTTCATTTTGAAGTCCATTTCATGATGTTCCTTGGACTGTTTCTTGGGTGACCTTGAGTGGTTTATTTTAGCCTCCTTCTCTGCCAGACATGTTTAAAAGTGATCACATTTGACAAAAGGGAAGAAATACATTAATTTAGTTGCGAATACAACCGGCTGTCTTTCTAATGTGTTTTGTTTGAGCCCAGGTGACCTAAACACAATCTAAAATAAGAAAATGTAATGGCAAGTAACGAATTCTAACAAAAAAGGGAATTGCCTGGACAACTGCACTTTCCATCTTTGAAATGAAATGCGACATACGCTAAATTGCCCAGGTCCACACAGCTCTGTCAGGTATGTGTCAGCTCAGCTAACTGGATTAGTTGTTCCGTAAAAAAACCCTTTCTTTTAAACGTGTCTTCTTAGTGTGCATACTTATTGAGATACTGTGAAAGGTTGACAGCATTTCAAGTATCACTTCAGGCTCGTATGTGTGCCATGCCTCAAAATAATTTCTGATAATCACAAACATTGAATTATAGGTGGTGCTCATGTTTCCATGTGAAAGCAGCATTGCATTCTTGTTAAAAAGACAGAGAATGGGTACGTCTAATCATTGATGATCCCTGTCGGTAGCAGGTACTGCCCTGTTCGGTTTATTGGCAGGTGACATCCTGCTGTCTTTTCTTAAATAACTCTGTGTCTTTATGCCTCCACGCCGGCGACAGCTAGTGGCCAGAGGCTTTATATTTACATGTCGTCTGTCCGTTCCATTTTTGTGAATGTGATATCTCAAGACTGTCTGGAAGGAACTTCTTCTAATTTGGTAATCATTCACTTGGACTCAAGGATGAACTGATTAGATGTTGGTGGCCAAGGTCAAGGTCACTGTGACCACACAAAGCACACTTTTACTTTGTGAACTTGATATCTCTGGAACGCTTTGGCATTAACATTAACTTGGACGCAAGGATTGACTGATTTGATTTTGGTAGCCAAAGGTCAAGGTCATGGTGGCCTAACAAACCATGTTTATATTTTTCTTCAACATGATATCTTCAGATCAGGTTGAGGGAATGTCTTCAAATTTGATACAAACATTCATTTGGACTCAGAGATAAATTTTGGTGGGTGACGGCCAAAAGGGAAAGGACACGTGACGTGAGATGTGGTTACTTGGACAAACAGATCAACTGATTAGATTTGGGTGGTCAAAGCTTGAAGGTCAAGGTCATGATGGGGTCACGAAACATGTTTTTAGGCAATTAAATGTGATGTCTCGAGACCGCCTTGAGGAAATTTCTTCACCTTTTGCTCAGTTGTCGCTTAGACTCAAGGAATAACTGATCAGACATCACACTACCGCAGTGCAGTATTTCTCGTTTGATTTGTTGCTGTAGTCTGTGATTCTCTCTTGTTGGTTTTGATTTGTAATTGTGATTTGAAATTGGTTGTCTCCGTAATCTTTACATACAGTCAATGAAATAACAAAAAAACAAAACTAATTAAAAAAAATCTTCTCGACCTGTCTGTTGTTCACAGTGTGCAGGTGAGCGTGCAGTGAGCATGTTCCAGGACTGGGCTCATTGGCCATTGACAACCATGTTAATGTGGGTTAATGTTTAGTGGGGAAGCACAGCAGTGTAATTAATATGTAATCAACAAGCATCCTCATTGCATTTCATCGTGGTAGTGGTGCATATCAGCAAAACACTCAAAAATCGAACGTTATTTTCTATGCACAATGCTTTTACTTAAGATTCTTTCTTTTTCCAGTGTGAACACAGAGAATTCAAAACCTACTTAGAATTACTATACACATTGAAACTGACACGACAGCAATGGTTTCAACTTACACGTAAACTAAGAGCTGCTGCACTAACCACCTCTTCCATTTCTCTCACCAGGCCACGGTTTTGACCGACACCTCTTTGCCCTGCGATACCTGGCCAACTCAAAGGGCCAACCTCTGCCACGCCTGTACACTGACCCTGCAACCCCCTCCATGAGCAAATACATCCTTGCTACCAGCACCCTTACCAGTCCAGCTGTGAGCTATATGGGCTTCGCCCCAGTGGTGCCTGATGGGTTTGGCATTGGCTATGCTGTCCACAACGACTGGATTGGCTGTAATGTGTCCAGCTACCTGGCTCGCAACGTCCATGAATTCGTGCAGTGTGTCCACAAGTCTTTAGAGGACATTTTCACAGTCCTGGAGGGAAACTCACTCAGTTAATAAACAAGTGCTTGTCAAAGAAAACCAAAAATGTCAACATTTCATTATACAAAGAACTGCCTTCTTTTTTTAAATCCTACACATCTGAGGCGTCATGATGCTTTCTATCAAAATAACAATGGATTTTTGTGGCTTATATTTTCAGTCACAGTGAGTTCAATCATATTCAGTTAAGCATCTTTTTACATGGGAGATGACATTTAGAAGAATGTCTCACTTGTGTTATAAGTTAGACAACAATGCTTACACAGAAGGTAGACTATTCAGTCTCGGTCATGAATACATAAAAAGAAGGGATGGAAAATGTTCATGTTGAAATCTGCAAAAAAAATCTGACAACATCTCAGTATATATTTTCTAATATACATGTGATACTCATCAGATTTTCAATAAGGACGCCTTAAATTGTATGATATACACAAAGATATTATATCATTAATATTAAATAATAACTTTAATTTACATTAAAGCTACCTCGGGGCACCACCCTTTAAAGGAATGGAAAAGATAGCTAATTTATCGATTAAGTCTCACGAAATTACTAACTACAAATTTGGAACTCAGATTAATAATGAAATTAATAACTTAATTAATACCTCAGAATCGTAATGATCACTTGGATTCTGCACGAAGGAGCAGACTGTTGAAGGGATCTTACACATGTAGGTGGTGCACATGGATTCTATTTTATAGTAATGCTTTGTAAACAGAGAACAGGATCCTGTGCTAGTTTCAACTAGAATAACCACTGCAAGGGCAGAATGAACAAAGATACAACAGTATCTGAGCACATGTGTAGTGCTGATTATAAATTGTCTTTACATATAATCACATGAAACATATGACTTGATTAAAGTCAGATATTAAACAGGCTTAAGGGTAAATGCTCTGTATTTATACAGCGCTTTTCTAGTCTTGATGACCACCGAAGTGCTTTACAGTAAAGTACTTTACAGTTGGCCATTCACCCATACATTCATACAGTGCATCCAAGGGCAGCACTTTTTTCTGTAAGGGTGGCCATTCAGGGTTCAGCATCTTGCCCAAGGACACTTCGGCATGCAGATGGGAAGACTGGGATGGAACCGCCAACCTTCTGGTTGGACGCGGATGCTCTCCCGCTCAGCCACAGATGCAGGTAAAGAAGTAGAGCATGATTGATAAGCTTCCTATTTTCCCTAAAAGAAGAAGAAGTATTATTTTTACAATGATTATTTTAAATATTTCCCCATTTAGACATTGTATTGTTAGATAACCCGATCACTCTCCACACCAGTTGGTGGCGGTAATGCGCAATAAGGTTGCTTGCCTAATCCGACAAACATCACGAAGAAGAAAAAACAGGAAGCTCCTCCATGGAAACAAGGGAGTCCATAGTGACCGCTAAACTGTTTACATCTACACAGTTTGACGTTAAACTCAGAGAATCATGAAGGTCTACAAATCAATCTATGACGAACCTTTTATTAATATGCACCGTGCGTGTAGCTAGCCAGTAGCCAGCTAACATGCTATTGGCCGCTAGCTAGCTAGTATCTCTGCCTGTAACGCAGGACGAAACAGTTGTAAACACGCGTGGCTGCTGTTAAAACAAACGCAGTGTGAAGATGTGGAAACGAGGCGGTGGGAGCTCCGCCCTGGACCGAGCTGAGGAGCTGCTGTCCGCCAAGAGGAGCAGCAGAGGAGACGCTGCTGCTGAGGCCACACAGCGACCTGCACCCACAGCACCCACACACACCGTGAGTCTCCCACATGCGCTCACCTGTTTGTCACAGTGCTGGAAGAAGCACGGAGTGAAGTCCTAATAACATAATGTCAAGGTGCTTCCTCGATCTCATTGTATTCACAATAACTAGTTTATTAAGTGTACATTGGTATCAAATGTCGCGTGCCAGATTCAAAGATCCCTGTCAAGGTGCAATAGGCTCCTTTTTATTTTAATTAGATGATATATTATATAATTGTTATTAGTAGTAGTGCAGTAGGGTTAGGGTTAGCCAAACTTTGTTCTCAGACACAAGCGACCTGAGTCGGGAAAGAGAGGGCTCAGTGGTGGAAGAGGTACTGAGATCCTTTACTGAAGTAAAAGTACTAATTCCACACTTTAAAAATACTCCACTACAAATAAAAGTCCTGGATTCAAAAACTCTACTTAAGAAATGTATGCAAGTGTTACCAGCAAAATGTACTATGAAAAGTGAAAGTTCTAATAGTGCAGGAAATGCTTTACCATTCTCTCTGTTAGTGGGAGCCCGAGCACCGACAGTGTGAAGGACCTGTTGTTATTGCTTGGATTCCTAGGGCCAGAGCACCGACATATGTCAATATTAACCCGGGTCATAGCGCCATCTACTGATTTGTCATGAAACAGGAAGTCTTTTTTAACTCCACTGCGCATTGTCCAATAAGCACTAAAATTCTCACCTATGATCACAGTCCAGGCCTGAAAAGCTATATATGTGAAAACTAACTCAGTCATAGCGCCACCTATTGATTTGTCATGAAACAGGACGTTTTTATTACCTTCTATGCACATTGTCCAATTGGCCCCAAATTGCTCAGGCTTCATCAGAGCCCCAACCTGAACAGATCTATTAGTCTGTATGTAGTGATAGCGCCACCTACTCGCAACCGGAAGTAAGCCTCGTTTTACAACCTTAATTTGATTGACATTAAATTTCCACTGTGTGATCTGCACTTGATGGCTTGGACCATAATAGTTTTTTAGTCGCAGATTATGACTCAACGCTGGGTTTTAACTTGTTACCCGTTTATCCAGGAACATAAATATGAATTCAGCAGGTTTTTTATAAAATGAGTGATTAGAAAACATCAGAGGAGCAGAGTCTCTTGTTGACCTCCGCAGAGTAATGCACCTCAGTGCAGTGGCGCTGCTAAGGGGGTCCAGGTGTCAGTCATGTGTCAGATTACCTTTTGAACTGTGCTATTTATCTACTCAAACAACTCTTCTGTCAGTTTTAACTTTTCTTTCACCGTCTCCACTTCTACACAGCACTCATTCACCCTCAGTTGTTTTCTCTTGTGTAATATTACTTGGCGCATGTTGTCATCCTACATGATGAACATTTCTTTCATCTTCTACAAGGTACAGCGGCAACATTTATCAGCTGTTGGTCATTCATCCCGTGTGCCATTCTGGTCATTTCGTAGATTTACTGCACTGTTGAGTTTAGTTGTTCAGGTGATTACTCTGAATATGTTAAGCTGAAAGAATAACACTTGTTTTTGACTTACTATTTAATTCCACCCAGGCTTTATATAACAGAACACATCAGAGGATTCATTAAGCAAATAATTCCTGGTTGTCAGTTTGCTTTAAAGGGGACATAGCATGCAAATTCCACTTTGTTAGTGCTTCTACAGGTTAATGTGGGTATCTGGCATGTCTACCAACCCAAAAACTCTGGGGAAAAAACACTCGCGCGTTTTTTGTTATGGTTCCTCTAAGTCAGAAACGTCATGCTTGAGCGACTCGATTGAGCTTCCTGGGTTTTGTGTCGTAACAAGGAACTGGAAGTCTCCCTACATGGCCTTGGCCCACCCCCCACCTCATCCCCCCACACTCGTTACGCCGGGTTTACACCGGACGCAGCGAGGCTGCGAGGCAGCGCAGCGCCGTTCCCAAGCACGCAGCCGGGCTGTTCACACGGGACGAGCATTTCTCCGCTGGTCAGCCCGCGATTCACTCACATGTGGCATTTGTCTGGATCGTTGGGACTGGGAGGCTGCAGCAGTTGCTCGGGCGCGACCGCTCGCTCTCCCATGCGTGAGCTGGAATTTGTGTCAACGCCACACAGCCAGCAGTGTGGAAGACTTCCGCAGTGTTCAGCACTACTGTAACACTGGCACAAACAGAGCCCCCCCACTCGTTACGCTGCGTTACAGCGGACGCGGAAGCGCCGCTGCGAGGCAGCGCAGCGCCGTTCTCAAGCGCGCAGCCGCCTGGCTGTTCACACGGGACGAGCATTTCTCCGCTGGTCAGCCCCATAGACTGTATATATAAGGTCAGCCCGCGATTCTGCTTTCTCCGCTTGTTGTTGTACCCGTTGAATGTCGGGGTTCGGGGGTAAATGATGGTCTTCATACCCCCCCCCCCCCCCACCCCTCTTTCTCTCTCTGTCTGTCTGCTTGTGTGCTTGTAGTGGATGGGCAGAGGGGGACATTTAATTATGTGATTGGGAAAATTAAAACTCCAGGACAACAGAAGGGGAATACAAAGTATGGGATGCATATTTGATAATTTATATCATATAAAATATGTAATTTATATCGTTTAAAATCATGGGGGGAGAGGGGGAGGGGGGAGCTGGCTCACTAGCATTTAAAGGAACAGGCACTCAAAACAGGTCACTCTGTGGAGGGCTGTTTTATACAGGGTAAAAAGGGTGCTGTTTTAAATGATCCTTGTGGTATTTTGACCAAAGTATGTTACAGACATTTCATTAAGACCCCAAGGAACCATATCAACTTGTGGTAAAATGGGCATGCTATGTCCCCTTTAATGTTACAGTGTCAGTGGTCATAGATTGCTTTGATGTCTTAGACTGTTGCAAATGCGACGATGCATCGTCCATCTTTTAGTTTTCTCAACAAGGAATCAGCTTTCAGTTTATCACAAAAATTTAACGTCAACACATCTGGAGATACTCGGTTAGTCAGACAAATAAAATGGAGTAAAAAGTACAATATTTCCCTCTGAGATGTAGTGGACCCGCCGAATGCCAACACTTAATAGAGTAAAGGTACCTCAAATGTGTTCTTAAGTACGGTACTTGAGTAAATGTTTTTAGTTACAGTCGACCAACGCTGAGGCAAACATCCTGTGAAGATATTGTGCTTGATGCTGTTTCACTCAAAACATAAAAAGAGTGGATCATTTGTAAGGCAAGTTTGACAACAAGCTTCCACTTTTTGTGATGCTGCCTGACCTCATCTCATTTTCTTCTCCCAGGGCCTCAGACCTCAGAGCTCTATGGGAGGAGGAGGAGGAGGAGGAGGAGGAGGAGGAGGGAGCAGGTTTTTGAAGAAGGCTCCACCGTCTGCAACCAACATCAGCCAGTCACCTGTCAGCAAAAGCCAAACACAGCAGATCCCTGAGCCAAGGTACGGCTCTGTAGATAAAAGAAAAACAGAAGTCATAATGAGCACCTGAGTGAAAAGAATGAATATTTCAATTCAAATAATCACTGTTAAAACTTTTTCTTTCTCTTGATTCATCAATCGCTCCCCGTCTGGTCAGATGTGTGTCATCCTCCCAGACTGCTGCTCTGAGTAGACTGGCTCAAATTGAGAGCAGCATCCGCAGCCGTAAGCAGGTCCAGGAAGAAGCCAGACAGCGAATCTCTCCTCCACCAGAAACAACCAGTGTGCCGGCCTCAGTTCAGTCCAGCAGTGACCAGAGTCTGAATGGGAAACGTTTCCTTAAGAACAAAGCAGCAGCAGTAGCCGTTGACAGCGCCAACACTGCTGCTGCTTCTGGGTCTCCAAAAGGACCAGATGTGGGCATCCGGTCCAGGTCCAGAGCTGCTAATGCAGAGCTCTCTTTGGCACGTTTGGAGATTAAGTCAATGAGAGTTGTAAGAGGTGTGAATCTGGAAAGTGACGAAGAGGACATGAGGAAACTGCTCGGAGACTCTTTGGATTCAACAGACAACAGCTTGTTAAAACTGGGGATACCTGCCTCTGTGAGAACAGCAGACAAGGTACCTTTAACTTTGATGTCTGAGAGAGCCATGTTATATATTATTATCAGGATGTGTTAGATTAATACAATAATTTCACATTTCACTCATTGGTACTATACATGTTTTAAAACCATTTTACCCAATTTTCAAATAATTTTGATTGATGAATTTTGATTCAGAAAAATAATGGAGATTAGATTTATATAGAGGATAGAGGTTTACTGCACAGCAAACATTTACATAAGAGGCAAGTGTCAGTGTATGAGAAACATGTTGATGAAAAATATGTAAATACTTCGAGTTTGCCTAACCCTAACCCGAGTTTGCAAATTGCAATTATGGAGTCAGCACATATTCGCATATGAAACTTCATGCTGCATTATTGCTAGCAGGCACTATTAGCACTGCAGCCTTGAATGCACAGAGAAGTATGAATGTAATTACTTTTAATCCTTAGAAAAGACTGAGGCCCTGTTCAAATCTGGTATTAGCATCCATCTTGGGTGAACTGATCACATGTGAGATATGATCACTGTAACCACATTCAGAGGTGATCTGGGACACATGTTTCCACATTCTTTTCACTGTGCGTACACAAATGCATCCTGGGCTACATTTAGGGATGACCTACTCCGCTGACGTCTCTGACCTGTTGTAGTTTCATAATGAATCAAAAGTATTTTTACACCTCTCAATATTTCAGATACACTGATTTATTTGTGGTCACCACAACACCAAATTGACCTGCCACATATTGATTATCTACTTAATTTTTAACTATTTGTAATTGATAAAATTGTATTCTGTATTGTATTGATTCACTCAGCATCCCCTTGCCCTACTTCCTTCCTTCCTTCCTCTTCATCGCTATCACGCACGCACGCACGCACGCACGCACGCACGCACGCATGCATGCAAATACATTGAATACACATCCATCTCTCATATTCAGACTGGCTACACATAAAATGTCTTTGGTTTTGAATGATATGTATTTGCAAAGAGAGAGTGGGAGTAATATCCATGTGTGAACAGGGCCTATAAGGATCAAGAGCCTAAAGTTAACTTCATATTCAAAATAGATTCATGTAGATTCATGCTTGACAGACATCAGAGAAACATCCAAAAGTCGAAAGAGCAGTTGAACTGATTCAATTCGATCTCCACATGATTGATGCCTTCATCGATGGCATCATGCATCAACCTGGAGGACTACATTTCCAGTTTTACACTGAAGGAGGATGAGCAGACACAGAAATGTGTATTTGGTGGTTGCACTTATCAAATCAGTTCAGTCTCAGACTTCAAAATCCGTATTTTAAGACAGTGGTTGTTTACATTGCAAAACAAAAGATGCACCAATGCTCTGCTTTCCTCTCTTACAGAGCAAAAGTAAACAGAAGGTCCACTCCACAACTCCTCAAGGTGCTGTTCATCCTTTGCCACCTTCCAACGCAGCACCACCTCTCTCCCCCACCTCTCCTCGCCGTTCGTCTCCTTTTCGATTCACTGGCCAGGCCCAGGCCCAGTTCAGCCCCTCTGTGCTCTCTCCCACCCCCTCTCCCCCAAGGAGATGGAACTCTGCTCGCAGGATGGCCAGTCCACAGCGCTCCCTCTCCTCCATGTCAGGCCACAGTGAGGTGCACTCTCTGGACGAGCTCTTCCCAGTGGCGCTTGGCTCTACAGATTCCCACAGCGAGATGAGCTCAGTTTCATCTGAAGGTGAGAGAAGTGTACACGACCAATCAGATACATCAGTAAGAGATAAAGAGTCAAGAGTCAATAGAATCTTAAGTCAAAAGAGTTCCTCAGTGATACGTCACAATACTATTGTTGAGATGGTTTACTAGTGTGAAAATATTCAGCCAATAATTTTTCATACAAAATAGGTAACACACTGCTTTTGTTCATTAATCATTTTCTTTCTGAACTCCTTATCTCATGCATCCTAGATGGACAACAAGGTACATAGCTCTTTCCATTGTAGAGTTTTAAAAGAGAGTTTTAATAACTTTTTAATTATGAATTCTGAATTTAGTTTGTGGACAGAAATTATACAGGTACTTTAATACTTTAGTACTTTATTACACTTTCATTATGAGGTCGCTCAGGAAGTAGAGAGTCGTATAGAAGTACATATATATGTTTTAAATGGTCGATAAGCCTGGAAAAGCAATATATAAATACAGAGCATTTACCTTTTAAAACATAAATGTGTTTAAAAATGATAATCACTTTAGACACAGCAACCTAGAAATACCCAAATGTTCTTGTTTATGAATTTTTGATGTCTTGTGTATTACTGTACTACTATTAGCACACATGGCAGTTGTGTGGATATACACTGTCATTTTATAAAATTCTGATCTTGTGCTATTACAGACTTCAAGATAAATGTGATGACGTTAGATGACCTTGTCCCGGCTTCGTTTGGATTTACAGAGGAAACACCAAAACAGGAGGTGGGCAGTGACAGACAAATTATAAGTAGAGCAGTATAATAAAACAAACGGTAGTAAAACATTGCATACCCGTACAATAGTGAAATGGTTCCTGGCAGTAAACATGGATTAAAGGAAATTTTGGTTAAAAGAAACAAACTGGCTCCTGTTTAAAATAATATAATTTTGGCATTTTGACAATAATTTCTACTTACACACTTAAAATAAACAACATCAGCTGCAATAAGGATTATTTTTACTTGTAAAATAATAGATCCAATGACTGTGTAATGTGAAAATGTTGAGTGACAAGCCCACAGAGTATTTTCATCCAAATCAATAAGTTCCCATCAGCTCAATTGTTCTGCTTTTACAGCTCCTAACTTTAGTCTTTAGGTTCATCAACTCTGTTTGCAGCCGCTGTTGTTATATAAGAAGCTCTGATAAACTCACCATCAAACATTAGACAAAGCCAGGAGCTAGACAAAGGCTCAGATATTCCACATGATAAATTGTTAATATGTTTACAGCTTGGTCCACTGATCCTAGTGATACAAAATATATATTTATGCTGCTTTAAATTTCTAACATTTTAAACAACTGTTTGATCATATACTGCATGAGTGCTCTGTGGAATTCTTTTCTAAATTGTATTTCAAGCCATCATTATGGTTGATAAGAATAATGGCTAGAATAAGCATAAACCTCAACAAATATATGCATTTTATGGCCATAGTAAATAAAGGGGCACTTGTATCGTAACCAATATGGTTTTTAAGTGGCCTGCAAAAATGTAGAGTTGAATTGTACATCTTTTTTCTGTATCTGATTCTGAACCAAGGGTTTAATGAAAGATAGATACTATAAATTCTCAAATAAATTTGTAATTTTAAGTAATAAAAGTGATTTAACCTGTCTTCTCTGTATATGGGGAGATGACTGCCGTGAGGCTGACACCAATAGGATTACTCTTCTAATGCCACCACAAGTTGGAAATAAGTTTTATCATTTATAATAAGTTTCATCTATTTCCCCTTGAACTGGGAATCTTTTCAGATTTTCTGATGGATTGATGTTTTTGCTTCCTTTTTACTGCATGAACAGAGAGAACACAAGGACAGGGAAGAGGGACAACAGCAAGAGGACATATTGGACTATCAAAGTGACTTTGAGAGTGAGAGCAGGTCACAGCCAAATCACAGTGCCAGCCAGGTTTCAGAGCACCTGCAGGGAGACAGAGATGAAGTGGAGGAGGCGTTGGAGGTCAGAGAGGAGGCTCGGAATTCAGACGTGTCCCGTGAGAGGACAGAAGACGATTACTCGAGCACTTTCTCGGACACAATCTCACAGACCCCAGGTCGCAGTCAAACATCAAAGTCATTCAGCAGAAGCAGTGACTCCAGATCCTCAGTGTCACACGGCCGCAGGACCTCAAGTCACCAGTCGGGGAGGCGTGCTTCAGACAGAAAGGTTTTAAAAGAGGCCGCAGTACAGACGCAGCCTGATACCATGTCGCACACATGGTCAACTGGTTAGTCATACAATATATTTCATATTGTATTTATGATGTTGTTGAGGCCCCTTTCTTCACCATGGTCACGTTACTGTATGTTAATCATCAAGTTATCAGGATTCATTTGATAATGACATTGACAGTAAAATAACTACATGTATGATATTTACTAAGTGTGATCCGAGGTTTATGATGACTAAACAACAATGTCTGTTTCTGATCTCTCTCTCTCTCTCTCTCTCTCTCTCTCTCTCTCTCTCTCTCTCTCTCTCTCTCTCTCTCTCTGCAGGCGTAGCTGCATTTGACCCCACAACCTACATAAACCCCACCCCAGTGGCTGCTTACACTCTCAGTGCAGAAACACTGGAAGGTAAGACACAGTGAAATAGAGAATAAGAGACAACATAAACAGACATAAAAATCCTTTATATTGATAATAGAATATTGGCAGTGGTTTAAAACCTGCACCAGAATGTTGATGCACTGACAGATATGCACATGGAAGAGACACACAACAGTGCCAGTTTGTTAATGGTAGCAACGATGTCCACTGAGGAGAATATCTGGGTTTTGTTCAATAAGAATATGATGCAAAATGTCCTCTGAGGTGCCCATTTACTGTCTCCATGTCGCTGCAGCGCCATCTGTTGCTGAAATGCTATTGAAGTGTGCAGGGTGGCTTGGAGCCAATTCACAAAATATCTGCTAGAACTTGTGTTTAAAGTAAAACAGTTTGTCGTATCAGAAAACAAACCTTTCGGGGACCTTATCCAATATCTAATGAACTTTTTCTCACTGTTGGACAGAGAAAGGCTGTTTCCCCCATCTCCACATGTTGTGCAAAGTTAGCCAGCTGCTACTTGGATGTAGCTCAAGCTGTAAAATGTCCAATTCCTTCTCTAATTCTACTGCATTTTGCCACCAACATGTAGACAAATCATCTTTTGTGTAGTGATGAAGTCAATAATTAAGTGTCAGGATCCGTCACACAAGTGTCACACCACATGTAAAACCATTCCCTTTATGGAGGTTGTCTTTCTTTTGCCTCCATTGCACCTGTTGTCACTTTCATTTACACCAAAGCAGGTGAAATTGATTCACAATCACTTGTGCTTCCTAAATGGACAGATTGATATCCCTGAAGTTTAACTGGCTGTGTTATACTGTGACGATTAAGTGTTCGCCTAAGTTAACCAGATTCTCCATATTCCTAATTTTAACAAAGACAACATATATATATGCGTATATTCTCCCTGTAAAATTACACGTAGCCTAAAGTTATGACTTTTCTCTCAGACTTTTTCTTCACCAAACTGGCCTATAGGAAGGAGTGCTTTAGTCTTAGTACTATTATTTTAAAGTGTGCCCCATGTCGTCCTCCTCAGCTCTCAGCACCTTCAACCCGGCTGCGTTTGTAGTCAATGAAATGCTGAAGCAGCAGCTTGTCATGACAAGGCGGTTCATCGAGAGCAGCCGACACCTTCACTCCAGCCTGGTGCAAAGTCTGGAACCACCCAACTACAGATACACCACACTGGAGGACACCATGCGGGTAAAAGCACACTGCTTATACACACACACAATTACTTTCTAGAGGGAAGTTGTGAATGACTCAAGGAAATGACAAAAATGGAAATTTGTGGAGCAATAAAATTCGATTTTCCATCACATCTATCTTTGTGCAAGAGAGGGATTTGACTGCTTTCACCGGTGATGCAGCAGAAACCTTTCAGCCAATAAATTGCTGTTATATTCAAACGCCAGGCTTTATTAGAGCTGTAGTTATCTCACAAACCTTTTACAGCAGTTTATTCTTCCTTCCACAGTACATTCGCAAGCACAGATGTTCCAAACTCACAATGGAGAAAGCCTTAGAGGAGGTGCAGCAGGAGATGACGACTGTTTGTGACCAATGACTCCGTCAAACTGGATCACTGAACCTGCTGGTGCAGAGCAAGAGACAGTTGCCATATATAGAGTTTTAAATAGTTGATCATTTTTATTTTTTATGAATTATTTGTTGTCAATTCGTCACATGCCATGAACAACACATGCCTATTGTATCTTCAGTGAGAAAAACATGTCATCCATTCAGTTAGAATCATGTGATACCAGCATTTGTGAATGGATCAGGTTTTTTTAATTGTCTTAATGAGTCATTTATAGGACTTGGCACCCCCTCCTTCCACTGGTGAAATAATATAAAGTGTCCACGCTGTCCTCTGTATATTCTCAGGAAATAATGATAAATAGTGTTACACATTCATGACTGTGATTCTGTTGTTTTGTATTGGATAAAGTCCCAGTCTAGTAGCTTATTACTCCTTCTAAATATTCTGTGTTCCTCAAGATTACATATATAACATAATAAGGTCAAGACATTTAAAATGTACAGAGAAATGCAACAGTTCCCACAATCAGCAAGCACTTTGGAGAGAGGGGGGGAGAGAGAGAGAGACCAGGAACATCACATTTGAACTCTGTAAGTCTGGTTGTTGTAATGAAAATGATAATAGTCTTCAATTGTACCTTGGCATCATCAGGTGTTTCAGACTTATAATTGCAATAACGTTAAAGCCGAACCTGAGGGTACACTGAGGCTGAAGGTAAATCTGACTGGCTACTGGCTCGAACATGCAAATATTAAGCCTTTTCCAGCTACTGAGCCCCACCAAGAAGCTGACAGGATTGGTTCCTTAGGTTTGTGACATCACAAACCCTGGCAGTTGGAATCTGTTTTTAAGACTGGCATTTGTTTAGTAAAGTGTTTAGGTCGAAATACTTAGCCATGGAGCCGACTGCTTATTTAACACGAAATACGTCTTAATATATAAAAAGCAAAAGGGGGGACATGTTACCATGTTTAGAAACTTGACTTTGAAATTATGGAAACGTATTGATGTCGCACCAGAAAAAAAAAACAACCCCATCTGCATCACAATTTAATGTTAAAAAGTTTCACATTACATGTTGAAGAAATGTCTGCGGCGATCAGAGGAAAAGAGGAAAATAACTGCAGTTAAGTTGGAAATCAGGATGCACAGGTAGTCCAGCTCCTCCAGGATGACACATCCATACGTGTGGTCACAAGAAGCTTTGCTGTGTCTCCCAGCACAGTCTCAAGAGCATGGAGGAGATACCAGGAGACCAACAGTCACACAAGGAGAGCTGGACAGGGCCGTAGAAGGGCATCAACCTAGCAGCAGGGCCGGTATCTGCTCCTTTGTGTGAGGAGGAACAGGAGGAGCACTGCCAGAGCCTACAAAATGACCTCCAGCAGTTTACTGGTGTGCATGTTTCTGACCAAAAAGAAGGCCCGAGGTCCTCTATAGTGGGACCTGTGCTCACAGCCCAGCACCGTGCAGCTCGATTGGCATTCACCAGTGAACAGAATTGGCAGGTCCGCCACAGGCGCTCTGTTCTCTTCACAGATGAGATCCCCCAGAACACCATCTTCCGACTCATCAGGAGCAAGCCCAGACGTCGTCAGGAGTGCATACAGGCACGTGGAGGCAATACACACTACTGAGTCATGTTATAAGTTGCTGTGATGCAATTCACACAAGCTGAAACAGCCTGTGATTTTAATTTTTTACTTTGATTTTCGGTGTGATTTTGAATCCAGCCCTCAATCGGTTCATGATTTTGGTTTCCATCGATCGATGTTACGTTGTTTTGTTCTCAACAAATTATACAATGTAGATTAGTAATGATTTACAACTTGAATAATTTGTTGGTCTTTTCACATTACAACGTGAAACCTTTCACGTCATAGTGTGATTTGTAGCATACCTTTTTTATTCCTCTGGTGTGATAGCAACACTACGGTATAAAATTTACTTCTAAAGGAAATAAGGTGTTTTACTGAGTAACACTTGACATATCTATTCATTACTTATTGATCTACCTTTGAGGAATAGAATAACTAAGATTATGTTTTGCTTGTCTAATGTTTTAATATTAAAATCTGCTGCAGTTTTTGTGAATTGACTCAATAGAAACACTACAAATCTTGCAAACATTTATAGTTTGAGTTAAAACTCTACAACATCACATTGTTGATTTGTAAAGAATCACCTGGTCAAATAAAGACACTTCCAAGTGAAGTAACAAAATGTTTATTTAAAAAATAACACATACATAATGTGTACAGTCAAGATTTTCCAGTCTCCATCACCAACATTAACCTGAAATGATAACGTGCAACAATTCACATGAACTAAAGACAAATTCTGAAGCCAGGATCCAGAACATGTTACTAGTGATGTGGGAGGGTGGTGTTTTTGAGGCGTGGAGCTGATGGGGGTAGTTGAAGGCACGAGTTTAGGTTGTAGTGCGAGTCATCAGTAGGGGTCGTTGAAAGGGTAATGAGGATGTCCTGCATCCCGTGGAACTCGCTTTCCCTCCACCTGCAACATCCAAACCAGAGCTGAAACGTTGCCCTCTTGTCTTCACTGATGGGTTTACGTTCACCTCTTCAAACTGTTTTTCAATCTGTTGCTTTTCAATCACACATTCACTTCAGGTGCCTCTGCTTCCACCAATATGCTTGATTAAATGCAATAAGGAAATGTTTTAACTAAAATTTTAACATCTGTAATATTTTGGGCCAATATCCTATACATTTACCCCATTTTTACTATATCCAGGATAGAAAAAATATGATAATTTAGATCACCATAGAAAACTTAATTTAACTTAAAATCCTCGTCTGACCTTACAAGATGATAACAGGCTCCATTATATTATCTCTTACAAACTGGAATAGAACATTAAGTTGGCCAGTGAAACCCCACTTACTTCAATCATTGGCACAATGTAGCGCCAGCCTTTGTTCAGCGCTGTAATGCTTTTCATTTCCTCTGGCTCCAGGGTAAAGTCAAACACCTGCAACAGAAAATGTCATCAGCGTTGTCTGATTTAAGAAGATCATTAAGGAGAACATCCAAAGTTACTGTGGCTAAAACCCCTGTGGCACCTGAATGTTCTCTTTGATGCGGGACTCAGTCACACTCTTGGGGATTGTTACCACTCCTCGCTGTGTCTGCCACCTGTGAATGAAACACACCTAGTCACTGGAGAGTTTCCTTCATTTAACCACTGCATATTTCAGCCCTGTTACTACAAATGAACCATACAATGACAATGCTGTTAACAGTTCTTCAAAGCATTATGTGTCTTTTTGATTGTTTTAATGGAGCCTGACTGACTGATACCAATGCAGTAAGTTTTCAAAAATCTCCAACATTATTTTTTACATAATTATGAAAAAACAAAAAAGGAACTAAATATAGCTGATCGAGAATTATGAGAGTTGGATATTTTTCAGTTGGAAAATAAACCTGTCATTGCTGTCAATGTCTCTGTCAACGTGACAGAGGCACTGATTGTAAATGAACTTCAGTTTGCACCTACTTTCTACATTTGCTCACATGCAGTATTTTTTACTGCACGTGTTGTGTCTGTGTTATCAAACTAGTAAAGATGCTGCATTTTATTCATTTGCTTGTGTCTTGAATATTTGGATGAGTTTCATTTCTTTAGCTGCTGTGAGTTGAGCTGCCAGGTCCAATGTAGCAGACAACTAAAGACACTGCAGCATAATTTAGTAAATGTTAACGGTGCAGACCGAATGGTTTCTAATAGTCAAGCTAAAACACACAAAGAAATGCTGAAGAAGAGAGATTGTTTTACATAATTAACTAATTAATTGAAAGTGACTTTTACACTATATTTTTACCGTTTGAGGCTTTTTCTGTAGTAAAGTCAATATCTGGGGCCTAAAAATGTATAGGCATATGTCAGCCACTATATGTATACAGATATTTTCAATAAGTTATCATGATCAAGACAAATAGAGTTGAACCTTTTACCATAACAGGGACACTGTATTAAATGGTCTGTATTTATAAAGCACTTTACAGAAAAGTTTTACATTCATCCATTCATACAGTTCATCTATGTGCAGCACTTATGTCTATGAGAAGGGGCAATTTGGGGTTCAGTATCTTGCCCAAGGACACTTTGGCATGTGGAATGGGGGGAGACTGGATCGAACCGTTGACCTTCTGATTAGAGGACGACCGCTCAAACCCCTGAGCCCCAGCCGCTCTTCTACCTCAAAACTAATTTGTTCTTTCTGTATTGAAACTAAATAAACACCAATACCTTTTTAGTAAGATAATATAGATGTATCAGTCTGGCTGATTTATGAGGAAGCTCAAGTGGATGTCTCCGATCAAAGGTGGGACAGTATTTAACTTTCACTGCATCAGAGAATAGGTTTCAGGAATATATCAAACATTATTGTTACGTGGAATCAATAAATAATTGTCAATACAGAAACTAACCTTTTAAAATCAAAGTTTGAAAATGTGAAAACCTCAAAACAAATTGATTTAAGAAAAGAGATCAAATTTGAAAACTCAAAGGGAGATTTTTTTAATCTAAAGATATAGTGTATCATTTAGCAAAAACACCTTCACATAATAGTGAAATCACCTCAGAATAATCTGAGCTGGGGTCTTTTTATATTTCTCTGCGAGGGTGGCGAACACAGGCTCCTGAAGCACAACGGGTTCATCTGGCTGTTTCCAGGCCCGGTCAGGGGAGCCCAGAGGGCTGTAGGCTGTCATCACCAGGCCTCGGTCCCGACAGTGGGCCAGCAGCTCTACCTGGGCCAGGTAGGGGTGGCCCTCTACCTGTCCAAGCAAAATAAAGAAACACCAGTGTGACTCAAGACTTTTAGTGCCAGTTTCTCACCTCAACTCTTTGGTGCAGTTCATTTAAACATCATGTACCTGTAGGACAGTAGGTTTGATGCTGGCGACAGACAGGATTTCATCTATCTGCCGACTGTTGAAGTTGGACAGGCCGATGGATCTGACGAGACCCTTCTCCACCAGCTTCTCCATGGCAGCCCAGGTTAGCTTGAAGTCTGTGTCGTCATACAGCATGGAGCCATCCTCTTTTCTGGGGAAAGGAACATCTCCTCGTCTGGTGGATACAAAGGGGGGGCCACATTTAAGAGATTAAAAGCAACCAAAGACAGACTGAGGGAAGGAAGTAGGCAAACTTGACATTTTCCTTTCCTTGTTTCGTCACAAAATTTAGCCGCCTCTACAAGTTTCACTTTAAATGTACATAGCATGAACTGTAAATTATACCATTTTCCCCAAATACCCACAGTCTCAACATAACAGGTTAACCATCTCGTCATCTTGAAATAACAACTTAATTACCTTGTTATCTCAGGATACCAAAGATGTTTTCACCTGATTATATTTTAATTACCTCGTTATCTCAAGAAAACAAAAGTGGTTTTCTCAGGATAACAAGTTAATTCTCTCATTATTAGACCTTAGAGCAGGTTGAGCTCACTGGAAGGCGTAGGGCCAGTGGATGAGGTAGAGGTCCAGGTACTCAAGCTTCAGGTCCTTCAGGGTCTTCAGCAGGGACGGTTCCACGTCTTCTGGGTGATGTCTGGTGTTCCACAGCTTGGATGTGATGAACACGTCCTCTCGCCTCAGTGACTGGTGCACACAAAACATGTCGGATGTAGTCAGAAAATGTGTTGAAATTCTAATAGAAGAATTGTGAGTGTCAGGATAATACAGATGAGAAAGTACAGACTATAGATAGAGATAACTGAAAGAGATCAGGATCTCAGCATGAGCTTCTCAGGCAGTTTGGTGAAGGTGTTTCACCTTGTTGGGGCCCAGAGTCTCCTGCAGGGCTTCTCCAATCTCAGCCTCGTTGCCATAAATGGATGCACAGTCAATGTGGCGGTACCCAGCATCCAAGGCCCAAACAACTGCTTGTTTCACCTGCAATTGGGATATAATGTGGCCACCGGTACAGTGAAAAACAGATTAGAAAAGGTACAAGGACAAATTATTTACAGACATGGACATCAACTGGTAAATCTTTGAACTTGTTATTATTTTTAGTGAGTACACACTCTCTCAGCGTTTGTCCTTAAACAATAGTGGAAACATTAAAATACCATCTGGCTGTTTTTGACAGGTATAACATTTGACAGATTTTCCACATTTGGTTGATAAATGAGGATCTATGTTGTCATAGCAGCATTAAATAATATTTTGGCCTTGTGGGTGCAGTGCAATGTTACAATATTATTGCGATACAAAATTGATATATTAAACCTGTAAATAAACCATTGCCTACTGACACATGCAGCAGACACAGAGCAACACTGGCATTAATTTAGAGCCGTGTGTCTCCATCTGGCAAATTAGGACCAAACATTTAAGCTTTGTTTTTGTTGCCACCATCTACTGACAGTTCTTTAGCTTTAGCTCACAGTTAAGTCAAGGGTTGTGAAACCATAACAATGATCTACCTTTCCTGGCTCACTCTTCCACGTTCCCAGTCCGAGCAGGGGCATCTTCCGCCCCGTGTTGAGAACTGCAAAGTCATTCATGCCTTTCAGTAGCACCTTTAAAAAGGACAAGGAGAGCATGATTCAGACTGTGCAAGGAGCTGCTCAGCTCACTAAGATGTTTAAAGCTGCAGTAGCAAGAGTTTTATGCAAAACTGCAGCGCTCTTCTTGGCCATATGAAGCTATGCAACAGCATGAGAAATGTATTTTCTACAGCTCCACACAATGGAGGAGAGAAATCCAATGCAAGCTTCATTGGGGAAGCAAAGCACAGAGTGCTTAAAATAAAATAAAGGTCACACATCGAGACTAGAAAGGCACTCACATACCTCCACCAAAGCCCAACAGTCCACTATTATCAAGCTGCACTCAAACACATAAATATCAGTCCTGTAAACATGCCAAATATATTTTTACATAACGATCCATGAATCATTCCCTAAAAAAAAAAAAAATCTATGGAAATTTTGAAAAACACCCTTTCTCGGAATGTTAAAGAAAGCTAGACAAATTCTGGAATCCACCTCCTGATCCAGATCTGCACCAAAATTAAATGGGTTCTTCCCTGACCCATACTGCATCCTTTTACCAAGTTTCGTGGAAATCTGTCCATTAGTTTTTGTGTAATCCTGCTAACAGACAGACAGACAAACAAACAAACAAACAAACTTAGACGGAACATAACCACCTTGATGGTTTTAATAACCTACTTGGTGGAGGTAACCAGAATGGCAGTAAAGGTGCATAACATCACCAAAGCCCAACAGTCCCTAAAATTCAATCAAGCCACATCAAATTGCAAACATTCATAGATATCACTCCTCTACATGTGCTGGATTTCTCCATTAAGATCTGTGCAATTATCCTTGAGAAATTCATAAAAATGTCAAAAGGCTGTCTTTTTCAAAATGTTAAAATAGGGGGAAAATCCATGTGTGTGTCCATCCAGGGAGAGGGATCCCTCACATGTGACTCTCTCTAAGGTTTATTTGCTTTTTTTCCCCACGTTAAAAGTATTTTTGGGTGGCTTTTCTTCACTCACGACCAGGGTTAAGGGCAGAGGATGACGCACCTTGTAAAGCCCTATGACAGGGGTTTGTGAATATGGGCTGTACAGATTAAGTTTGATTTGATGATTATTTGACTCATACAGGTGCTGAATCAGTGAAGGAAATACAGGAGACAAAAGTCACGCGTCAGCTGCAGTCACAGTGATACTGAGAAATATTTAACAGTGGTTCAAATAACTGTATTACAAACTGTGGCCATATTGGGAGTGGGACACACAATGTATTGCAAAAATACCATTGCTATTTTCATAGTTCTTATTTTATTGCATGCTGTTATAGCAGACTTTACTCTCTTGTTTTAGGGTCTGTTGAATTCACTTGCTTTATATAAAGCTCTCTACATTTTATTTCAGGACAGGAATTATTCATTTGAGCAAAGACAAGTATGCAGCAATAAAAGGTGTATCCACAATGTGACGTGAATAAAAGGAAGACTCGTCTGAAGCATCGGTGGTTTCTGAAATATCTCGGGAATAAAAATGTCTGGATCTAAAATCCCAGGTCTGTCAGCTGACTTCCTGAAAACAAGTCACGCGCGACAACCGCACCTCAGCGACAATGAGCTCGAGACGTGACATAAAGCCGCTCACGTGCAGATTTGAGTGCCATTTAAATACAGTAATAAAACACAGCATTTAGCATGAAGACATGGCCGACGTTACACTGCTTAATAAGAGCAATAGCAGTAGCATCTGTTATTGTTACTAGAAACTGAACCGGACCATTAGCTGCTAAAGCTAGAGCTAGCTAGCTTGAGCTTCTTCGTATATAAACACACTTCCCTGAAGCCTCTCGTGTTCCCGGCTCCCACTGAAGTGTTAAAAGACTCACTGTCCCTCTCAGCAGACGGACAGTCAGCTGTATGAGCCGCTCGCGTCTCAATGACTGCATGTGAGCTGCGGCTCTCTGCTCGGTCACTTACTGTCTGATGATGTGCGTTTAAAAACAGGGGCCCTCTGTCTGTGGTCCTCCAGGTGTGCAGAGACTGTCGTGTATTTCTTCAAGGGTTCAAAAACACCACTTTATTTTGTTGACACTTCCTGTTCCGGTATGGTGACTCCTCCGTTTCCGGTGGAGGAAACCACCAGTCATCATCGAGCCTGTAGTCTATGGGCTGGATGGGGGCTGTGATCAGGGGAGTCCTGAACCAGGCCTTAGTTATGCTGCATAACTTATTTATTTTAGTACATGTCACTAACTTTGTGTTTTTTTCTATTCTCTCTCAAACAGACAATTTCGACTTTTGTAGTCTCTCTCTCTCTCTCTCTCTCTCTCTCTCTCTCTCTCTCTCTCTCTCTCTCAACAACTATTATTATTATTACATCTTTACACCCATAATTATCACTTTTATTGTTTTCATTATAACATATATATTCAGAGATGAAACCTAAAACCTGATGGTACACAACTGTTTCTGGTCTCTCTCTCTCCTCTCTCCCTTAATGAGGGAGTTTTTTCTCTCCGCAGTTGCCAAAGTGCTGCTCATTGTGGGAACTGTTGGGATTCTCTACTATTTTTAAGGTCTCGACCTTCTACGTAAAGTGCCTTGAGGTAATGTATATTATGATTTGGCACTATTCAAATTGAATTGAATTAAATTGAATTGAATCAGCCTCCTCAGCTCAGACAGTTTCTTTTAGTATACTGGCCAAGTCCCACGTCAATAAATGTACATTAGTAAAGGCTGAACCTTCTTTTTGTCCTTTTTAAAATGGAGGCAGATTTTTTTACCTTCTATTATAGAAAAGCTTGCATCATCTCTGCAATCTCTGCACTAAGATTGATAAAAAAAATACATAATAGAGACAATTTCATGTTCTGATGGAAAAAATCAGACAAAAATCAGACAAACCCGTGTAGGTTTACTCCTGACCAGCAGGGGGCAGACTGTAGAAAAGTGGCACAGACGTGCAGGGAGGGGTGCAGGAGCGGAAATAGGATTAATGTCAACAACCTGAGTTTACAACAACTCAGGTGAAACTTCATAACACTCCAACCCGATAAGCTCTGTCACATTGTAGTGTTCCGTTAAAATGCTTTAACAATATCCGGTACATTATGGGGGAAGAGGTTGGTTTTTGGGCTGAAACTCGGGAGCTAAGTTAGCTAACTTTTAGTCGGTTGATGCGTGAAGTCATTTCGACAGCCTCGGTGAGGAAACTGTCCACTAATATGCTCGGGGATATCGCTCCTTGGTTAAGTCTCTCAATGTTGCAGGGGTTGCCAGATTGTGTGCCAGCTGCTGTTGACTCGTCCTGGTAGTTTTATGTGGCGCTGATAGTGCCTGGTCCGCTCATAATGCTCCTGCAGCTGCTCCCACCTGTCAACTAGCTGGCTCCTCTCCTCCTGTCCACCCGTCTGCCGTCGCCCAATGGCTCACTGCGGCTCCTCCGAGCCAAAGCCACAGGCACCGTCGCAGGGCAGCGTAGACCAGAGCATGAAGCCCGTGCTGTTCGAGATCTTCGGTGAGATATGGACCGTCGAGTCGCGCCTCGGCCAAGGAGTCTCGGCCTCGGTTTACCGGGTCAGCTCAGGCAGAGCCACCACCGCCGCTGTCAAGCAGTTTCAGGTCGACACTCAGGGAGGAGATTACGGGTATCACAAGGAGAGGTCTGTGCTGGAGGACATACAGGGACACAAAAACATCGGTAACATTAATATTTACATTGTTCTTTAAAAAATGTTGACCTGTATGTATGTGACGGGCAGACAATAACACTAAAGTTGGAAATTAAATTTTTATTAGAAATCTTTGTATAAAATAGAGAAAATACCAAATTGAACATGGAAATCTATGAATTCAACTTGAACACACTGGTCATCAATGGTATAGTGAAGCTCTCAGGCCATTTATAAACATTGTAAATCTGCTCTTTGATTCTGCATATGATAACTTATGTAGCAACAACTGATTTCTCTTGCATGTCAGTCTTTCAAATTCTCAGGTTATCATTCCATAAAACATGGCTAACAACAGTTATGTTTGCAAATCTATTGTAAAGGTTTTATTTAAATAGAAAAGGCTGTATTTGAGTTGACAGTTCAAGTCAGGTCCTCATTTATCGACATCATGGTATCACTGCTGTTTTTCTAGACTAAACACTGCCGTCCTCTTGGTGTCTTGTCAACCTGATGTGAATGCACGGGTAAAGGCCTTGCTGTTTGTAATGATGTATTCATTCTCTTCACAGTGACACTGTACGGGGTTTTCACCAACAGCAGCTGTATGGGTGTTTCCACTCGCTGTCTCCTGCTGGAGCTCTTGGATGTCAGTGTGTCCGACCTGTTGGTGAGAGGATGCAGTGGTAATCAAGGTGGTAGGTGAGTAGTTGAATTTTTTCTGATGACCGTGACTGTGGCAGTCGGCCAATTTATAAGTCGAGCTCAACCATGTACAGATTCCAGAAATGGTATTACATGCTGCATACAAGGCATTCTCTGCCTAATCATGTCTGTGTCTCGAAACACACATGATCATTTGTATCACTGTTTCTAATCTTTGAAGGAACAGTTCTCCCCATTAACCCCCACCAAAGATTAGATTAAACAATCAAACAGTTATTACTTGTGATTTAGTCATACAGGAAGTTTCTGTTTTATTATCAAATGTTGTTTTAACCTTTTATTCTTCTCTAAAACATCCTCGCCTCCCTTGTGCAATGAATATTAATGGAATTTTGTTTGCGAATCTGAAAGCACTAAAAGTGTAAGCAAGCATTGATACATTGTATCAGTTATAGAATCATGTATAAAGCTTCATTCAAAAGAGTGGACATTGCCATCTACTGGTAAAACAAATCAACCCACACTAAACTGCCTGTGTTGCTAAATGATTCATGGGAGAAAGTATTCACCTCTCATACAAATGATCACTGATTCAAACCCTGTATTGTGAACTGGAACAAGACAATAAAGGTAAAACACACATATTAATTGTTTAATCCCAAGGGCAGTTTTCTTTGCACAGTGGCACCAGTGAGTTAATAAAAATCCTGACTGAAAAGTCACAGCAGCACTAGGTGTAAAGTAAAGGGTAAAGTCATTATTTGGTTGAACAGACCCTTTAAATATCACCAGGTTTTCAAAAATTAATTCCAGAATGTTGTGAAAGAAAGTAATTCAGACTTGTCAAAATAGACATGGTCTCAGAACAATTGGAAAGATAATATAATGAATAACGGTGGATGGTGTCACTGTAAAGCTTTAATATATTTAAGACAACTTGAGCTTTCTATGTGACTTCACAGTATGATATATATTCTTGGCAGACCCCAGCAGGGCCACTCCATGTGGCTTGTCCAGCACTGTGCCAGAGACATCCTAGAGGCTCTCGCCTTCCTCCACAAGGAGGGCTACGTCCATGCCGATCTCAAGCCTCGCAACATCCTGTGGAGTGCTGACGATGAGTGCTTCAAGCTCATCGACTTTGGCCTCAGCTTCAAAGAGGGAAACCAGGTATGTGTGACTTAGAAGTAGATTAAAAGAGGAGCTGGGATAACCCAAGTTTTGTTTTTTTAACCCTGACTCTTCCTCACTTCCTCCAGGATGTCAAGTACATCCAGACAGATGGGTATCGAGCACCAGAGGCTGAGATTCAGAACAGCCTTGCTCAGGCCGGGGTTGAGGTGGAGGGAGACTTGGGCTGCACAGCCGCTGTGGACCTGTGGAGCCTTGGCATCATCCTGTTGGAGATGTTCTCAGGAATCAAACTCAAAGACACTGTCCGCTCACAGGAGTGGAAGGTATGACAAAGCTCAATTCAGGCAAGAGGGATGATGTGGACTTAATTGATGATTTGAGTTCATCAAGATTCTATTTGAAGGCTTAAGAAAGTAATGAAACATAAAAGATCTATGAGTAAAAGGAATTAAATCTTTGCTTAGAGTAGCAGTGAAACTTCCCCTATAAATTCTACAACAAAGTGGAAAAACAAGACAAAAACAAAACAGTATACAATACATATAGGGCTGAAAGAGAAAATAAGGTTTAAAAGTTTTGGAAATTTTCAGCAAGGAAATGTCCAATAATGCAGACACCTTTATGCAATACTAAAACAGTATTCTGCAATCGTTTTCCCTCTTCTTTAGGATAACTGTGCTGCCATTGTTGACCATATCTTTGCCAGCAACAGTCTGGCATGCCCTGCCATCCCTGTCTATCACCTCAGAGACCTTATCAAAAGGTAAACCTCATCTACTACACTATGAGCTGCACTGTATAATGACACAATCCTGCCTGCTGTGTAAGCAGAGCGCTATAGTCTGGTCTCTGAAATGTCTCTTACTATTGATTGGGTTATGTTGTGTCTGCAGCATGCTTCTCATTGACCCAAAGCAAAGATGCACAGCTGAAACTGCGCTCCTGAGCCCGTTCTTCAGTATTCCCTTTGGTATGAGTCAATATTTATGACAAACATCAAGATTAACATATCCCTCAGTGAGCCATGTTTACACATATGTGTGTGTGTGTGTGTTTGTGTCAGCTCCTCACATAGAGGACCTGGTCCTGCTGCCCTCTCCTGTTCTGCGTCTGCTCAACCTGATTGATGACAGTCATCTGCACAATGAAGATGAGTATGAAGGTACAGCATATCTTATATATCAATTATTTGGTACATTTCCAAATTGATTTCTACTTTCTTACAAGCTTGTAGAGGTTCATGTACGTTGTTGTTCCCAGACATCCTGGATGACATGAAAGAGGAGTGCCAGAAATACGGCTCAGTGGTTTCTCTGCTCATCCCCAAGGAGAATCCAGGGAAAGGACAGGTAAGTCTGTTTCATCAGCAAGGATCTTCAGAAAAAATTCTGTTTAACAAAAACGGATTCTCAATAACATTTAGCACAGCGATCTGATGATAGAAAGCCTGTACTTAGTTTCAGACACCATACTTAGTGCACCTTGTTGTGCAAAAAATAGGAGAAAATATGGTGAGGGCAAGGGGCAATACACTCTTATGTATGGAAGTGGAATGTAAAGACTCAGATTATTTTAGTTATTTCATTTTATGTAGTTATTTTTGTTGATTTTAGTGCTTCTCTGTGTTGTCTTTGTCCAGTACTTGCCACCATTGTCCACTGGATGCAACTGCAACCTTGCAGATGCTTCTTGAGATAATCCACATACAGTGACCTGTGAATGAGTATTAGTTCCTTTATTTATTGACAGTGGATTTTAGATTGATATTTACTGATGCATTTCATTATCCATTGTCTTAAATATTCATGGCAGGACATTTTTCTTCTACTAAGGAAGGAAGCCTTTACATTTTTTGTGCAACAACTACAATGCACACAATTCAGGAAAGTGATATAGATACAGGCCAGTATGTGGTACTACATTCATTAAATGTAAAATACAATGCAGCCACAAACAATCATCTAAATTTGCAACAAATATCTATTGAACAGGTTTGTATAAAGAAAGAATATCAGCAAAACTGCCAAAATCAATATGAAATGTGTTTGCTGAAGGACCTCCAGCTTGAAAACGTCCTGTACTGTGCTGTGATCAGGCCACAGCACACGGTTACATGCATTCACCCACTTGTTCATCCATGTCCTCTTTGTGTCCACCAGGTGTTTGTGGAGTATGCCAACTCCGGCGACTCCCAAGAGGCTCAGAGGTTGCTGACAGGCCGCACCTTCGATGGGAAATTTGTCGTGGCCACCTTCTACCCTCTCAGCGCTTATAAAAGAGGTTACTTGTATCAAACTGTGCAGTAAAGCCCTAAAGCGCAATTTACGTCTTTTGGAACTGCATAGGTCACCACAAAAGAGAGAGAGAAGTTGTTTTCTCCCTGTAAAAAAAACAAGACCTTAGAAGCTATGAGTGGCCATCCTGCAGTTAAAATGCATTCAGTTAAAAAGGAGTGTAGTTTAAAGTTCTGCATGTAAGTCATGTGGTACATCTGTGTTTCATGCAGAGTATAAATTGAACTCAGTTGTGAGCAGCATACAGGAACACTCATCACATCTCTGCTGCCTCCAGTCTGGGTGACACTCTTATCAGTACACATCAATCTGGTGCTTCAAGGTGAACTGCATCTGTTGTTACTAATGACTCTGGGGACAGACTACTTACTGTTCTCTCTTCCATTTTCACACTTCATTCATAGAAAGGACCAATGCTGAGAGAATGTGAATCTGAATAGTTGCATATCTCTAGATCTCTCTAGAAATTTAGTCGAATACTTTCAGGGATGAGATTAGAAACAAGCGGGATAACACTGACCTCCTAGTAGTAATGAATGGGAGTTCTATGTCTGAAACCTAAAATCCTGATGACAACAACAAATCCCTATCAACTGAAGATGTCCTGCAGTGAAACTAGTGTCCTGTTCTTAAATGAATGATGATAATATTCATCTTATAGTTGCCTGTTAATATTTGTTTTTCTGAACATAAATGAGAGGAAGGCGGTACAAGGGGATGTACAGGAAGCCTTTGCTGTGGCTCCTTAGGCAGTTTTCAGGTACAGATAGTTAAGAGTGACCCCTCTACCAGCTGGTAGTTGTCCCTCTCTCTGCCAGTATCTGAACAAGCCCAGGGCTCCATGTGCCCTGTCCTGTAGCCGAATGCTTTGTAGCTTTTTTGCGTTAGTTACAAGTTACAAAAGCATCCATACGTTCTAATGTTCTTTTGGTTCCACTGAGTCCATCATGGTATCAGTGGACCTGCAGTGCCCGTCAAGCAAACTGTCACACAGGGAAGCATCAGATGGTTTCTATACAAGTGCCCAATGACATTCACAAGCTAGCTAGCTAACTAACCAAAATGCTACCACAACAACAGGTTGTGCCGCACCTGCATGTGTTGGTTGCTCATGTAGCTGAAGCAGATGCCTTAGAAAATAATTCCCTTCCAGCAGTCGTAGTGCTGCTCGCTAACAACATGGATTGTTAAAGACAATGATAATCGTAAAGAAGTATCTTGATTTTCTTCCAAAAGCTGCTCAGTGCTAATTTAGTTTTTAAAACCAGGCTATAACTTGAAGTGGAGAGTCATGAAGTCAGTAAACTGAGTGTGTGTTTTTAGAGACATATTTTCACGAGACAACGTTAGCTAACATTATTCAACATTAGCTACTTAACATTAACCAACATTATCTACTTCATGTCTGCTAACATTAGACAATATGTACTACTTTAAGTTCACTTAAATTCGTCCACATTAGCCACTTTAAGTGAGCTAACATTAGCCAACATTAGCTACTGGCTAAACCTAACTACGTCGGGCCTAGCATATTGAACTCTGGCATAATTCAATGTTTAATCTTTAAGAGGTAGGATGAAGGTTGATTAGTCGTGCTTTAAAGTCTGGTGTGTAGAAGTGCAACTGGTTCACTGAGATCAAGCACTGCTCCTTCTGAATGGGTAATTAATTCAGTTTGTGAGAAAAACTATATTCACATAAATTAAGAAAATATCTGAAGCTTATGGACGTATAAATCTTCTTTCTGACACACTCATTGCACATTCTGCAACAGACAAATAAAAAAATTGGAGATTTTGTCTTTACGGAGTGACTCCAAAAAACGCTATTTTTCTACAATATTTGATGTGATTGAGCTTGAAATTTAATGCTGGCCTAAAAACTTGATTTAAGACTCCAACCACATGTCTGTAAAGCACTTGTAATTTAGCAGTCTGTGGTAAATAATCAAGATGGTCAGTGTGGCCCTCAATAATAATTCTGGACTGAAAACCAATGAACAATCTTCGTCTCATAGTTTGGCAAGGACCGGGACCGAAAACAAATCATTGATAATGTCAGGATAGTCTTTTAAGGCATTTGAAGTTTGATTTTGTCTTATGATCTAAACTCGCCATAGATCAACTGCACCTTATTGAATGAGAGAACTTTGTTTGTGTTCAATGATGCCTGACAAATCAGTGTGCACAAGTTATGGTCTATACATAGTTTTGAGATACTGTGAGAGTGTAGATTCAATTAGTTAAAGAGGCTGTGTTACTGAGTGTGTTTCGTCTGAAAATGAGGTTGCTTTTTCTTTTGAATAATGTTTGGGGCATTTCGCTTGAACAAATAAGTAGTTTACATTGAAGATCCAGACAGGAGACATGGGTAGAAGAGAATCGTGTGTAACAAAGGTCCCCAACTAAAATGGAGTGTTGGGGCGTTGCAGTTACATGTATCTTAACCACTTGCTCATGCCCTCCTCATTAAAAGTGTTGGGTTCAGTTTGAAACGAGATGCCGCATATTCACAGGAGCTGGCAAGACGATTTCTAATGAACAGCCACACACAGCACAACAAATTGTGGCATGGCTTCTTTTGACAAAACGACAGCAAACCAGTCAACTGTAATGGTCTTTTACAGATCTCTGATACTGAGGGTTTCTATCCCCACACATGCATACAGCATGTGGTCTTCCACACTTAACCAGCCTCTTCCCAGTGTCACTTCAAAAGCGGCCATCTCCCTATGGCTTAGGGTTGTTTTCATCCCTTTTGAACACGATGTTATATGTGAGAGAGATGCCACAACAGGTGATCAGACAAAAGCAAAGATTAAAGAGATGACTGACAAAGGACAGAAACGCATGTGACATTATTAACAGTAGCATCCACTGAATCCACTATTTAAAGCTTCACTGCCACTTTTAAATGCACTGCAACATGATCACGTTCCAATCAATTGTTGTGTTGGTTCAGTTGTCCTCATCTTCTACTGGAGGATGGTTCTGTATCTGTGGTTTATATACGTCACGTTAGCATTAGGTTATTAGTGGCTATGGAGTTAGGGTTTGTACTGTTTCTAGTTAACATAGACGAGGACAAAGCAGGTTCTTCTGTTGATGGCTGCACCTCAGTATTATAATATCTTTGTTCTTAAATTTTTTTCCTGCTGCACTCAGTGGTGCCCCTCAGACTTGATTAAAGGTTCAGTGTATAAGATTTAGGTGAAAGGGATTTATTGGCTGAAATGGAATATAAAATAATCCTAGTGATGTCTTCACATGTGTGTAATCATCTAAATTATACAAATTGTTGTTTTCTTTACCCTAGAATGGGCCCTTTATTTATATATATATAATAAATATATATATATATATATATATATATATATATATATATATATATATATATATATATAAAAGCATTATATTTACATCTGGAGCTTGTCCTCTCTACGGAGGCCGCCATGTTTTTTACAGTAGCTCAGACTGGACAAACTAAACACCTTTTTGAGTTTTTATGACAACTGCAGTTTAACACAGGTTCTCTTTTATGTTTGGAAGGGTGAGGTGAGGGGTATTCACCAATTCAACACACTGAACCTTTAAATCAGCTTTAGCCCTGCATGTAAGCATTGGCAGTCTGAGAGATATTGTGCTGCCACAGAGCTGTGAGTGTCTGCAGTGGAACAATGAGTCTGGCAGCAGTGTTTAAATATTAGACTCAGATATTTATTCAGGCTGATTTGAATGATATGATACTAAGTTGTTTGCTGCATGCTGATCCTTTTTACAGTAGGAGATTGTTTAAGTTGAATCCTTAAAACATCTTCTGACCAGTTAAGTACTGGGGTATACAAAAGCAGCAGTTTTTTGTTTTTGTTTACACAATACTCATCACGTTTATTGATTTCCTAGAAGTGGAATAAGTATTTTTCTTTTTTGTTTTAAATATATCACTATAAAATTAGTTTTTCACTTTTGGTGTAAATAGCATTTATTCCCAAACTGGGAGTACTACAGTCTTCACCGCACACTGTTTATGTGTAACCCTATTAATGTGACATTTCTGTCTCACTGTGGTTAATGCTCGCTGCCACAGTTAACCATCAAGCAATATCAACAAAGCTGCAGAGATCTATTAAGAACATTGACATACAATGACATCATTGGACCATACCATGATATTTAAATGTCTTATTTGTGACCAGTCACACATCATTTTCGACCAATTTGTGTCTGTATGTAAACTTCGGCCACACTAACATTTCTTTTAATCATTAAAATGTTTCCAGATTCTAAAATGTGAAATATGAAAATAACCATCAAAATCTGCCAGAGTTCGAAGTGACATTAATTTGAAAAGAAAAGCAAAAAAGAGAAGCATATCAGATTTCATGATTAATTACATAAATGCACTAATGCCCAATTACCTATTTACTTGCATGCCAATATCAATCAGCTTAACATGAGGAGAATAAAATAATATCAGCACAATGTTGTATCCATAAGTACTATTGTCATGGCTTCAAATAAGTAGAAGCTCCCTTGTTGATGCCGAGGTTTGTTGATATCTGACTGGCAACAGATTCATAGTAAGTCTCCTTCTGGCACATTGTTGTTTTCCATAAATGTCACTGTCCGTGCTGAAAGTGGCACATGCATTATTGTTCTGCACACTGGCATTAGGTCTGCTCCGAGCAGCAATAGTGTTGTAGTATTGTGTGCATGTGTGTTGGTTGTGGTAGAGCTGGTGCTGATGAAGATGATGATGATGAGCACATAGTGTTGGTCAGCAGGTACAGAGAGAGAAGACAGGGTGAAGAACAGAGAATCACATGCCTTAAGAGCTCTGTCGCGCACGTAGATTGATGAGTCGACAGCAATTTTCTACCATTTAAAACTTCATCCTAAGTGATTGAGTGTTGCGTGATCCTAAGTGTTGCGGCTACCTATGCTAGCTTTAGGTTGGTATGGACTGTGAGGTCTCTGTCCTGTAGGGATTTGGTGACGATGCAAGAATTTTTTTGCTTCATAATCACCTTCACTCTCCTCCTGCCCTCTTTAACTCCTCCATTCTTCTCTTTTTCGCATCTCCGTGACTCAGATGAGCCTCTTTAATAGTTACTCTTCAGGCTGTTATACTTTTGTTTATTAGTCTTCCTATCTGTTTGAATTCTGGTGATGTGTGGAAATCAAAGGAGATCTCTGTCCACTGGGGGGGGGGAGAGAGAGAGAGAGAGAGAGAAGGGAGAGAGAAGGGAGAGAGAAGAGAGAGAGGGGAGAGAGAGACTACAAAAGTCGAAATTGTCTGTTTATCTTCTTCCTTTGCTGCTCACTATGGCTCTTTTGTGCACTGAAAGTTTCAGAGTCGTGCTTTAAGACCTTTCGGCCTGATTCTGAAAAGATCTCAGCACATTTGTACATGAGTGTGTTTGTAGATGATTTGGTTTGTGTTTTGCAATGTATAGAAGTTTGAGAGAGAGCATTAATAAGTTGCAAGAGCTGTGTGTGTGTGTGTGTGTGTGTGTGTGTGTGTGTGTGTGTGTGTGTGTGTGTGTGTGTGTGTGTGTGTGTGTGTGTGTGTGTGTGTGTGTGTGTGTGTGTGTGTGTGTGTGTGTGTGTGTGTGTGTGTGGTGCGCGCATCAATTATGTGTGTGGGTGTTGCCATATGCTTGAAGGTGTTTTGAAATAATTTTATATTATAAGGACAGTGATCGAAACAGTCAGTTTATAACTGAAGAGATAAGATGCAAACGTACAGCCTGCCATTTACACACTGTGTGTCTGTAGTATTCATTCCTATAAACAAGCACACATGACATGAGCTCACCTTAAATTTGTTACAGCACAGTAGATTAAATCCAAGAGCAGCGGTGCACAAATCTATTACTCAAATTCATGAAGAGTTGTTCATTGTTATCAATTGAACATGAATATAAAAAAGTAAAAGTACATCAGCAGTTAAATCTTGTAAGTGACTGAGAGATTGGTTCATTTTTTAGCTGCCCTGCTGTGATGCATATTAACAAAGTGTCTACAAGTGATACAAAAGAACTGTGATTTCCTGTGAATGTTTTTTTTTATCTCTATTTTGAATTTAAAGGTTCCGTGTGTAAAATTGAGTGACATCTAGTGTGGTAGACTTCAGTTGTCATAATAACGCAAAAGGTGTTTAGTTTGTCCAGAATGGACTACTGTAAAAAAAAACATGGTGGCCTCCATGGAGCGGACACACTTCTGATGTACGTATAACGTTTTTAAATATAAAGGGCTCATTCTAGGGTAAAGAAAACAACAATTGATGATTGCACACCAATGCAACTAGGATTATTTTGCATAAAATTTCTACCAATAGATCCCTTTCACCAAAATCTTACACGCTGAACCTTTAAAGCTGCAGTAATTATTAATTTTCTGAGCCAGAGAAAAACAACCCAAAGTAACTAAGAAAGCTCCAGAGATAAACTGCAGTCACAAAAAAATGACCCTTTCTATATTTACACATGAATATTTAGATATTTTCATATGAAATGGGACCCGTGGGAACTTTATTCAAAGCCAAATCGGACTTATTGCTGTTGCCTAAATGTCAAGGTGCACAAGCGCAGTTGGCCTAAAAATATCAAATTCTGAAAGAACTATCGAACAACTAAAACCAAATGATTCGATGAGAACTTGCACAGTCCCGTGTTATTGTTTTGATTCTGAATAACTCAAAAATGTAAGGTCTTCATCGTACTATTTAAAAATATCAAAAGACAATCCTTGAGACTATTGTTGCCTTTATTTGATTAAGGTCTTCCTTTTGTTTTCAGCCAGTAAGGTTGAGGAGATGTTTGTTGAATGTTGTGTAAAAGTTCAATTTGGACACTACATGATGTTCATTATTGGGGCGAAATGAGGTGTATCAGTTTTTCTCAGTGAAACATTCAAATGTAAAACATGTTCATGTTTATTTCTGTGTCCAGATCACATATCCTCATTCAGTGGTCCGGCCTCATGAGACTAACTACCGGTCAAACTGTACTGAGAGAGCAAAGGATTGTTACTTCTTGTTTCAGAGCGTCTGCTCAGTGGAAGCACAATGTGAGGACAATGTGTGGACCTGTGTGTTAGTCTATTCTCCAATATTCATAGCACTCATGTTGTGTTTAGTATCTCAAAATATAAAATAAAAATGATGCTTAACTTGACCTGATGTTTGTCTGGTATTTCTTTAATGGATCTAATGCCGAACAGTAAAATTTGTATTTTATTGATTTTAAACTATGTAAGAAAAGAGTGACTTTAACTTCACTACACTTCTAGATAAGCCCCTACTGACAAACAGTGTTCAGATAGAGAGAGTTTCTTTTCTTGGAAAATTTGCAACCAGTTTTTGAAGGGAATGTGTGAACAGACGTGCGCACACACAAAAAAGAAATGAATCTAAATCCAACAACTGTAGATCTATGAAGAACAACAGGAATCCATGGAAACGTAACATATCAATGTAAAGGTCAATAATGAAAGCATCACTTAACATTGACTCCTCTGCTACTGTAAAACCTGTACTTTGGAGAATATGGTGCCATGAATTCACACCGAACAGTCATTTGGAGCATGGTGCCTCTCTGTGGCTGCTGTTGGTACTACACTTAGTGACAGCAAGGACCTCGTACCTTCAGGTCTCGAGCAGGGATTCACACACCAAGTCACTGAGGAGGTTGTCATAGTAACCAGCTGTTACGACTGATAGTTTGTGGGTAAAGGTATTTCCAAATATATTGATGTTGAATATAAGCTACCATATATAATAGATATCTTCACAATATACATTTACTTTTAGAATCATAACTCCAAGTTACTACAAATTAAACCTCTTGTAAATGTTAATGCTAGTATACAACAATATGTTCAAGGCTTAAAGTTTACAAATGACATGATGTCCCTAAACTGATTTAGAGAACTCCACATCAATGTGCATTACAGCTGCATTCATAAATTGTACCAAAATATATGGTTGTGAATAAATGTGAGTATCAGCTCTTATAGTTATTTTAGCAGCTCAGGAAACTCATAGTTGAGCATGTTTTAACCAAAAGAAACTTTGTGATTCTTGCCTTCATTTTCTCTCATTTGCATTACTGCAATTCTCTCTTCACGGGCCTGAGCCACACATTTCAGATCTTTTGAAACCACACGTGTCGGGTCGTAACCTGAGATCCTCAGCGAAGGCTCAGCTTGCCATTCCACGACCCTGGCTGAGGACCAGGAGACCGGGCCTTTTCTGTCAGGGCCTTGGAACAATGTCCCTGAGGAGATCCATCTGACAAGCTCCTTATGCTCTTTTAAATCTCTCTTCAAGGCACATTTTATAGGTGTGCTTTCTCATTGCTTTAAAACTAACAACAATTTTTATTATTTTGCAATGGTTTATCTTGCTTTGATGCTTTTATTTTCTGTAACACTTTTTATTTTTGTATTTGTGCCCTGATGCTCTGTGATCTTCAAATAGCTTTGGATTGTTTCCTGCCTTAAATTTTTTCAAGCACCTTGTAACTGTGTTATTACAAAGTCATAAATTGTAAATGTGGGGCTTTTAATCTGAAGGGCTGGAGGCCAGGCGACCATGTGGTGGGAACAGAGAGCTCTTCAAACTGGGATGATGCTTTTTTCAGGGAATAAAATGTCAAATTGAGTTGCTGCTGCACCATAAAGCCAGTGACTAGAAGTTTACGGTACATTTTCTGCCATAAATTAGCAAACTGCCTTAAACCCCTCAGAGGGGATTTCTGTAAATTTGAGATGACTTTAAAGTGAACACAATAAATCAATCACTATTGAGAGAGAAGTTGTGAACAAAATAATTTGAATACTACTCCTGTCAGAGATTTTATTTCCGAGATTCAGTTTATCAGATTATGTGAAAACGATTCATGTGCAGAGATGTGACGCGTCCTCTGCTCTGGTCAGTGAGGAGCTCATGCAGAGATCAGAGCTGAGGGTAAATCTTTGGTCGGGTGCTCCTGTGATGAAAAAGAGACTCATTCAGAATTCATTGTAAGTGTTACTGCACACTAAATAATAGCTAGAATAAATTGTAATGACTTAAATTTGGACTGACTCTAATAGTCTGACTCACACTGAAATGCATATCATGTAATGTCACCCTCTCGTCACTGCCTCGCTGTCTTCTCCTCACCCTCCACGCCTTGCCAAGAAATAGTGTGGAAACCACAAAAATGGCCGCTGACACACACATTGCCACAACCACGATCACCATGTGGTTACTAGCTGCTGCCTGTGGAGTGTCTTGGTCTCCAGCCTTCATCGCACTGGCTTCAGCATAGTCTGCAGAGCGAGGCAGAGGCTGAGGTTGCAGCAGGTCAGATATATCTGAGGACAAATAAACAACAACCAAGATGTTTCAGAGACCGGAGGAAACAGATATAAACTGTGTCTAAATTCAGGAGCTGCATCCTTCAGAGGTTGTTTTAAAAAAACGATTGTGTAACAGTGGCACGACGAGGCTGTCCCATTTCGAAGGCTCCAACGTGTTGATCCTTCCCAGTCCAAATTTACCCAGAATTCATTGCATTTCAGAGATCAACTGTTATTCAAAGAGGTAATGGTGCCGGCAAGTGATGAGACGTCCAGCACTTGAGTGTCACGCTTCAACCAAACAGCTAACGATTCATACATGAAAATAATCAAGGGGCATTAAAACTGTCTTGGTGTGTCCAACTTTAGCTCTGTTGCTAGGCAACAGCAATAAAGGCAGGACAAAGTAGTGGCGCAGATCACCAAAACCCTCTGTAGACCGTCTCATTTTGTGTCAGCCTATGCAGCCCAGTAAGGAGGATGTCTTCATGGACCGTGTAGACCACGCTCTCTGAAGGATGCGGCCCCTGAATCGAGACACAGCTAAAGAGTATAAGTGTGTGTGATGTGCTGGTCCTGTCTGAATGACTTCCATACCATCCAGACTTAAGAAGAAGAAGGCATCATCTCCTTTGATGAACTGTCTGCTCCTCAGCCTGCTGTGTGTGATGAAGGTTGAGGTCCCGGTTCCTGGGCCTCGATAATAAAAGCTGCCATCAGACTGCGGCACTTTCGAGCCCACTTTCCTTGGGTCATCCCAGTAGTGCTCAGTACCTGAGAGAAAATGTTGAACCGTCATTCTCTGTTGGACTAACCCAGCTCAGCAGATATATATCTTCACCTTCTCTTACCATCACTGGACACCTTATCAGGGTCAGTGGTGACCATTCGGTGCATGTTCATTTGCTCTCTGATGTCTGAATGCTGATCCATCAGGGCCATGGTCGCCTGCTGCCAGGGGCACGGCCACGTGAGGTTGTGGTCGTTGGGGCCTGAGGTCAGATGGAAGTAGAGGCCCATGTACCCCTGACGGTCGCTTCTTCCATTTAGATACGCGCCAACCTGTAGAGCAGAGAGCGGCATAAAGTGAGTTCTGTGGACTCAAACAATTCACCCACCCCTCTATCGGCACAGTGGTGTGTAGATAATGAGTGAGTTTTCATTTTTCGGTGAACTATCCTTTTAACCCTTGTGTTGTTCCTGGGTTGAATTGACCCAGAGTGTGTGTGTGTGTGTGTGTGTGTGTGTGTGTGTGTGCGTGCGTGAGTGCGTGCGTGTGATCATACGCAAGCCCTGGCCGGTCAGGGTTAGGGTTAGGGTGACCCAAGGATTGTCATTATCCAATTCTCCTGGGGTAATTGAGACCAATGGATTGTCATTCTCGATTGTCATGGGAGGGGTCATTTAGACCCCCAGAGAGGGCGCTGTGGTGCTCTGTGGGGTCATTTAGACCCACACCTGATTCCAATTGAAATCAAGGGGGGTACATTAGACCCACATATAAGTCTCAGTGTGCCACTCTCTCACGGACCATGGCACGATGTCGCGTCAGGAGCGTTTCACCAGAGAACAGGTTCTCCAGCAGCTATTCTCCCAGCAACCATCCTCTGAACCCGAAGAGGACGCGGAAGAGCCAGACCGAGAAGCGGACGGACATGGAGATGGAGAAGCAGACCGAGAAGCAGACAGAAAAGCAGACCGAGAAGAAGACAGAGAGGACGGAGACGGAGACGACGGCGATAGCGACGAAGACGAAGACGACGACGGTGACTACGAAGACGACAACAGTGATGAAGACTACGACCCAGTGGGTGATGCTTCTGCAGATTCTTCATCCTTGGAAGAAGAAGAAGAAGGAGGACAAGACCACGGCGACACCACCACCACCACCGGACTCGTGGAAAGAGAGACCTTCCCCTCAAGAAACGGGGAAATAACATGGTCCTCGAGGGCGTACGGCCGAGAGGAGGGCCACTGCTGCTCCTCCTCCTCCTCCTCCTCCTCCTCCTCCTCCTCCTCTGCTGCGGCTCAAAGTGGGGTCCCCCGGGGCCCCACGATCCACGCGACGTCCCGCACCGGTGACCTAGCCTCGACGTTCCACCTGTTCATCACACCGACGGTAGAGAACATCATCCTGGAGATGACGAATCGGGAGGGTCGTCGAAAATACGGTGACGAATGGAAAGGGATGGACGAGACCGACCTGCGCGCCTACGTAGGGCTGCTGATCTTAGCGGGCGTGTACAGGTCCCGGGGCGAGGCCGCCGCCAGCCTGTGGGACGCCGAGAGCGGCCGGGCGATATTTCGTGCCACGATGCCCCTAAAACTCTTCCACACGTATGTTATGTTATGTTAGTTATGTTATGTTATGTAGATAGCGGGTGCTAGTCCTCGTCCTCATCTCATCTCCTCTCATCTCTTCTCCTCCTGTTTTTCTCCCTAGGCCGGTGTCCATTCCGTCAGTACATGCCCAGCAAGCCGGCGAAATACGGGATCAAGTCGTGGGTGGCCTGCGATGCGAAATCAAGCTACGCTTGGAAGATGCAAGTGTACACTGGAAAGCCGAGCGGCGGACGCCCAGAACGGAACCAGGGGTTGCGGGTAGTGCTCGATGTAACGGAGGGACTGCACGGTCGTAACGTCACGTGCGACAATTACTTCACCTCCTACGAACTCGCGCGGCAGCTCCTGGAGAGGAAGATCACCGTGGTCGGCACTGTTCGGAAGAACAAGCCCGAGCTCCCGACCGGGCTGCTCGCGGTCAAGGGAAGAGAGGTGTTCTCATCCAAGTTCGCATTCACGCCCACTGCCACTCTTGTGTCCTACATCCCAAAGAAAAACAGGAATGTGGTGCTCCTGAGCACACGGCACCCTGAGGCCGACATCAGCGACCGCGAGGACGGGAAACCGGTCATCGTCCTGGACTACAACCGCAACAAAGGTGGCGTGGACAACCTAGACAAGGTGATCGGAACGTACAGCTGCAGGAGGATGACCGCGCGCTGGCCCCTGGTCGTCGTTCACAACATTTTCGACGTCTCTTCCTACAACGCCTTCGTGATATGGAGAGAGATCAACCCAGACTGGATGCCGGGCAAGCGGAACAAGCGGAGGGTGTTCCTAGAGCAGCTGGGAAAGGCTCTCGTGACTCCGTTCATCGCACGAAGGGAGCGCATCCCCCGCACGGACGCGTCCGCCGCGGTTGTGAAGGCTGTAAAAGCCGCCGCCGCCGCCGCACAGAGAGCTGTTGACTACGACGCTCGACCCGAGTGTCCGGCCTCCTCCATAGCCCTAGCAGCAGCCCCGCTCGGGGCGAGTAAGAGGAAGAGGTGTCAGATATGCCCCAGGAAAAAGGACTGTAAAACTCACACCATGTGCCGCGGGTGTAACAAATACATCTGCAAGGGCTGCTCACTTGTCTATTGCGCTACGTGTGTGTCCTAATATGGGGTGGGCTATGTGAGGGGGCCAACAGCCGGGGGAAGCAGGGACAACACAAGGGTTAAAGACATGTCATTTAGGAAAATATACCATACACTATATATTATGTTAAATTACTATTACCATTACAAACTTTAAAATGTAGACTTCAGGTTTCTTTTACAGGCTGTGCTAAGTGTTTAACAGCATCGACATTTGTATATCTGAGATGGAATGGGTCATCATTTCAAGCTGCTGTTTCTTTAAGTGGCTGCAGTGGTTGAATATGGAAAGAGTCTGCTGCTCTCCTGCCTCTTCACTAGAATTGACTTTCTCATCTCTCCCTGCATTAATAATTTACTCTTTATCTGGGTTCAAATCAGAAAAGCAATGGAAAGTTCTTCACTGGCCTCTGCAGGTCAATCATTGACTTTCTTTTGATTGTTTAATAACATATGTTTTTGATGATGGGCATGATAAAGTAATTTATAATATCAATATTCTATTCGATAAATTACAGCGGGCCAGACAAAAGATTAACAAACTATTCCAAATAGTGATATTTACAGTTGTGACAAATGTATTAAGAGCAGATGAAATTTAGTTCTTACTAATGACATTCTAACATTTGTTATGTACATTTATTTCAGTCCAATTTAAGCTTTTTATTCATTTATTAGTTCTTCGTATTTGTGTTCTATTTCTTTTTATGTGTTGTTTCTCCTGTAAAGATCTTTTTTTCTAAAAACACAATAAAAACCTTGGAGAAACAAAAGAGGACATGTACCTGGAAGGAGTAACCTGCTGGAGAGAGAAAGCGAGGGCTGTACAGTTTTTCTCCTGCTGGTGTGGTGGCCATCAGGCCGGTGATGTTGCGGATGCGCCAGACGTGCTGAGGGCACTTTGTGGACAACAGGTTGATGTCATCAAGAGAGAAACCCCCACTCGATGGACTCTTTCCCCTCACGGCCTGAAAAACCACACGGGCCTTCTGTGCCACGTTCAGATCGACATTATGCAGCTCCCAGGAACCCATGACACCTCCTGTAGCAGAGAGAATGTATATTAATCACTATTAATCCCACTGCATTATAGGTGAAATTGTTATATAATCTGTACTCTAAAGCAACACTCTACAACTCATTCCCCATCGCTTAAAACAGCAGCTTCAAAATGGTGTTGGTTCATGATGGTTTATTGACTTGGAAAAGGCAGGAGCCAGGTTTCCTCTTTCATTCACTCCTCACTCTGAACGCCTGTTCTTACTCGGTGTAACGTTGGTGAGTGAGTTTGATCTTCTGTGAAAACTGTGAAACTAACTGATGGTCCCTGCTTCAATTGTAAGAATCAGGTCTGACAAGTTCAAGAGTAATGTCGAGCTGCAGATGAGTTAAAAAGCCAGGAAACCTTTAAAATATAAAGAATTATAAACAGAGTTTATTTGCTGCAGCTCTTCTGGTTTAGGAAGCCAGGAATCATGGGTAATATCCACCAATCAGTTGTGTTTCTGGAGCCCAACAGAATGAATATGTAGAGGGCGATGTTCCTCAGTAAAAATTACAAACTGTGGGATTAAAGTTGTAAATTTGTATGTGAATATTGTATCTTTTACATAAAATCATCCCTTGCTATCATGTTCCCTTTAATTGGGGCAAAATGTCATACATTACCTGAAATGCTCTTGAAGAGGCTCAGTTTACCGCTGAGTGTGTTCTTGTCGTACTCTCGCACCAAGATGTTAAGAACATCATCAGCCGCCCCCGTGTTATGGAGGAAGAACTGCAGACACTGAGCTCCAGGTTTGGGGTAAAGCCAGCGACTCTCCAGATAGGCCTGGTGCCCAGGTTCAGCAGAGGCTGTGCTGAAGTGCATGAAGTAGCCTTTCCCTGTCAGAGCAGCCGAGAAGCAGGTCATACTAAGCATCCACAGTTTCTCACATTTAATTAAACTAGTAATGTTAGCTCTGCATTATTGCCTGTGAATGTAAATTGTCTTTCAGGAATCCAGACACCCCCCAGGCTTATCTTACTTCTACCAAGGATGTTATGTTTTCACTTCTACATTTGGTAGTTTGATGTATTCCCTGTGTATTCTAGGTATTAGAGAAGATCCTGTCTTCGATCTAAATAGACAGTCTAAAACGTTTCTCATGCAGTTTCTTTACACACTGCAGAGTTCAACTAGGTCTGCTGGGACCCTTACCAGATTTTTTTCTCTCTTACAATATTCATAAACAGTTTTTTATGAATGCCAAAAAAAAAGAAAAACATTGAAGGGTCGATGCATACCCTGCACAAACACCTTATATCCCAATCAGACAATTAAAACTTTATATTTTAATGCCATTTCTTAATCATCTTGTCATATAAACATACGATGACAAATGTTCCATTAGTATATTGTAAATATGTTGCATTTCTAAATGTGGATGTAGAATGTGTTTGTAATGTAGGTTGTAAAAGTACAAAACTATAAAGTATAAACTATGAAACGAAAAACTATATGACATAATTTTCTGACCTAATAGTGATGCCATGATGACATCATACCTACCATATAATCATAAATTATTATTTAGACTATATAAGCTTCAGGTCATGTCTATAGTCCTAAAGAATGCAGAGATACCTAAAATAAATAATATGATGTTATTTTCTGACTTCTTTGTGACTTGTTCATGTCAATTATCTTAAGATGTAAGATGTGATGAGGAATTATTTTCTGATCAGTATAATTTAGATTTAGATTTTGGTTGACCTTGACCTGTGATCAATCAGCTCCAAAAGTTAATATTCTAGAGAAACTGTCCTGAGTAAAATGGGAAAAGAAAACAGAACATGTGTTGTTGAAGTGTCCTTGGGCACTTCAGCAAGATATAAGGTTGGCGGTTCAATCCTCATGCCGAAGTGTCCTTGGGCAAGATACTGAACCCCTAAATGACCCTTCATAGATGATGAATGCACTTAATGTAAGTCTCTTTGGATAGAAAGCGTCTGCCAAATGACATGTAATTTAATATAATGTAAAGGGGCGGAAAATTTCCGGAAACTTTCCATGGGAAGTTAAGCTTGGGAATTTTGGAAATTTTGACACTTTTTTTGCAAAAGTTAGCCTATAACAGGGAACTTAAATGTAGTTGAAAACAAGACTAGGCAAGCCTAGCTCAGCTGGAACCTGGATGCAGCTAGTTGGGAACATTGTCTGCCAGAAACATAAACCTATGACTTTCTGTTGTTTTTTAATGTCTTTGTCATTACCTAGCATATTGATTACTTGTTACACTGAAGCCATGTTCATTTTAATACCAAGTTTATTTGTATACAGTAGGCTAACTTTTTACAGCAGTGAGAGTAGGATGTATGTATGTCCACACAAAAGTACACCATCACCTTGATTACTCGCGGCTGTTGGGGTCCATCAATAAAGCGCGAGTTGGGCTACTTATCAAAAGCTACATCCATTTCCTCTAAAGTAAAAATATATTCAGAAACCACCAATACTCATCTCCAACATACTGTCACATAGAGGAAACTGCTGAGGTCAGATTTTCATATTTAAGTCCATCGTTCCTGCAGGTTTGGATAAGTATTCACTAACCGGGTTCTATCCTGAGATCCACATAGAGACGGTAGAGTTCTACTCACAAATGGATTAAGTCAAAAATTTAATTTTTTAAATTTGTATTAGAAATGTTTGCATGCATGTCTGCTTATGACAAAACAAAATGTTTATATTTATGTCTGTATATCACAAGGTAAATACAGTTAGTATAAATTACCCCAAAGTTTCCAGTTTATTCCCATTAATTCCCGTAATTCCCATGGAAAGTTTCCAACTTTGAATATTCCCGGAATTTTGCAACCCTAAATGTAATACATATACACATAGACAGGGGTGAAATCAATGCTCTGCTTCCAGTTATGTCAGCGCACAGGGAAATAATTGTTATACTGCTGACAAGAGGATGAGTGTTCCCAGTACAGAAGCAGGGCAGTGGACAGCAAACTGAACTATGTTATTTTCAAGAGTAAACTGAATCCAGAAATTGTGGAACATAATTAAATTACTATGGGGATTAAGGTCTGTTGAATATGGAAGGCAATGCATATGATGCATATATATATAATGCTCAATTTAAACTGTGTGTAGGTCAGAAGTGGTAGTTAGTGGTAATGGTGACTTAAGACATGCAGATTCAACCATGAGCTGTTTATCCAGCAGGTAGATACTGCACAAAGTCTTTAATGAAGTATGATCATGTTTATCTTGAAGCATTAATCTATGATCATTAAGCTTGATACTCTGTTCAGTTTACTGTTGTAAAGCAATTCAGCTACTTGTGTTTTTCAGATACACAAACCCCAAGGGTCAGATAGGGAACGGCACCTCTGAAGTCAGATAAGAGGAGCAGTAACATTTATAACCACACAAAGATGCATACTAAGTGTAATCTAAACAGCTATACACCTCACTCTGATCCAATAAATGTAGTGGAGTAAAAAGGTGACAATTTAAACCTTGCTACTTGAGTAAATGTACTTTGTTACTCGCATCCATTTTGAATGTTTGACAATCACCTTTGCATTGCCCCATGGTGGTGAAGTCGTGCTGAGGCCCTCCACTCACAGAACTGCGTTGTTCCCACTTTGTGTTCCCAGGTTCCTGGATCATCCCACAGATGTTCTCCTGTTCAAAGTCACAGCTGTCCACAAAGGTGGAGGACTCCGCTGTGGACAGGGAAGAGCTGATCAGACACTGATCCAAGGACTCGAATAACCCAACCTTTTCATTTGTTTGACCTTAGCTCTGTCTCCATTCCTCAAAATCCTGGAATTCAAATAAAGTTAATAAATTTTGGATTATTCAAAACACAATTATTCAGCCTTTTTAAAATGTATGAAAAGTGTGAGAGACTGGCAAGAGGAGGGTAAGATCACTACTGAATATCAGACCTATAAATAGCTGATGACCTCTTGCATCAGGCTCAATAATCACCTGATGGAAACTTCTTATGTAATCAATCAGGGCACCTCTGATCCACGCTATCATACATACAGATTCATTTGCCCTGCATGGACAGAGTGATGCTGATATGTGCAGGGTGTTGATACTCGCAGTTTGATTACTATGAGTGAGGAAAATAAGCTCAAATAATAAGTTAAAACTAGCAGCGAAAACATGACTGCTGACATGGGCTCAGAGTGAAATCAATTGGAAACCTTCACTAAAGAAGTGGACCTGGATAAGATGCTATAGTAGCCCGTTTACCTTGTTGGGATGCTAATCAACTCATTACTAAAGGCTTCAATTGCTATTTTGTGCTTGTGTTGCTGGTTAAATACACAATTATACAATCAATCACTGAAATAAACAATGATCACTTTAGCATTTTATGGCATCTTCAGAGTATTCAAACTCATGATGCGTATTTGTAAGAGCTGATTAGTGCCCAATATTATCAATAGGCTACATTTTACAATCAGCTTTTGCTAGATAGACTCTGATCGTCCATGTAACCCTGCAAGGTTATTATGAGACTAACATCATTTTATAGGGTGATTTAGTTTAGTTCAAACACTCCAGGGACCCCTCCAGTACAGGTTTATGCAGCCTATTCACATGTAGTATGTACTTTGATTTTAATATTTAATCTCTGGTGATGTTTTATAATACTATGCTTATATGTTCTTTGTCTGATTCTGTTTGGAATCCAGTCACATTTGAAATTATCTTGGTTTTTTTCAACCTCAAGGGAAGGTTATATTTTCACTTATGTCTGTTTGATTGATGGTTTATTTGTCAGCAGAATTACCAAAACCAACTTAACTGATTTCCACCAAACAGGGATGGGGCCTGGGAAGAACCCTCCAGGATTTGTTTCACTTTCTTTAACTATGTTTTTATGACAAATGAATCAGACCACTTGGTTTTTCTATATTTCTACTAAAGGAACTAGACAATCGTGTGTAGCAGATGTGTATGCTATTCCTTGTGTGTCTTCATTGTTTGCTATATGTTTTTTAAGCAAAGTCACACTATAGTGTTGTTTAATACTTTGGAAATCTACTTATGCCATACTATGGCTACAAATACATTGTATATAGCAGTGAAGCTGAACAATACATGATGTATGATTAGTGTTCACTGCTGTCTGCCATATTTGATGCTACTACTCGTTCGGTTTGTGCAAAATTCTTAAATGTTTAAATTCTATGTATGGTGGCTTGCCTGGCATCAGTACGTGAACTGAGAGTTATTCTGACGGCAGATGACAGTAACCTTAACGAGTAGTTAATATTAGCTAGATAATATTAATGAGTAGTTAATATTAGCTAGATAAAGGAATAAATGCAGAGCCAACGTAGTAACAAACTGTCACATCCCCCTCTCTGTTCCTCTCAGTCCCTGTCAAGATCCCGTCGATACACTTATCCAACCAATCACAAATCAGTCTCAGCTGTTAGAGGCAATGATGTCTAACCCTGTCTTTATTACTTTATTGCAATGACTCCATTATCATCCTCCATACGTCTGTACACTTATTTACTTTCTATATATATATATACATATATATAAATATAAATATACTGATATATCCCACGCAAGGTGTTGCCTGAGGCTGTCGTGCTCTAAATCTATCAAACACCTGTCTTTTTCATTGGTTAACTTACTGCATTTGTAGAGACGGTTGAGTTTGGTTAGGTCACTAGCACTGAACCCCATCCTCTGACCAATCACATCCATGAAAGAGGGGATCTTGGTGACGATGGTGGGCTCAGAGCCGATGTTGAAGGAAGTCTTACTGTAGTGCATCACTGAGCCGTAGTCATAGGGGACGCCCAGAGCACTGGACACTTTGTCAGCATATGTCTTGAAGTTGTGCTCTTTTCCTGAGGAAGGCATAAAAAGAAGCTTGGTTTTGTGATTTTTACAGATATGGATGGAGTAACAGGGTGTATGGATGTATTCAGATGGTAGATGAACATGAGGAGAAAAATTAAGCACAGCTTCTGTACAGTTTAAATAGTCTTGTATTAGATTTGTTATAATATTTAACGCTTTTACTTTATTTACATTTCTATGACATTGCTCTTATTGCATTGCAATGCTGAGCTGACATGTCCTTCTCATCCAACATTTTTTATTGTACCGTTGACCCTGTGTTAACTTACATATGACAAATAAAACTCGAAACTTGAACTTGAAACTTGAGTCTGCCATTTGTCAAAGTTGCGACTGTAATTCAAAGTTGTTACAAATCAACTTTACCAGGTTCAATGCGATCCCACATGATGTTGACGTAATCATCACGGTCAGCTCTGGACTGCTCGTGCCAAAATCCAAGAGCATGCAGGAACTCATGCTCAACAGTTCCAAGACGATCACAGTTATTACCAATGGACAATCGCTGCTTTCCCTCCTGCTGGTTTCCTACAGAGGAGAAGCATCTACAGAGAGGGGAAGCAAAATGCAAGTTTGTCAAAGTGGCTGTCAGTTGTTTTGTGCCTTAGATATTGACAGAGCCATTCAATTCATTCATTTATGTATATAGTGCCACACATTACCTCAAGGCATCGTAAGGTTAAGACTATTGTGTACCTGCATGACCCAAGAAAGAAGCCACTAAATTTTTGGAGTGGATCTGGATTAAAGGGGAGATCCAATGTTAGCCTTGGCGGTGGTATGTGCTCTCTGTTAAGTCAAGTTTCATGTTGCATGTAATATTTACATCTGTTAATATGACATGAATATATCAGCTATTAATTGGGTGCAGCATTTTGTGCATTGGATGTGTGTTATGACCGTTGACAAAGAAACATACAACCAGCAAACATGTCAGGCGCTGGGATAGCTTTGTCTTGTTCAACAACCCACTGTACATAATGTACACGTCTGAAAGTGAAAACTCAACTCACCCGCTGCCTTTGAACACAGAGATGTAGTTCTTTTCTCCATTCCACGGTGTGAAGTCAATACAGGTCTTCAGTCTGTACTGGTCAAAGGCCTTTAGGATCACTCCCTTAGCATTCATTTCTATATGTTCCAAAGTGAAATTAAATAATATGTTACTTCAGTGCATAACCATGGCACGTACTGTGAATTTCCACACAGTGTCTTACCCAGACTGTCCTCCAGGTAGTAAGGAATGGTTGTTGGCCAGCGATACGAATCTCCTATGATGGAGTTTCTGCCGGATGTCTGACAAGAATGAAGAAAACAAGATATACCAAGACGGTGAATAATAAACCGATGAAGGAGAAACACAACACAAACTTGACCAGGCTCACTAAAGTGATTCAACCATAACTATGTGTTTTTTAACTTCAGACATTCTTTGACTGTTATGCAAAATTATTGATTTACTTAAAGACATTGTTGGTTATTCATTCCTATTAGAATTAATAAAGGAAATTAAATAATTATAATAATAAAATATTATAGTAGATTTTATATATATATATATATATAATATTTAGCTCTGTTATCCACATAACCATCGAATTGAATAAATGTAGTATTTTAATTGCTGATTGGTTGTTTCACCTCCGATCTGATCATTATTAGGACAATGAAACACCAGCAGAGAATGAATATAGCTATATTCACCTTCTAAAACAAAAGATATGCATAGAATCTTTCTCTGTGCTCAAAATATCTCTTCATGCACCCAGAATGCCCCACCCAAACAGGCCTGAAGATCCAGATTACTAAAAAGTATTCGCGACAGAGTCTTTGTTATGTTCACTCACTGACTTACCATGTAGATATCTCCCTCCAGCAGATCCAGCCCGGCCGCTGCAAAAAAAAAAAAGTGTTTGCATGAGAAAAGCCTCAGAAACATTTTATGACATAATACAACAAAACCAAACAAAAAACAATGAGAGTCCTCAAACCTTGGTTGATGTCGAAGATGTCCCAGTCATGACCTTCATCAACATCAGTTTCTGCAGTAGAAGAATAAGTCAAAATGAGATCACAATATGATGAACTTAAACATACAAACAACAGATTCTGAGATAGAAATTACTTTAGTAATGCTGAACTAGTGACAATTTGCAGCGGTATGGACATACACTATATATACAGATATAATCATGCATCCAATTAAACTTAAGAAGAAATACGCTACACACACACACACACACACACACACACACACACACATATATAGAATTTATACATTTTACCGTCAATTTACCATTTTTTTTAAATTTTAATACAGCCCCAAGAAATAGAATATCTCTGCATTAGCAGCATTCAGACTGAAATACTTGTATATGGAAGGACGACATTTTTATCTGGAACTTCTGAGTAAAATGTCAATGTTTTGTCTCCCTCTTTTGATCAGTACTGACGAAGAACCCATCATATCATCTGACTCACCTGTTTCCCCTGTTAGTGTAGCTGCCGTCTGTAAAATAAATTAAATAAAGCACGTAACATTTATTGAAAAAAATGATGCCATGATTTAATTGTGAAACATTAACTGACATCCTGCCTCTCAAAGGGCTTCACACTCACCAAACCCAGGCCAAAAAGCAGAGTTAGGAACCGGAGTGACATGACTCCTGCTGCTGACACTCTGTGTTGCTTCTAGCCTTGATGTGTCTGAGGTAGAGTTGCTGCTTTGCTTTTGTACAGAAGAAAGAGCAGCATGCAATAGTCACTTTTATGACTCTGATTGGAGAAGATTACGTGACTGTGTAATTAATTATTAATTCAAAAGTCATGATTAGTTTATCTGAGAATTTTAATCCCACTAATAAACATGCACAGGTGCAGGTGGTTTGGAAAACAACAATACAACAAACATACAGTACAAATGAACAGACCTGGCTTGTACATGGTGTCTATTCCCCGCAGATTCTGAGAGTATTAACTGCTTGGAACCGTTTGCATTTACAATCAATAATCTAGGTAAATGGATGAGTCAACCAGAGTTTTATTTCCGGCAGCGTGGAAAGAGCTTTGAAAAAAACAAAGGTCATAGGTGTAATGTTGCCGCAGTGCTCCGCAAAAACCCTCCATCCAACGTCATGCAAGAGAGATACAAAAATAAACAAATGGAAAGGTAAATGTTTTCATAGTGCTGTTTAATGTGTATTGACCAATTCAGTGTCAACTCATGTACTCATGACTACCATGCAAGAAAACAGCCTTGAAAGCCAGTGGCTGCCCCCCCATGTTTATTCAAAGCCAAATCTGACATAAATGTCAAGGTGCACAAGCGCAGTTGGCCTAAAAATATAAAATTCTGAAAGAACTATCAGACAACCAAAACCAAATGATTTGATGAGAACTTAAACAGTCCCGTGTTATTGTTTTGAGTCCGAATAACTCAAAACTGTAAGGTCTTCATCGTAATAATTACAAATATCAAAAGACAATCCGTGAGACTATTGTTGCCTTTATTTGATCAAGGTCTTCCTTTTCATGTTTATTTCTGGGTCCAGATCACATATCCTCATTCAGTGGTCCGGCCTCATGAGACTAACTACCGGTCAAACTGTACTGAGAGAGCAAAGGATTGTTACTTCTTGTTTCAGAGCGTCTGCTCAGTGGAAGCACAATGTGAGGAGGTCACTGTGTAACACACACATAACATGTGTGGACCTGTGTGTTAGTCTATTCTCCAATATTCATAGCACTCATGTTGCGTTTATTATCTCAAAAAATAAAATAAAAATGATGCTTATCCCTCGTGTTGTTCCTGGGTCGGATTGACCCAGAGTGTGTGTGTGTCTGTGTGTGTGTGTGTGTGTGTGTGCGTGCGTGCGTGCGTGCGTGCGTGCGTGCGTGCGTGCGATCATCCGCAAGCCCTGGCCGGTCAGGGTTAGGGTTAGGGTGACCCAAGGATTGTCATTATCCAATTCTCCTGGGGTAATTGAGACCAATGGATTGTCATTCTCGATTCTCCTGGGGGGTCATTTTGGCCCCCAGAGAGGGCACTGTGGTGCTCTGTGGGGTCATTTAGACCCACACCTGATTGCAATTGTAATCTAGGGGGGTTACATTAGACCCACAGAGAAGCAGGTGCGCCATTCTCTGTGTGCCACCCTCCCGGACCATGGCACGATTTCACGTCAGGAGCGTTTCACCAGAGAACAGGTTCTCCAACAGCTATTCTCCCAGCAACCATCCTCTGAACCCGAAGAGGACGCGAAAGAGCCAGACCGAGAAGCGGACGGACAAGGAGATGGAGAAGCCGACCGAGAAGCAGACAGAAAAGCAGACCGAGACGAAGACAACGACGATGGCGACGGCGACGACGACGGCGACGACGGTGACTACGAAGACAACGAAGACTACGACCCAGTGGGTGATGCTTCTGCAGATTCGTCATCCTTGGGAGAAGAAGAAGAAGGACAAGACCACGGCGACACCACCACCACCACCACCAGACTCGTGGAAAGAGAGACCTTCCCGTCAAGAAACGGGGAAATAACAAGGAGGGCTGCTGCTCCTCCTCCTCCTCTTCCTCCTCCTCTGCTGCGGCTCAAAGCGGGGTCCCCCTGGGCCCCACGATCCATGCGACGTCCCGCACCAGTGACCTAGCCTCGACGTTCCGCCTGTTCATCACGTCGACGTAGAGAACATCATCCTGGAGATGACGAATCGGGAGGGTCGTCGAAAATACGGTGACGAATGGAAAGGGATGGACGAGACCGACCTGCGCGCCTAAGTAGGGCTGCTGATCTTAGCGGGCGTGTACAGGTCCCGGGGCGAGGCCGCCGCCGGCCTGTGGGACGCCGAGAGCGGCCGGGCGATATTTCGTGCCACGATGCCCCTAAAACTCTTCCACATGTACTCCAGACTGCTGCGCTTCGACGACCGCGAGACGAGACGCACGAGATGAGCCACGGACAAATTGGCGGCCGTGCGAGAGGTCTGGGACACACGTGGGTGTCGCGGCTACCGCACCTCTACAACCCGGGGCCCGAAGTGACCGTGGACGAGCAACTGGTTCCGTTCAGAGGTTAGTCCTTTTTTTTTTTTACATATTATTATTGTTATGTTATGTTATGTTTGTTATGTTAGTTATGTTATGTTATGTTATGTTATGTTATGTAGATAGTGGCTGCTAGTCCTCGTCCTCATCCCATCTCCTCTCATCTCTTCTCCTCCTGTTTTTCTCCATAGGCCGGTGTCCATTCCGTCAGTACATGCCCAGCAAGCCGGCGAAATACGGGATCAAGTCGTGGGTGGCCTGCGATGCGAAATCAAGCTACGCTTGGAAGATGCAAGTGTACACCGGAAAGCCGAGCGGCGGACGCCCAGAACGGAACCAGGGGTTGCGGGTAGTGCTCGATGTAACGGAGGGACTGCACGGTCGTAACGTCACGTGCGACAATTACTTCACCTCCTACGAACTCGTGCGGCAGCTCCTGGAGAGGAAGCTCACCGTGGTTGGCACTGTTCGGAAGAACAAGCCCGAGCTCCCGACCAGGCTGCTCGCGGTCAAGGGAAGAGAGGTGTTCTCATCCAAGTTCGCATTCACACCCACTGCCACTCTTGTGTCCTACATCCCAAAGAAAAACAGGAATGTGGTGCTCCTGAGCACACGGCACCCTGAGGCCGACATCAGCGACCGCGAGGACGGGAAACTGGTCATCGTCCTGGACTACAACCGCAACAAAGGTGGCGTGGACAACCTAGACAAGGTGATAAGAACGTACAGCTGCAGGAGGATGACCGCGCGCTGGCCCCTGGTCGTTGTTCACAACATTCTCAACGTCTCTTCCTACAACGCCTTCATGATATGGAGAGAGATCAACCCAGACTGGATGCCGGGCAAGCGGAACAAGCGGAGGGTGTTCCTAGAGCAGCTGGGAAAGGCTCTCGTGACTCCGTTCATCGCACGAAGGGAGCACATCCCCCGCACGGACGCGTCCACCGCGTTTGTGAAGGCTGTAAAAGCCGCCGCCGCCGCACAGAGAGCTGTTGACTACCACGCTCGACCCGAGTGTCCGGCCTCCTCCATAGCCCTAGCAGCAGCCCCGCTCGGGGCAAGAAAGAGGAAGAGGTGTCAGATATGCTCCAGGAAAAAGGACTGTAAAACTCACACCATGTGCCGCGGGTATAACAAATACATCTGCAAGGGCTGCTCACTTGTCTATTGCGCTACGTGTGCGTCCTAATATGGGGTGGGCTATGGCAGGGACAACACAAGGGTTATAAGAGGATGTCTTGTGATTAAAAGGCCTAACACCTAAACACCTGATGACGCTAAGGTACACAACTGAAGATATGTCCCTAACATCCGCTGGTGGTCACTAACATCCGCTAACATCAACTGGCAATAGGCATTAATTGCTGCGGTCGAACGTACAAGGAATATTCTCCATCTTGTCCTATGTTCTAAAATGGTACAGAGTTTAGTTTAAAAAGGCTAAAGAGGTAATGATGTCTGATCTACTGAGCAGCCACATGGCTTTCATAGTACTGCCATAATACCCAGCAGCCAGTCCGATTTACCTTTATCCTCAGCGTACCCTCAAGTTCAGCCTGTATCATTGATCAGAAGGTCAAAACACTTGATGACGCTAAGGTGCACAACTGAAGTTATGTTCCTAACATCCGCTGGTGGCCCCTAACACCTGCTAACATCTAATGTTTTTTTTGTGGTAATTTGTGCAGAAGACCTTCAGACGTACAAGGGATATTCTACATCTTATCCTATATATTAAATCATATAAACTCTTGTTGCTTTTTACATAAGTGAGATATAAAAAATATGTTGCAGTTGTAATATTTCCATCTTCCTGGAGAAATTTAACTCCAAAATTGAATTAGTTGAGATCTCAAATTTCCTTCAAAATTAAGACAAACACAATCAAGTAACACTGTATCGATTTACGGTGATAGTCAGCAGCAACTGTGTCTTATTCTGAAAATATCTGACAGTTAGATGCTTACTATCGCTATTTGATCACCAGCCATAATGAGGTCACTCTACTCTGCCTTATACAGCTTGTTGGAGCTAAGTTCAGGTGAAGGTGCTGATGGCTGATGAATTAAAGGAAGAAACTAAACTTGCACCTGTGAAACAGTGAATTTTCAGCTTGTAAAACAGCAAAACTTTAGTCTCAGTGGAATAAATCCTGAGAACAAATTATTCGATTTTGAATCTTTTAATAATTGTTTTAAATATGGGAGGGAACCGGAGCACCTGGAGAAAAGCCACAACAAGACTTAAGTCTGAGTGGAATAAATACTGAGAGCAAATAATTCCATTTTATACATTTTATTCATTCTTATAAATGTGGGGATAACAGGAGCACATGGAGAAAACATATTTAAATTTGAAAGTGAAGCTATCGGAATAACATCATCAACCTTTTATCTCCGGAAGAAGGAAGAGAAGCCTGCTCTGAAAGAGGAGAAGATGCCAGGCTTTTTGCACAGGCGTCTTTTCAAAGAGGAGCAAATTGATATCTCTAGTTCTGGATCTCTTAAAAGAAAGGAAACCAATAGCATCTCTGGACAAGGCCACTTCTTACACAACTCCTTGAAAATGACCTCATCAAGGATTGTGTTGGGGTTGAAAGTTGAGTCAATGTCTTTGACCTCGGCCCATATTCTCTCCAGCAGATGATGACTTGTGTCTGTTATGTCGACATCAGTCCAGGTCACCTTTGCCTTATTATAGCTTCGTGTGATGAGCTGGTCCAAGAGAACACTGACATACATTTTATATCTGTCTGCTGACAGCATCTTTGCAATCTTCTCCCTGGAGTTGCTGTCTGATGATGCTGAGTTCTCCTTTTCTTTGCTGACCTCTGATGATGTTGTCTGCTTCGATCTTTTCTCCTCAATGCTGCTGACCACTGCTGGTGTTGACTGCTTCAATATTTTCTTCCCACTGCTGCTGAGCACTGATGATGTTGACTGCTTCGATGTTTTCTCCTCAATGCTGTTGAACTCTGATGATGTTGACTGCTTAGATCTTTTCTTCCCTCCGCTGCTGACCTCTGATGATGACGTCTGCTTCGTTCCTTTCTCCTCAATTCCGTTGAACACTGCTGGTGTTGACCGCTTCGATCTTTTATTCCCACTGCTGCTGACCTCTGATGATGAAGTCTGCTTCGATCCTTTCTCCTCAATTCCGTTGAACACTGCTGGTGTTGACTTCTTCGGTCTTTCATTCCCTCCGTTGCTGACCTCTGATGATGTTGACTGCTTCGATGTTTTCTCCTCAATGCTGCTGACCTCTGATGATGATGACTGCTTGTTTGTTTCCAGTAAGTCGATGGCCATAAAAGCCTCTGACACCCTTTTTGTGTGGCAGTTAACTTGGTTGTTCAGCCACCAGCTTATCAAGGACAGAAAACAAAACACCCTGGTCTGAATGTCTGCATATATGCCCCTGTGTGCATCAGGAACAGCCACCTTTTTCACTGGACCTGAACTAATGTCTGAATTCCTTCCAGGTGCGATGTGCGCATAGATGAGATCTGAAAGCTGTTTTGTGAATACAAGAACCTTTTCAGATGGAGGCTTTTTCAGTGATTGGAATGCAGAACTTTCATTTCCACCTCCCGGCTTCTCCTTCTCCAGAAGCACAGCGTCAATACTAGCCATCAATGACTGTATCGTCAGCCTCCTATTGACTTTGGTCTCCTCCTTGAATTTTTTCGCGACCCCTGTCAGTATTTGAAGCGTCCCTGCTGTGGCAAAAGTCTTTATGAAAAGACTATTGATCGTCCTCATTCCTTTACTGATTGAGAGGTTTGGCTGTGGAGATTCCTTTCCATTTTTGCTTTCCTTATTGATTGACTCGATAATTTCATCTAAAGCCATATCAATCTCTGGAGAAAACGATGAATTGAGAAAGAGGCTGTCATTGAACTCATTAAAGAAGTCTGTGATGTCAGTCAAGCTATTGTTGATTGTTTCCTGGACAAGCATCTTCCCACTGTCCATACTGCTTGTTGTTGAACCTCCCTCTGAGGAACTACCTGACTTGGAGCTGACTCCTGAAGAGTGGGAGCTTGAAGAGGTCCTACACATCCGAATGGGATCATCTGAAGCGTCCTGTTTCTCTGAGGAAATGGCCCGACTTTGCCTGCGCGATTGACACTCGAGCAAGAGTTTGATTTTTGCATCTGCCTTTAACGTCTCGCAGGCATAACAGATCATCTTCTGGACTTTAGCGGGGTTAATGAGGCGGGTTGGTATAGGCTTCTCAGAGCTCACACAGGTGGAGCTTGCAGACAAGGTGGAGTTGACAGTCTTCGTCACCTCCTCTACAACCAAGTCTGTGAGCTTATCCAAACTCTTAGACTTTGTTGTGCCTGGTGAAAGACTGTCGTTGAGAGTGTCACCCAGAATGGACCGAACTTCTTCCTCAGACAAGGGTGCATCGGGACATCGCTTTGCAATGGCATCTGAAACGGTCGTCATTAACTTCAGCAGAAGATCTGCCAACATAAATGTTGTAGCTTCATCCGGTTTGCATGACTTCAACAGCTCCCACTGCTCTGCACTGATCTTCGTAAAAAAGGACTCGAAGTACGGGCGGACAGTCTCTACCTTTATATCCATTTGTTTCACTCTCCGAGTGATCTCCATTGCGACTGTTGTTTGTTTCAATGTGTGTTACGAATTGTTATTTTCGCTGTTCAAGATGTGTTTTCCAAATTCTCATGAAAAATCTCTTATCTTCTTTGTTCTACCAATTCGCTGGTTAGTGCAGACTGATTCTTCACTTCTTATTTTTCTGAGATAAAGAGCACCTTTAAAGAATAGAAAGGGAATTGAAGCAAAGGAGTTTAAAGGAATTGAAGCAAAGGGGGTTAAAGGAATTGAAGCAAAGGGGGTTAAAGGAATTGAAGCAAAGGGGGTTAAAGGAATTGAAGCAAAGGGGGTTAAAGGAATTGAAGCAAAGGAGTTTAAAGGAATTGAAGCAAAGGGGGTTAAAGGAATTGAAGCAAAGGAGGTTTAAGAAATTCAAACAAAGGGGGTTAAAGGAATATGATGTGACTAATAGATCAAAGGAAACCATAAACTGTTTTGCCTGCTGCCGTCTGGCTGACGGTACCGCAGCATCCGGGCCCGCACCACCAGGCTCAGAGACAGTTTCATCCCCCAGACCATAAGACTTTTAAACTCCTCCAATCTGCAATAACTCCACTAAACCAGCACCTTAGCATATTTGCACTATTGCACATAATTGCACTATTGTTTTTTTTCTTTAGGTGTATATATATATTTAGATATATATATTTTATTTTCTATTTTCAATTTTGTATATTCTATTTTATATTATTTTATTCAATATTTTATTGCTTGTAATATGCGGAGCATTGCTATAAGAGAGCCTGTGACCCAAGCATTTCATTGCCAGCGACTGCTTAATGTAATTGTTGTGCATTTGACAATAAACTCTTGAATCTTGAATCTTGAATCCATTTGGATCGACCTTGTATTGCAGTACCTCTAGGAACGGTGCACCAACTCAGTAGATGGCGGTAATCAGTCCAAAATACTCTGTTTAATCTATGACAATACCATGACACAAAGAAGTTGTGATGGAAATTCATCTTGAGATTTGAAATAATGAAATTCTCAGACTGGAGTTGCCTTTGAGTATTTATAATAGTAAGCTCTGCAGAGGTTACACAACAAGCACGGGTGCTCAAAATGGAACTGGCCGCAAGTTCACAAAAGCCAGAACTTATACAAAGAGGCGTTTCATTAAACATAATATGAAAAAAGACATGAAAGACATGAGATCATCATCTGTGTCTGTCCGTCCACTGTAGCAGTTGGAAGAAAAACATCACCAAATAAGGGCATGCACCCTGTTGATCAAGGTCATAGCAGTGAGACACCGCCAAATAAGGGTTCCATCCTGTCAGGTAGACAGTATCACAGCAGTGAGACACCTGGTCAGGGGGATTTCCAATACCTTAGACACTGGTCAGTGCAATTTTCCACTACACTTCCCCCTTTGATCATCAATAAAAATATGATCACTATCGAAAAATAATCAAGAAACATCATAATCTCATTAACCATTATCAAAATTTAACATACTGTATTGATTGGCATAAGTAACTCATATTAAAATGTAATAAAACGTTAAATGTCAACATACAGTATATCTAAGGTTGAAAATATCCAGTAAAAACTTTTTTAATTCTTGCTTGGAAGTAAAATTTATTCAGTATGTACAAACTTGATAAAGTAACTCACATCAAGCTTAAAAATTCACAGAGATTCAAATTAAAGCATCATAAAATATGAAGTTGAAAGGATAATTGCAGTAGCTGTTTTTGTCTAGTGAAATCACTAAGAAACACATAAGCAAGCTGGGGGGAGAAAATAACATAAGAAACCTAAAATTGAGTATCGTCATCAGAACCATCTGTGCTGTCAGTGTCCAGGTAGGGAGGGATGGGGAATAAGTTACGGATCAAGGGGACCTGAATCACTTCTCTTGTGTCTAGTCAAATTTGCATGTGCTGGATGGTTCTGAGAGGACACCGTAAGAAAAGACAGTTCGTTAGATCATCAGAGACTTTTACAGGAGTGCATCTAGACAGAATAATGTGCAAAACAATAATAGAGGAGATCATGAGTAACACGTATAGCGAGCCTCTCAGGCCACACAACCCTGGATGTCGAAATGGATGCCATGGTCGTGGCCTGTCCATCTTTCACTGCTGTGTGGTTTGTGAGCAGTACCTGGTAGGGCCCTTGCCACCTGTTTCCTGATGTCTGAAAGAGAAGAAGTCAGGTTAGAGCAATAGGACAACATATCATGATCACAAAAGTCTGTGGATGGAAGTGGAGAAGACGGAGGATCCACACCGATGTGGGGTTCGTTTTCTCATCCCCTGTACATCAGCACCAGAGGCAGGACTTTTGTCGATGCAAGACCTGTGCCTTCACAGCACTTTGCAAGTTTAGTTTTGAGTGTGCCGTTCTCTCGTTCCACAGTTCCACCACTGGCTGGATGATATGCACAGTGTGTTCGCACATCCATAGTTAGATGAGAACCGAGTTGTTTGACAGCTTCGTTTACGAAGTGTCTGCCGTTGTCACTGGAAATTCTGCTAGGAATTCCCCATCGTGGAATAATGTCTCTTAACAATGCAAAATGGCAGACGGAAGATCTGTGATGAAACCGTGGTGTGCTATCTTTTTACCAGAAGATGTGAGGAAGTTTCTGTGTTGCCAAAGGGCGCCAAAATCATGAGTTACACCGAACGCATATCTGGAGTCAGTGTAGACTGTGAGTGTTTTACCAGTAGCCAATTTGCATGCTTCCGTGAGTGCGATGAACTCTGCTGCCTTGGCTGAGAGGTGATGAGAAAGAGAACTCTAGAGGAGAACTTCTTTATCTGAACAAACCAACACAGTTAGTATCAGAGACAGGGTCACGTGAGGCGGACCCATCGACATACAGAATCAAGTCAGAGTTAGAAAGAGGTTCGTCAGAGAGGTCAGGTCGTGGGGAACACTGGACTTGAAGTTCAGCCAACCCAGCCTGGGTTCAAAGTTGAACAGCGTTTCACTGTGATGTTGGGCATGTCAAGAAGAACAGTGTGATACCACAACCAGCGAGCAGCAGAGAGATTTGAGGTCTTCTGTTCTGTAAGAATGAGAGACACAGTATGAGGAACAAGGAGTGTCAAGTCAGAGTAACCTACTATGTCTCGTGAGGCAAGGACAGCTTTTTTCACAGGCGGCCACTGCACGCAAACAACGTGGAAGGCCGGCTGCCACCGGATCAAGTTCGGCGGAGAAGTAGGCGACAGGGTGATATTTGTCACCATGAGACTGAAGGAAGACGGAAGTCATGCAGCGGTCTCTCTCATCCACAGCCTGAACAAAAGGTTTGTCAGGGTTAGGGAGAGCAAGAGTGGGAGATTGCTGCAGCGTCTTCTTCAGAGTGACAAATGCCTCGTCTGCCTCGTGAGTCCAAACGACACGTTCGTGAGGAGTGAGTGATTTGCCATGGTACAGAGCACCTAAAGGGGCTTCAAGAAGAGCAAAGTCAGGAATGAACGTTCTACGATGAATGACATGAGTTGTTTCTTCGTCAAGGGTTTAGGCATGTTAACAATAGCTTCTACTCTCTTATCAGACAGGGATTTGCCATCTTTGGTGACGACATGACCGAGAAACGTGACAGTTTGTTGAACAAACTAGTTTGCTGAGGCTGCCTTTATGGCCCTCACGAGCCAGATGTCTCAGCAAAGCGATCGTATTTGTTTCACATTGCTCCTGTGTGGGACTGGCAATTAGTAGATCATCAACATACTGCAAGAGAGCTGAACCCGGAATGAGGATGAGGGATTCAAGACTGTTCCTGAGAGCCTGATTGTATAATGATGGAGATTCACAGTAGCCTTGACACAGGCATGTGGAAATGTAGGCCTTGTTTTCAAAATTAAAAGCTAACCAGTACTGGCTGTCCCTGTGGACAGGAACACAAAAAAACCATTGGATAAGTCTACAACCGAAAACCACGCTGCATTAGACGGAATTTGGGAAAACAGTGTGTATGGGTCGGGAACAATATGCTATCGAGCAATTACAGCATCATTCACAGCCTTCAGATCCTGCACAAACCGCCACTCAGTAGGTTGACCTTTGTCTCTGATCTTCTTAACTGGGAACAGTGGAGTGCGGACCGATGAATCAGGGCAGGGGACAATTACACCAGCCTGCAAAAAGGATTCAAAAACAGGACGTATCCCCTCCACTGCTTTCTGTCTGAGTGGATATTGTTCATTACATGGCCTATAATCAGATTTTGGAGTGATTTTGCCCACATTATATTTGTCCTTTGCCCACAGTGTTTCAGGCAGATCTGAAAGTAAAGGAGAAAACATCAGAGGGGCTGGACAACATTGCATAAGAATGAAGGTGATTTTCAGTCACAACAAATGAGCGTGTGGCTGGAGAACAGAAGGTTGGAGACATTTTTAGATCAAATGCATTCAGACTGGGTGAATACATTACATCAGGCGTGGTTGTGGGTTGCCAATCAACGGCAGCCTGGCATGATCTGACAAATGGGCCTAAGTCTTGCCACTGGTCATCATGGGACTTGGAGAGCGAGATGTGAGGGCTGGAATTCGAGACGCGAAACAGTGCCATCTGTTGGTCAGTGAGTGAGACGGAAGCTGCACTTCTGGAACCAGACCAAAAAATATTGGACACTTTCAGAGAATCATCAGGAAAAGGCAAAAACAGAGATTCATAAACGTGATCTGCTGTGTCTGTCACATGTGAAGTGCAGTGCAATGAATCAGTGTGCATAAAATCAGAAAAAAGGGGTGTCGAGAGACCCTGACCTGGAGAGCAGATCAGTGGAGGCATTTATAGGAAGTTGCCACTGATATACAAGCAGCTGCTCATGTGTGGTCTGTGACATTGTGAAGAAGAATTGTGCGTAACTGTCACTCCATCAGGGGAGGATACAAAATTGAGGCCTAACACATCATCAAATCTCTTCCTAATAGATTAATTGGGCAACAGGGAGACAACAGAAAATCATATTCAAACCTTATGGGATGTTTGTCAAACTGAGCGGCGCATTTGAGAGGTTTTGTGAAATTTTCTTTGACATTGGCACCACTGGCACCTTGAGAGAATATAAAGCGACCACTCATCTCAGGAGATGTGGGCAAATCTGACATCCTAACCACAGAATAACCTGCACCAGAGTCGACCATGAAATTAAGTTTGTGACCGTTAACACACAGTTCGAGTTGAGGCATTTTCTTAAAAGCATCACTATTGTACTTAACATAAGAACCACAAAGTTGTGTTTGCTCTGGTGTGTGTGTGTGTGTGTGCGATTAGTTTAGCAAGCAATTTCTTCATTGCTGGAGCTTTTGTGTGTATGTGTGGTTAGAATTGCAAGCGATTTCTTCATTGCTTTAGCTTCTGTGTGTGTGTGTGTTTCACTTCCCTTTCTCTGATCCTCGGCGGGTAGATTGGTCGTCTCCCCCCCGTCTGCCCCCTCCTCACTTTCTGCATTTCAGTCGGCAGTGAAAGTTCTTGTCTCCCCGTCCTCTCGCTGCTGGGGGCAGTCCCTTGCCCAGTGTACAGAGAAGCCTCGCCCACGGCCACGTCCGCGCCCCTCTCTTCCTGGTACAGTGAAGTTGGCTCCGCTCTCAGCGTTATCTTGTCTGCGTGGCCTTGACAGGGCTGACAGCCTGCATCATGGTTAGCTGTGCTTTCTGGAGTTGTTGATTCTTTTTCTGCTGAGTTTTGTCTTTGGTTTCTTTGTGTTGACGTTCAGCATGTTCAGCATTACATCTGACCACTGTCAAGCGAGCATCCTCAAGCCCGATGCAGGTGTGGCCTACGTCTGCCCGTAGTGGGGGGAGCAGACCATTCAGGAAGGCCTGTTTCAGATGTGTTTCATAAGCCCCTGGCTTGTTGCCAAGGGTGTCAGGTATGGGGATGATTACCGTCCTGTGTTGATTAAACAGGACGGTCAGACGTGTGAGGAAATCTCCTACGGTTTCGCCTGGTTGTTGTTTGCACCCCCTTATTTTGGACATGTCAATTTTATTTGGGGAAGGCGGTCCTCAGGGCGTTGAGGAGTGTGTTGAGAGCGTTGACGTATGCTGCATTAACCGCATCATCCCAGTCTGGTGAAGTCAGACGGAGGTCTCCCCCACAGTGCGGACAAATCTTTGCAAAGTTAGTGGGGCCTAAAGATGAGGAAGAGGTGGCGTCATCATTCAGTCCTCCCGCTGCCCCGTCTCCATAGACTGGGAGAGTGGTGGGTGGAGTCTGAGATGGGCCTGATCGTTGATTGGTGGAGTCTGGTCTCTGCACATCATATGGAGGAGGGTTTTGTCGTAGGTGAGGAGGAAGGCAGGTGTCGAGGCAAGGACTGCCACACCCTGTAATGGAGAATACAGAGATCTATATGATTTCTTTTCTACTTTCTCAGTTTCCTTCTTATCAACCTTAGCCATCTGTTTAAATGTTTGTTTTCTGTCCCTACACTCTGCCTCTTTTTCCCACATTTCAAGACACTTTCTTATTATCTTCTGTCTTTCCACATTGCGACCTTGATTTTATTTTATTTTTTATTTTTTATTTTTTTGTTGCTTTTTAATTCTTCCTCTTTCTCGAGGAGTTTCTCTCTCAAAAGTTTATTTTTTTTCGACAATGAATGACCCGTTATGAGGAAAAGCAAAGTCTCTGGACCATATTGGAAGAAAATGTCACACTTTCCCGTCCTCACTCTTGCAACCATAAAGCCCACCATTTGGACTTTCTGGGTTCTGAAGTCCCTGACTTCCATTGTTACCCATCCTTATCAATTAAGTGTATGAAATCGTGCACATCTACAATTTCCCTTGAACACTCAATTTAAGACGTGGACGTCTCCACGAATCCTTGTTTCTTTCTCCGGCAAAACAGGAAAAATGCCATCAACTAGGATGATTGCCACAAGGACGAGTCAGATTAACATCATTAATCCACAATAATCCAGAGAGAATGACTAATACACCCGTTCCAAATAAAACCCTTTAAATGTATTATTTCTTATGTTTGATTTTGTATTTGAGAAATCATCTAAACAGTCATGAAAATCTGAATTTCAACATCTCACCAGATATAAGATGACCAATGAGAGGTCTTTGGATCCCTGTGTAGAAGGTCCGGAACCCAAGTTATTTCGGCCCTGTCTTCTCTTAACTGTTGGAGGTAGAGGCAGAAGATTTTCTCTCCTGGGTGGTCAGCCACCGAAGACTTCTCGGGTCCAGATGATCTTTCAAGGGATCCTGTTCGTGACGCCAAGTTTGTGATGGAAATTCATCTTGAGATTTGAAATAATGAAATTCTCAGACTGGAGTTGCCTTTGAGTCTTTATAATAGTAAGCTCTGCAGAGGTTACACAACAAGCACGGGTGCTCAAAATGGAACTGGCCGCAAGTTCACAAAAGCCAGAATTTATACAAAGAGGCGTTTCATAAAACATAATATGAAAAAAGACATGAAAGACATGAGATCATCATCTGTGTCTGTCCGTCCGCTGTAGCAGTTGGAAGAAAAACATCACCAAATAAGGGCATGCACCCTGTTTATCAAGGTCATAGCAGTGAGACACCGCCAAATAAGGGTTCCATCCTGTCAGGTAGACAGTATCACAGCAGTGAGACACCTGGTCAGGGGGATTTCCAATACCTTAGACACTGGTCAGTGCAATTTTCCACTACAAAGTTTTTTTACAGTTATCTTTTGGGATCACATGATGAAAGTCACTTTCCCAACATATTTTAAGGCCCTCCAACTTTGGAAATGTATATAAATATAATCATAGAATTTTGATGCTCCCTTATTTTTGTGCTCCATCTTAGGTGAGAGATCTTCAATTCCAGTTGTACCTTGAAAATGTGTTTATTTGAAATACAGCAATGCCTAATTTAATAACCAATGCCTAGGTACACTGAGTGGAACTAATGCAGTCCCATACAAAATGCCATATATTATATAAATATTGTACATTTCATGAAGGTAGGACATGTTTTAGGGCTGTTGGTGTTGGATTGTTTTAGTTTTAGCTTGGTGTACCTAATAAACTGCTTCACTTAGTTCCTTATGCAATACGTTACCCTTCATGTCCATTGTATAATACTTTGTGCATTGTCAGGGATTTGTTCTGCAGTTGAAAAACAAATTACTTAAGATAAATTGTGAATAAAATTCACATATTTTTCATTTGGAGAAGTGATGAATGTCACTGTCTGATCTGTGTCAGCACCAAAGTTGAGATCTGCGATTTTGTTTTATGGTTTGTATTAAGCATATATTTAACAAAGCACTTTGTCAACTCCAAATACAAATGACTTCTGAGTCCTGTTTTCTATTGCTTTTTTCAAAATGTCAGTTTTTACTATGTATGACTGATCTGTGGAGAAAGGCATTTTCTTCTTCATCATTCCTGTGTATGCTGAGTGAATAGTATAGAAGTGAGACTAAATCTGATTCTGATTGTGTTGCAAGTTGATTTAGCGCAGCATCGCACAAGTCAAGAAGTTAAAACCTGAACAATACGAGCTCTTCACAGAAATATCAGTAGTGGCATATGTACCAACCAGTAAGTAACTAAAAGCTGAAGAGCAGGTTCACACTGAACACATGGGAAACATTATGCTGCCTGTACATTCTACACACTAAACCTTTAAGGTTTCTACATTCTATTGGCCAGGTATTCAGTATCCTAAGCATCCACATTTAGATTTAAAGATGGAAAAATAATTACATTACCAGAGTTTAAATTGATAAAAAATATGTGGCAGCCCATATTCCACGGCAAAATGGAAAAAGGACAATTCATGGCCTAAATGCAACCTCGCAAGCACCGAGGGGGCGCTAGTCAGTTATTTTGCCACGCCCATTCCTTAAAACCATCTGAATGTCTGCAGGGGGGGGCTGTTGTTACACAAATGTAGTTTGAGGGAGGTTGAACCTCCAACACCGAAGTTATAGTAATTTCGTGTGTCACGGTGAGTTGATGAACTTTGACGCCACGCCACTATTATGGCGTTTGACGAAAAGTCACAGTAATGTTATGCCTACATTATCAATGTCTTGAGACCCATTTGATACAGTTTGACATGGCTGCGAGCAGTGGGTGAGGAGGAATACCTCCAAGTGTAAGACGTTCCAAAAACAAGACATTTCTTGTTTCCACCAGGGGGCGCTGTGATTTTAAGTCAAGATTTCTGTGTAGATGTCATCAGGCCGGGACTCTTGTCTTACTTGTCTAGTTTGGAGTCGATTGGACCTTGTATGTCCGAGATACAGAACCTCGTGTTTTGATGGCGTGTAATCAAATTTTGATGCCACGCCACAGTCACACCGTGTGATGAAAAATCGATCTTTGAGTTAGTTTTTATCTCCATCTTGTTGTGATGACACTCATCTCAATTTGAAGTTGATCAGATGAAAGCCCTGGGACAAGTTCGTCAAAGTAAAACTGCATTTACAAAGCAGAAGTTTTGTAGATTAGAAGTAGAATCCATTGTTTCACCTGCATGTGCTGATCTATCCAAGGAGCGATGGCCCTTTAAAGGGGACATAGCATGCCCATTTTACCACAAGTTGATATGGTTCCTTGGGGTCTTAATGAAATGACTGTAACATACTTTGGTCAAAATACCACAAGGATCATTTCAAACAGCACCCTTTTTACCCTGTCTAAAACAGCCCTCCACAGAGTGACCTGTTTTGAGTGCCTGTTCCTTTAAATGCTAATGAGCCAGCTCCCCCCTCCCCCCTCTCCCCCCATGATTTTAAACAATATAAATTACATATTTTATATGATATAAATGATCAAATATGCATCCCATACTTTGTATTCCCCTTCTGTTGTCCTGGAGTTTTAATTTTCCCAATCACATAATTAAATGTCCCCCTCTGCCCATCCACTACAAGCACACAAGCAGACAGACAGAGAGAGAAAGAGAGGGGTGGGGGGGGGCTATGAAGACCATCATTTACCCCCGAACCCCGACATTCAACGGGTACAACAACAAGCGGAGAAAGCAGAATCGCGGGCTGACCTTATATATACAGTCTATGGGGCTGACCAGCAGTGTGGGGGGACGGGGGGGTGGGCCAAGACCATGTAGGGAGACTTCCAGTGCCTTGTTACGACACAAAACCCAGGAAGCTCAATCGAGTCACTCAAGCATGAAGTTTCTGACTTAGAGGAACCATAACAAAACGCGCAAGTGTTTTTTTCCCAGAGTTTTTGGGTTGGTAGACATGCCAGATACCCACATTAACGTGTAGAAGCACTAACAAAGTGGAATTTGCATGCTATGTCCCCTTTAATACTCCTCACACCTTTACCTTTACATTGAAGTTCTTAAACCATCATCAGAAATACAACTTTTCATCACTGTGTTGGGATAGAGTCGTGATTGCCATTTTGTCTGTGATTCAAAGTTTGAAAATGGTCTGTTCATGTTTGTTTACACCCTCCATGTCTTTTCCTCGTGTGTTTTTTTTTTTTATGTGCCTTTTACCAAATAGAATTTTCCTTAATCTTGTTGATAATTTGCAACAAGAATGTGATCAAGTGCCTTTCTGAAAAAGATCTAAAACTTATAAAATGTTATTGTAGCCAGATGCGCGCTCCCTCCTTGCCACTGCGGGGCGCTCTACCTGTTATAATGGCGCACCAGTCATTAGGCAACGTCAGGCGTCCCGTATTTAAGGAGGCGGCCGTGTTTGGCTCGCCCTCCTTCCGTTTCCGCTCCTCTCCGGTGGGTCTTGGATAGCATGGAAGAGCTACTTCTGTAGCCGCGGCGAAGTTTGGTCGTGGTTGTGCAACAGCCAGCGCCTCCCCTAAATATCCCCCCTCATACGCAGCGTGACTGACTGCTGGCGTGGGATCGCTCCGCCGGGGGACCTTCGGGGTGCAGTTGCGGGTCTGCTTTGTAAGTAACGTTGTCTGCCGTCTCTTGCTTATCTTACCCCAGCTGACTGTTTATGTCATGATACAGCTGGACTCATCTACGGCTGGGGGAGACTCCCACCCTCCGGGTTGCTGTGACGGTGCCTTGGCTTGCAGGGTGGTGCGTATGGCCCCATTATTCACCAAATTCGGTTATGTTGTCATATTAATTATTAAATTTGTGTATTTTGCCTTTCTAGAGGCCCTGCTCCTTCGTCGGCCGTCATTGGCCACCACGTCTCAGACGGACCTGCTGTTTTGGCTTTTACTGGAAATTGCACTGTCCTAAACCACACTTTTAATGAACTGTTGCGGCTGATAAGAGTTCCACAGTTAAAGACTGCCTGGCTCAGGACCAAGAAAGTGTCGTTCTTAAAAAAAGTATTGTCTCATGCACTGTGGCTCTGCACGCTACACCTTCACGGCGCGTGGAGTGATCACCACGGAGGGACGCCTAGTTTTTAGCAACCTTTAATCCCATTTACATTGTGTTCATATTGGTTGGTATTTGGCTTATTTTGTTGTTTTGTGTTTTTGTTTTGTTGTTTGCAATTCTGACATGTTTTAATTATCCTTTTATTGTTGGTCAGGTGCTGTGGGTCCAAGGCGGCGACCCAATTCCTGGTGGCGGGGTTTTCTTCACAACCCGTTTTGTTGGTTTGCTGTGTCACGGGTGGCGAGTTTATTAATCCTTCCCCTTTTTCTTTGGTTGTCGTCGCCGTGGTAAGTCCCAGCCCTGTCCCTGTGTTGCTCATGTCAAATGTGTTTTATTGCATGTTAATTTGTGTTCTGTTTGTTTGTTTCATTTTGCTTGTTGATTTATGCATTTATTTGAGTTACATTAAAGTTCTTTTTTACTAGTTAAACACGTCTCTTGCCCCATGATTTAAACGAACCTGTGCTGTTGCACTTACAATATTTGAGTTATTTCCTGGAGGTGAAATTCCCCAGGTGACGTTGTGGCAACCTCTCGCTATCCCCGCTTTCCCACCACGCTACATTCTGGCGTTGTTGGCAGGGTATCACAGTTAAAGGGGCAGAGACGTGTTTTAGTTTTTTTTTCTCCTGTTATTTTGTTTAACTATTTATTGATGGGCGTCTTCTCTGTGGTTTGAGTGTTGTGTGTGTATATAAAGCCAGAACAGCAGTGTTTAGTCTGATTTAATTCAACGTACCATTTTGTCAGGCTTTCGTGCCGTTTCACCTTGTCAGTATGGAGGAGGAGATTCAGCAGCTCAGGGAGCTTGTGTTACAGCTTAAGGCAGTTAACGAACAACTTCGGCAGGGGCGTGCTGCATCTCTGTTGGACCCCGGTGGGGCTGTTTTCTTTCCCTCTGTTGCAGCTAGTCAGGCGCCGACTGCAAGCGTAGCCGCCGCTGTCACAGAGCGACTGGTTGTGGTTCCTAGAGACCGTAAGTGTCCCATGTTTAATGGCAAGGCAGGCATAGGAATAGCTGAGTGGATAGAGCAGATACAGGCATGTGTGCGTGCTCGCCATCTTTTTGCTGTGGACCAGGCCCTTTTTATGTTTGATCATTTGGAAGGAGAGGCAAAGGAGGAGATTAAGTTTCGCCCTAGTGCGGAGCGGCGAGACCCAGTCCAGGTTCTTGCCATCTTAAAGGAGCTATATGGTTGTGCTCAGTCGTATGTGACCTTACAGCAGGCTTTCTTTTCTCGGCGCCAACTCGAAGGAGAGACGTTGCAAGAGTTTTCCTTAGCTCTCATGGCTTCAATGGCACGGGTTAAGCAGTGTGCACCTGATGGGATGCCTAATTCAGATGTCCTCCTCAGGGATCAGTTCACTGAGCATGTTCTTGACAGCTCCCTTCGCCGGGAACTCAAGCAACTAGTCTGACGCCAGCCTACTGTCACCTTGTTGGAGCTTCGTGGTGAGGCAATTAGGTGGGAGAGGGAAGGTCTTCCAGGGGGTGATAGGGGGCGTAGCTCCTCCTTGCCATCAGCTTATGGTCTCCAATATGGAGTGCAGGGTCGCTTTCAACCCACCCCTCATGTTACTCCACCGGGGCCAGGTTTGAGTGAGTTGATGGACCTTATGAAGTGTCAACAGGAGCAGCTTAACCAGCTCACCCAGGAATGTCTTCAGACATAAAGAATTGGGTCGAGTGCGAGCGCTGCCAGGTCGTTAAGGACTCGGGCCACGTGCCACATAGTTTTATGGGCCACCTGCTTGCCTCTCGACCCAATGAGATCGTGGCCATCGATTTCACGCTGTTGGAACCTTCCCTTAACGGGTTTGAAAATGTCCTGGTAATGACAGATGTGTTTAGTAAGTTTACCGTAGCAGTCCCTACACGGGATCAACGAGCCTCCACTGTGGCTCAGGTCTTGGTTCATGAGTGGTTTTATAAGTTTGGTGTTCTGGGCCGCCTTCACTCGGACCAAGGAAGGTACTTCGAGAGTTCTTTGATTCACCAGCTCTGCTCGTTGTACGGTGTCACAAAATCCCGTACTACCCCATACCACCCTGCGGGTAATGGTCAATGTGAGCGGTTTAATAGAACTCTTCATAACCTCCTTCACTGCCAGTATCACAGAAACGGGATTGGGCCTCCTGTCTGTCCCAGGTGCTGTTTTGTTACAACACCACACCTCATCAGGGCACTGGTGAGTCGCCTTTCTTTCTAATGTTTGGACAGGAACCTCGGCTTCCTGTGGACTTCCTCCTGGGTTGAGTTCAGGATCCAGTACCTGGCGAGGTGCAGGACTGGGTGGTGGAACATCAAGCTCGACTCAGAGTTGCTTTTGAGGGTGCTCATGAACGGTTGTTGGCTGCTGCTAACAAAAGGAAAGAGCGGCATGATCAGCGGGTCCGAGATCTACCTTTCACAGTATGCAAATTAGTGTACCTGAGGGACTGTGGTCTACCAAGTTGTGAAGGCCCCCTGCGGTGATGGAGCAGTTTACACGGTTGCCCCTGTGAACGACCTGCAGAAGGTCAGAAACGTTCATCGGGACATGTTAAAGGCCGTAGTCCAGCAGGAGGCTACCAACCCCCCACCTAAGACGCCCTCTCCGCCGTCTTTGGTGGCACGGGATGATGATTCCTCTAGTGCCGGAGACTTATGGGTCTTGGTTCCTGAAACCTTTTTCCCCACAGTCTGCAGTGGTTCCAAGTACCATGCGTCTTGACAGCCCTCCTGTCATGATCCCATTGCAGACCAGGCCCATTCTGGCAACACCTCCTGCTTCTAGAGGTTCCTCACCGCCAGCTCCTCCATGGTCCCCAACTGAACAACCAAGTCCCAGGCAGCTGGCTCTGCGTAGATCTGCTCGTTCCACGGCAGGCCACCATCCGAATGTCCATCGTCTTCCTCGGCCCGCAGATCACCAGGACCATGCTGCCAATAGACCTCCAGGCCCTGTGTCTAATTTCCAGTAAGGTCTAATTTTTAGACCTTGGTGTTAGTCAGACCTTTCTGTCCATCGTCGGGCCGACGATGCAAAAGGGGGGGGTAGATGTAGCCAGATGCGTGCTCCCTCCTTGCCGCTGCGGGGCGCTCTACCTGTTATAATGGCGCACCAGTCATTAGGCGACGTCAGGCGTCCCGTCAAATGTGTTTTATTGCATGTTAATTTGTGTTCTGTTTGTTTGTTTCATTTTGCTTGTTGATTTATGCATTTATTTGAGTTACATTAAAATTATTTTTTACTAGTTAAACACGTCTCTTGCCCCGTGATTTAAACGAACCTGTGCTGTTGCACTTACAATATTTGAGTTATTTCCTGGAGGTGAAATTCCCCAGGTGGCGTTGTGGCAACCTCTCACTATCCCCGCTTTCCCACCACGCTACATTATGTTTCCATGTAAATGTAATGGGGTCAATCCTTAATAAAAAGCTTTAGCTAAAACAGGATAATTTTAGCAGTGTTACTTTACCAGTTATGCTTACGTCATTGTAGAGATAAAATCACAGCTCTAATTAACCTGACAAGACGGCGATGCCGATAGGATGAGGGGAGTTGGCGAAGTTTATTTAGGGACCCCGTAGTCTCCCTCTCCCTCTCGCTCTCTCTCTCTCTCTCTCTGCACTGCCGGTCCTGTGAGGAAGTGTAGCGTGGGCGCAGCAGGTGTGGACGCCAATTGTTTGTTGCGAGCCCAGCGTACAGCTCTGTGTGTGTGTGTGTGCGCGCCCGTGTGTGGGAGAGACGGCATCAGCGTCGCCATACAGGCACGCTGTAATAATCTCCAGTCAGCGTGTACACACAAACTAATGGGAACGATACTTGTAAGTAATGCGCCGGAACATTTATCCAGAGTCTATACTATTGTGTCTGTGACATTAAGTGTAATTGTCCTTTCCTGTTTTAGTACTTGTCAAGACAATAAGGACGGCGTGGGTCTCTGCTTTATTTTAATGAATTGAAGGTATGGCATAACGATGTGTTTTATATTTGTAAATGTTTTTAAACATTTTGATAAACTTGTTTAATAATTGTGTGACCTAATATGACATGTTTGTTTCATAGGGCTGCCTTCAGGCAGAATATTTACGGTCACTGTTTTTTCCCACATTTAGATTTCATTTAGATTATTTGGCCTTGTTTAGATTTAGTTTCTTTCTGATTAATTGGTTTGATTTCTGGTTTCTTTGTTCATTTTATTTTGTTATTTGTTCTATGGGTAATGTGCAATATGGTTGACGGGTACTGTGCAATCCTGGTTTAATGGCTTGAATATTGGTGAGTTATTGGCTCTGTAAACTAGAGGCCCTCTTCTGTTATTTCATTGTATAATATCGTTTGCAGTGATACTCCACTGGTGCAATTACACCAGTATTGGGATTCTTAAAGTGTGCTGTGTTTGTTTTATGCATGATATTTTAGCTTTGTTAAATTGGGTCTGGAGCCTTTAATTTCTCTCTTTTTAATCTGTTATTTATATCAAGTATAGGCCAGTACTCCCTACATTGCACATGATCCTGGTGCTGTTTGATCAGTCTTTTTAAATCCTTTGTCCAACTTGAATAAATTGTCTATTTCTGGAATCATCAGCCTCCCGTCCCGTTTATTCTGGATATATGTGGTGAACCCGATTGGCATTCAACTGTCACACTAAACTTTTGACCACTACATAAATAAACGATGTATTTCATTGGCTCTTTTTGTGAATGTAAATCAACGAAATAACCAGTGTCTGCCTGTGGAATTACAGGATTTAATCTAAATTTGTTTGTTCTCTAAAGCTAATGCAGTATGTTGTCCAACATCAGAGTTTAAAGGTTAACACTGCATCAAATGATAACATGAAGTCAGCTTAGAATCATGTTGAAAACTAAAGAATGTTAAAAGTTAAATTTGTTCAGTTTGATATCTTTTATTTCAGACTGTCAATTGTTGTATGGTCTACGGTTGTAAAATAATCAGATCATTTAAGTCAGATCAGTTTCACTCGAGTCATTTTGTGTCATGAATGGATTCATATAGAGACAACTAACTAACATTATTACGCTAGGGTCAGGCACATCCTCACTGGTTGTAAAATAAGTATCTCCTAAGGTAGGTATACGTTGATACACAACCAGATAATGCCTTGCAGCAACACTAGAAACTAAGTGAACTGCTACCAATGCCTTGCCATCCAAAACATCGAATGCAGTTTAAAGGACAACATTTATCCGCGAGAGGGAACAGGGAAAGAGAGGGCCTCCTCCACTGGCCACTAGTGGTCAGTTGGAGCAAGTCCGAGACTGGGAGATGCTGGTGGATGTGGGGCAGCGACTTACAGTCCCATCACATATTGTCACTACCACCCTAAGACCTGACCTGATAATCTGATCTAATACCATGTGCATCGTCTACTTTTTAGAATTGACAGTACCCTAGGTGGATAATGTTGACGAAGCAAATGAGAGGAAAAGGCTGTGGTATGCAGACCTTGCATTTGAGGCACAGCAATGAGGCTGGAAAGCAATAGCTTGCCCTGTGGAGGTTGGCTGCACCATTAGGTTGCACAAAGATCTGGAGATCCATCGACAAGCCCTGCGCCGGACCATAAAAGAAACATCACACACTGCAGAACGCTGCAGCCAATGGCTCTGGATCAGGAGGAAAGATCCCAACTGGGCCCCAATATGCTAGGGACATGCACCCAGGTCTGATCAACCTGTGGTGGGCCTGCCTTAAAAGAGGATGTCTTGTGATTACAGTTTTTTTCGATTGCACAAACACTAAAATCAAAAGTATTACACAATTATCAAAACCTTACACTCAAGGAGCAAAACATCGGCCCAGATTTGCACCACTATAAGCACAATGTCAGCTTCACACTTTTTGCAAAACAATACACACAGTATTTTCAAAACACTAAACACACTTGTCTACATTAAACACAGAAGTATATCAAGATGTCACTTCCTTGCAATTCCAAAGCACTGACTGTCAAATGACCCCCCCTATGAGCCAATTGGTTCAACACAGCCATCAGGTGCGCAAACACATGATTGCTAAATTGTAGACACACCAATCAGGTTTAAGCACTATAAAAATGCAGCAGGTGAGTTCACCTGTCTTCAACCAAAATGGAAGGAGTCAGAAGAAGAAGAAGAGTGAGGGTGAGAGGGGGAATCCACGGAGGAGGAGAAGGAGGAAGAGGAAGAGGCGGAGGACGTGCCAGAGGCCGAGGTGGAGGTAGAGGTAGAGGTAGAGGAAGAGGAAGAGGAAGAGGAAGACCTGAAGCAGGAGGAGAACGTGCTCAAAGAAGAAGAGGACCAAATTTATCAAATGAAATTCGCGCAACACTAGTTGACCATGTCGTGAACCACGGATTGACGCTGAGGGAGGCTGGACTAAGAGTTCAGCCAAATCTTAGCAGATATACGGTGAAATATGTCATTGTAACTGTACTGGATACAGAATTTTCTGTTTGTCTGATATTTGCTGAGCTTACAGTGTTATGCACACTACTGTAGTAGCGTGAAAACTGGGACATGTTTTGTTGTGATTCTCCATGTTGACATTTTGACTGATTTGGGAATATGGAGAGAAATAAATTATAATTTCATCAGTCTGCAGCATTGGTCTTGTGTAGTGTTTGGTGAATTTATTGTATATTTGCACTTTCTCTGTGTACTTCACTTACAGTACTCTAATCACTGAGAAGTAGAATTGCTAAAAGTGTTTTAGGTTAGCAACAGCAGTGTGTAACTGGTTCAAACTGAATTAAGTCATATGAAACCTGTGTGTTTCATATGGTAACAAAATATGGTTTTGATAAATTAGTGTATAGTTTTTACAAGAGTGTTTCATTTTGCAAAGGATCTGAGGTGTTTTGCTAATTGGGTGTGTGGTTGTGCTAATTGTGTGTAGTGTTTTGAAACACCGGGCCCTGTTTTGAAAATCGTGCTTAAGCAATCGAGAAAAACTGTAAAAGGCCTAAACACCTGATGACGCTAAGGTACACAACTGAAGATATGTCCCTAACATCCGCTGGTGGTCACTAACATCCGCTAACATCAAATGGCAATAGGCATTAATTGCTGCGGTCGAACGTACAAGGAACATTCTCCATCTTGTCCTATGTTCTAAAATGGTACAGAGTTTAGTTTAAAAAGGCTAAAGAGGTAATGATGTCTGATCTACTGAGCAGCCACATGGCTTTCATAGTACTGCCATAATACCCAGCAGCCAGTCAGATTTATCTTTATCCTCAGCGTACCCTCAAGTTCGGCCTGTATCATTGATCAGAAGGTCAAAACACTTGATGACGCTAAGGTGCACAACTGAAGTTATGTTCCTAACATCCGCTGGTGGCCCCAACACCTGCTAACATCTAATGTTTTTTTTGTGGTAATTTGTGCAGAAGACCTTCAGATGTACAAGGGATATTCTACATCTTATCCTATATATTAAATCATATAAACTCTTGTTGCTTTTTACATAAGTGAGATATAAAAAATATGTTGCAGTTGTAATATTTCCATCTTCCTGGAGAAATTTAACTCCAAAATTGAATTAGTTGAGATCTCAAATTTCCTTCAAAATTAAGACAAACACAATCAAGTAACACTGTATCGATTTACGGTGATAGTCAGCAGCAACTGTGTCTTATTCTGAAAATATCTGACAGTTAGATGCTTACTATCGCTATTTGATCACCAGCCATAATGAGGTCACTCTACTCTGCCTAATACAGCTTGTTGGAGCTAAGTTCAGGTGAAGGTGCTGATGGCTGATGAATTAAAGGAAGAAACTAAACTTGCACCTGTGAAACAGTGAATTTTCAGCTTGTAAAACAGCAAAACTTTAGTCTCAGTGGAATAAATCCTGAGAACAAATTATTCGATTTTGAATCTTTTAATAATTGTTTTAAATATGGGAGGGAACCGGAGCACCTGGAGAAAAGCCACAACAAGACTTAAGTCTGAGTGGAATAAATACTGAGAGCAAATAATTCCATTTCATACATTTTATTCATTCTTATAAATGTGGGGATAACAGGAGCACCGGGAGAAAACATATTTAAATTTGAAAGTGAAGTTATCGGAATAACATCATCCACCTTTTATCTCCGGAAGAAGGAAGAGAAGCCTGCTCTGAAAGAGGAGAAGATGCCAGGCTTTTTGCACAGGCGTCTTTTCAAAGAGGAGCTAATTGATATCTCTAGTTCTGGATCATTTAAAAGAAAGGAAACCAATAGCATCTCTGGACAAGGCCACTTCTTACACAACTCCTTGAAAATGACCTCGTCAAGGATTGTGTTGGGGTTGAAAGTTGAGTCAATGTCTTTGACCTCGGCCCATATTCTCTCCAGCAGATGATGACTTGTGTCTGTTATGTCGACATCAGTCCGGGTCACCTTTGCCTTATTATAGCTTCGTGTGATGAGCTGGTCCAAGAGAACACTGACATACATTTTATATCTGTCTGCTGAAAGCATCTTTGCAATCTTCTCCCTGGAGTTGCTGTCTGATGATGCTGAGTTCTCCTTTTCTTTGCTGACCTCTGATGATGTTGTCTGCTTCGATCTTTTCTCCTCAATGCTGCTGACCACTGCTGGTGTTGACTGCTTCGATCTTTTCTTCCCACTGCTGCTGACCTCTGATGATGTTGACTGCTTCGATGTTTTCTCCTCAATGCTGTTGAACTCTGATGATGTTGACTGCTTAGATCTTTTCTTCCCTCCGCTGCTGACCTCTGATGATGACGTCTGCTTCGTTCCTTTCTCCTCAATTCCGTTGAACACTGCTGGTGTTGACTGCTTCGATCTTTTATTCTCACTGCTGCTGACCTCTGATGATGAAGTCTGCTTCAATCCTTTGTCCTCAATTCCGTTGAACACTGCTGGTGTTGACTTCTTCGGTCTTTCATTCCCTCCGCTGCTGACCTCTGATGATGTTGACTGCTTCGATGTTTTCTCCTCAATGCTGCTGACCTCTGATGATGATGACTGCTTGTTTGTTTCCAGTGAGTCGATGGCCATAAAAGCCTCTGACACCCTTTTTGTGTGGCAGTTAACTTGGTTGTTCAGCCACCAGCTTATCAAGGACAGAAAACAAAACACCCTGGTCTGAATGTCTGCATATATGCCCCTGTGTGCCTTAGGAACAGCCACCTTTTTCACTGGACCTGAACTAATGTCTGAATTCCTTCCAGGTGCGATGTGCGCATAGATGAGATCTGAAAGTTGTTTTGTGAATACAAGAACCTTTTCAGATGGAGGCTTTTTCAGTGTTTGGAATGCAGAACTTTCATTTCCACCTCCCGGCTTCTCCTTCTCCAGAAGCACAGCATCAATACTAGCCATCAATGACTGTATCGTCAGCCTCCTATTGACTTTGGTCTCCTCCTTGAATTTTTTCGCGACCCCTGTCAGTATTTGAAGCGTCCCTGCTGTGGCAAAAGTCTTTATGAAAAGACTATTGATCGTCCTCATTCCTTTACTGATTGAGAGGTTTGGCTGTGGAGATTCATTTTCATTTTTGCTTTCCTTATTGATTGACTCAATAATTTCATCCAAAGCCATATCAATCTCTGGAGAAAACGATGAATTGAGAAAGAGGCTGTCATTGAACTCATTAAAGAAGTCTGTGATGTCAGTCAAGCTATTGTTGATTGTTTCCTGGACAAGCATCTTCCCACTGTCCATACTGCTTGTTGTTGAACCTCCCTCTGAGGAACTACCTGACTTGGAGCTGACTCCTGAAGAGTGGGAGCTTGAAGAGGTCCTACACATCCGAATGGGATCATCTGAAGCGTCCTGTTCCTCTGAGGAAATGGCCCGACTTTGCCTGCGCGATTGACACTTGAGCAAGAGTTTGATTTTTGCATCTGCCTTTAACGTCTCGCAGGCATAACAGATCATCTTCTGGACTTTAGCGGGGTTAATGAGGCGGGTTGGTATAGGCTTCTCAGAGCTCACACAGGTGGAGCTTGCAGACAAGGTGGAGTTGACAGTCTTCGTCACCTCCTCTACAACCAAGTCTGTGAGCTTATCCAAACTCTTAGACTTTGTTGTGCCTGGTGAAAGACTGTCGTTGAGAGTGTCGCCCAGAATGGACCGAACTTCTTCCTCAGACAAGGGTGCATCGGGACATCGCTTTGCAATGGCATCTGAAACGGTCGTCATTAACTTCAGCAGAAGATCTGCCAACATAAATGTTGTAGCTTCATCCGGTTTGCATGACTTCAACAGCTCCCACTGCTCTGCAGTGATCTTCGTAAAAAAGGACTCGAAGTACGGGCGGACAGTCTCTACCTTTATATCCATTTGTTTCACTCTCCGAGTGATCTCCATTGCGACTGTTGTTTGTTTCAATGTGTGTTACGAATTGTTATTTTCGCTGTTCAAGATGTGTTTTCCAAATTCTCATGAAAAATCTCTTATCTTCTTTGTTCTACCAATTCGCTGGTTAGTGCAGACTGATTCTTCACTTCTTATTTTTCTGAGATAAAGAGCACCTTTAAAGAATAGAAAGGGAATTGAAGCAAAGGAGTTTAAAGGAATTGAAGCAAAGGGGGTTAAAGGAATTGAAGCAAAGGAGGTTTAAGAAATTCAAACAAAGGGGGTTAAAGGAATATGATGTGACTAATAGATCAAAGGAAACCATAAACTGTTTTGCCTGCTGCCGTCTGGCTGACGGTACCGCAGCATCCGGGCCCGCACCACCAGGCTCAGAGACAGTTTCATCCCCCAGACCATAAGACTTTTAAACTCCTCCAATCTGCAATAACTCCACTAAACCAGCACCTTAGCATATTTGCACTATTGCACATAATTGCACTATTGTTTTTTTTCTTTAGGTGTATATATATATTTAGATATATATATTTTATTTTCTATTTTCAATTTTGTATATTCTATTTTATATTATTTTATTCAATATTTTATTGCTTGTAATATGCGGAGCATTGCTATAAGAGAGCCTGTGACCCAAGCATTTCATTGCCAGCGACTGCTTAATGTAATTGTTGTGCATTTGACAATAAACTCTTGAATCTTGAATCTTGAATCCATTTGGATCGACCTTGTATTGCAGTACCTCTAGGAACGGTGCACCAACTCAGTAGATGGCGGTAATCAGTCCAAAATACTCTGTTTAATCTATGACAATACCATGACACAAAGAAGTTGTGATGGAAATTCATCTTGAGATTTGAAATAATGAAATTCTCAGACTGGAGTTGCCTTTGAGTATTTATAATAATAAGCTCTGCAGAGGTTACACAACAAGCACGGGTGCTCAAAATGGAACTGGCCGCAAGTTCACAAAAGCCAGAACTTATACAAAGAGGCGTTTCATTAAACATAATATGAAAAAAGACATGAAAGACATGAGATCATCATCTGTGTCTGTCCGTCCGCTGTAGCAGTTGGAAGAAAAACATCACCAAATAAGGGCATGCACCCTGTTTATCAAGGTCATAGCAGTGAGACACCGCCAAGTAAGGGTTCCATCCTGTCAGGTAGACAGTATCACAGCAGTGAGACACCTGGTCAGGGGGATTTCCAATACCTTAGACACTGGTCAGTGCAATTTTCCACTACACTTCCCCCTTTGATCATCAATAAAAATATGATCACTAACGAAAAATAATCAAGAAACATCATAATCTCATTAACCATTATCAAAATTTAACATACTGTATTGATTGGCATAAGTAACTCATATTAAAATGTAATAAAACGTTAAATGTCAACATACAGTATATCTAAGGTTGAAAATATCCAGTAAAAACTTTTTTAATTCTTGCTTGGAAGTAAAATTTATTCAGTATGTACAAACTTGATAAAGTAACTCACATCAAGCTTAAAAATTCACAGAGATTCAAATTAAAGCATCATAAAATATGAAGTTGAAAGGATAATTGCAGTAGCTGTTTTTGTCTAGTGAAATCACTAAGAAACACATAAGCAAGCTGGGGGGAGAAAATAACATAAGAAACCTAAAATTGAGTATCGTCATCAGAACCATCTGTGCTGTCAGTGTCCAGGTAGGGAGGGATGGGGAATAAGTTACGGATCAAGGGGACCTGAATCACTTCTCTTGTGTCTAGTCAAATTTGCATGTGCTGGATGGTTCTGAGAGGACACCGTAAGAAAAGACAGTTCGTTAGATCATCAGAGACTTTTACAGGAGTGCATCTAGACAGAATAATGTGCAAAACAATAATAGAGGAGATCATGAGTAACACGTATAGCGAGCCTCTCAGGCCACACAACCCTGGATGTCGAAATGGATGCCATGGCCGTGGCCTGTCCATCTTTCACTGCTGTGTGGTTTGTGAGCAGTACCTGGTAGGGCCCTTGCCACCTGTTTCCTGATGTCTGAAAGAGAAGAAGTCAGGTTAGAGCAATAGGACAACATATCATGATCACAAAAGTCTGTGGATGGAAGTGGAGAAGACGGAGGATCCACACCAATGTGGGGTTCGTTTTCTCATCCTCATGTACATCAGCACCAGAGGCAGGACTTTTGTCGATGCAAGACCTGTGCCTTCACAGCACTTTGCAAGTTTAGTTTTGAGTGTGCCGTTCTCTCGTTCCACAGTTCCACCACTGGCTGGATGATATGCACAGTGTGTTCGCACATCCATAGTTAGATGAGAACCGAGTTGTTTGACAGCTTCGTTTACGAAGTGTCTGCCGTTGTCACTGGAAATTCTGCTAGGAATTCCCCATCGTGGAATAATGTCTCTTAACAATGCAAAATGGCAGACGGAAGATCTGTGATGAAACCGTGGTGTGCTATCTTTTTACCAGAAGATGTGAGGAAGTTTCTGTGTTGCCAAAGGGCGCCAAAATCATGAGTTACACCGAACGCATATCTGGAGTCAGTGTAGACTGTGAGTGTTTTACCAGTAGCCAATTTGCATGCTTCCGTGAGTGCGATGAACTCTGCTGCCTTGGCTGAGAGGTGATGAGAAAGAGAACTCTAGAGGAGAACTTCTTTATCTGAACAAACCAACACAGTTAGTATCAGAGACAGGGTCACGTGAGGCGGACCCATCGACATACAGAATCAAGTCAGAGTTAGAAAGAGGTTCGTCAGAGAGGTCAGGTCGTGGGGAACACTGGACTTGAAGTTCAGCCAACCCAGCCTGGGTTCAAAGTTGAACAGCGTTTCACTGTGATGTTGGGCATGTCAAGAAGAACAGTGTGATACCACAACCAGCGAGCAGCAGAGAGATTTGAGGTCTTCTGTTCTGTAAGAATGAGAGACACAGTATGAGGAACAAGGAGTGTCAAGTCAGAGTAACCTACTATGTCTCGTGAGGCAAGGACGGCTTTTTTCACAGGCGGCCACTGCACGCAAACAACGTGGAAGGCCGGCTGCCACCGGATCAAGTTCGGCGGAGAAGTAGGCGACAGGGCGATATTTGTCACCATGAGACTGAAGGAAGACGGAAGTCATGCAGCGGTCTCTCTCATCCACAGCCTGAACAAAAGGTTTGTCAGGGTTAGGGAGAGCAAGAGTGGGAGATTGCTGCAGCGTCTTCTTCAGAGTGACAAATGCCTCGTCTGCCTCGTGAGTCCAAACGACACGTTCGTGAGGAGTGAGTGATTTGCCATGGTACAGAGCACCTAAAGGGGCTTCAAGAAGAGCAAAGTCAGGAATGAACGTTCTACGATGAATGACATGAGTTGTTTCTTCGTCAAGGGTTTAGGCATGTTAACAATAGCTTCTACTCTCTTATCAGACAGGGATTTGCCATCTTTGGTGACGACATGACCCAGAAACGTGACAGTTTGTTGAACAAACTAGTTTGCTGAGGCTGCCTTTATGGCCCTCACGAGCCAGATGTCTCAGCAAAGCGATCGTATTTGTTTCACATTGCTCCTGTGTGGGACTGGCAATTAGTAGATCATCAACATACTGCAAGAGAGCTGAACCCGGAATGAGGATGAGGGATTCAAGACTGTTCCTGAGAGCCTGATTGTATAATGATGGAGATTCACAGTAGCCTTGACACAGGCATGTGAAAATGTAGGCCTTGTTTTCAAAATTAAAAGCTAACCAGTACTGGCTGTCCCTGTGGACAGGAACACAAAAAAAAGCATTGGATAAGTCTACAACCGAAAACCACGCTGCATTAGACGGAATTTGGGAAAACAGTGTGTATGGGTCGGGAACAATATGCTATCGAGCAATTACAGCATCATTCACAGCCTTCAGATCCTGCACAAACCGCCACTCAGTAGGTTGACCTTTGTCTCTGATCTTCTTAACTGGGAACAGTGGAGTGCGGACCGATGAATCAGGGCAGGGGACAATTACACCAGCCTGCAAAAAGGATTCAAAAACAGGACGTATCCCCTCCACTGCTTTCTGTCTGAGTGGATATTGTTCATTACATGGCCTATAATCAGATTTTGGAGTGATTTTGCCCACATTATATTTGTCCTTTGCCCACAGTGTTTCAGGCAGATCTGAAAGTAAAGGAGAAAACATCAGAGGGGCTGGACAACATTGCATAAGAATGAAGGTGATTTTCAGTCACAACAAATGAGCGTGTGGCTGGAGAACAGAAGGTTGGAGACATTTTTTGATCAAATGCACTCAGACTGGGTGAATACATTACATCAGGCGTGGTTGTGGGTTGCCAATCAACGGCAGCCTGGCATGATCTGACAAATGGGCCTAAGTCTTGCCACTGGTCATCATGGGACTTGGAGAGCGAGATGTGAGGGCTGGAATTCGAGACGCGAAACAGTGCCATCTGTTGGTCAGTGAGTGAGACGGAAGCTGCACTTCTGGAACCAGACCAAAAAATATTGGACACTTTCAGAGAATCATCAGGAAAAGGCAAAAACAGAGATTCATAAACGTGATCTGCTGTGTCTGTCACATGTGAAGTGCAGTGCAATGAATCAGTGTGCATAAAATCAGAAAAAAGGGGTGTCGAGAGACCCTGACCTAGAGAGCAGATCAGTGGAGGCATTTATAGGAAGTTGCCACTGATATACAAGCAGCTGCTCATGTGTGGTCTGTGACATTGTGAAGAAGAATTGTGCATAACTGTCACTCCATCAGGGGAGGATACTAAATTGAGGCCTAACACATCATCAAATCTCTTTCTAATAGATTAATTGGGCAACAGGGAGACAACAGAAAATCATATTCAAACCTTATGGGATGTTTGTCAAACTGAGCGGTGCATTTGAGAGGTTTTGTGAAATTTTCTTTGACATTGGCACCACTGGCACCTTGAGAGAATATAAAGCGACCACTCATCTCAGGAGATGTGGGCAAATCTGACATCCTAACCACAGAATAACCTGCACCAGAGTCGACCATGAAATTAAGTTTGTGACCGTTAACACACAGTTCGAGTTGAGGCATTTTCTTAAAAGCATCACTATTGTACTTAACATAAGAACCACAAAGTTGTGTTTGCTCTGGTGTGTGTGTGTGTGTGCGATTAGTTTAGCAAGCAATTTCTTCATTGCTGGAGCTTTTGTGTGTATGTGTGGTTAGAATTGCAAGCGATTTCTTCATTGCTTTAGCTTCTGTGTGTGTGTGTGTTTCACTTCCCTTTCTCTGATCCTCGGCGGGTAGATTGGTCGTCTCCCCCCCGTCTGCCCCCTCCTCACTTTCTGCATTTCAGTCGGCAGTGAAAGTTCTTGTCTCCCCGTCCTCTCGCTGCTGGGGGCAGTCCCTTGCCCAGTGTACAGAGAAGCCTCGCCCACGGCCACGTCCGCGCCCCTCTCTTCCTGGTACAGTGAAGTTGGCTCCGCTCTCAGCGTTATCTTGTCTGCGTGGCCTTGACAGTGCTGACACAGCCTGCATCATGGTTAGCTGTGCTTTCTGGAGTTGTTGATTCTTTTTCTGCTGAGTTTTGTCTTTGGTTTCTTTGTGTTGACGTTCAGCATGTTCAGCATTACATCTGACCACTGTCAAGCGAGCATCCTCAAGCCCGATGCAGGTGTGGCCTACGTCTGCCCGTAGTGGGGGGAGCAGACCATTCAGGAAGGCCTGTTTCAGATGTGTTTCATAAGCCCCTGGCTTGTTGCCAAGGGTGTCAGGTATGGGGATGATTACCGTCCTGTGTTGATTAAACAGGACGGTCAGACGTGTGAGGAAATCTCCTACGGTTTCGCCTGGTTGTTGTTTGCACCCCCTTATTTTGGACATGTCAATTTTATTTGGGGAAGGCGGTCCTCAGGGCGTTGAGGAGTGTGTTGAGAGCGTTGACGTATGCTGCATTAACCGCATCATCCCAGTCTGGTGAAGTCAGACGGAGGTCTCCCCCACAGTGCGGACAAATCTTTGCAAAGTTAGTGGGGCCTAAAGATGACGAAGAGGTGGCGTCATCATTCAGTCCTCCCGCTGCCCCGTCTCCATAGACTGGGAGAGTGGTGGGTGGAGTCTGAGATGGGCCTGATCATTGATTGGTGGAGTCTGGTCTCTGCACATCATATGGAGGAGGGTTTTGTCGTAGGTGAGGAGGAAGGCAGGTGTCGAGGCAAGGACTGCCACACCCTGTAATGGAGAATACAGAGATCTATATGATTTCTTTTCTACTTTCTCAGTTTCCTTCTTATCAACCTTAGCCATCTGTTTAAATGTTTGTTTTCTGTCCCTACACTCTGCCTCTTTTTCCCACATTTCAAGACACTTTCTTATTATCTTCTGTCTTTCCACATTGCGACCTTGATTTTATTTTATTTTTTATTTTTTATTTTTTTGTTGCTTTTTAATTCTTCCTCTTTCTCGAGGAGTTTCTCTCTCAAAAGTTTATTTTTTTTCGACAATGAATGACCCGTTATGAGGAAAAGCAAAGTCTCTGGATCATATTGGAAGAAAATGTCACACTTTCCCGTCCTCACTCTTGCAACCATAAAGCCCACCATTTGGACTTTCTGGGTTCTGAAGTCCCTGACTTCCATTGTTACCCATCCTTATCAATTAAGTGTATGAAATCGTGCACATCTACAATTTCCCTTGAACACTCAATTTAAGACGTGGACATCTCCACGAATCCTTGTTTCTTTCTCCGGCAAAACAGGAAAAATGCTAGGATGATTGCCACAAGGACGAGTCAGATTAACATCATTAATCCACAATAATCCAGAGAGAATGACTAATACACCCGTTCCAAAGAAAACCCTTTAAATGTATTATTTCTTATGTTTGATTTTGTATTTGAGAAATCATCTAAACAGTCATGAAAATCAGAATTTCAACATCTCACCAGATATAAGATGACCAAAGAGAGGTCTTTGGATCCCTGTGTAGAAGGTCTGGAACCCAAGTTATTTCGGCCCTCTCTTCTCTTAACCGTTGGAGGTAAAGGCAGAAGATTTTCTCTCCTGGGTGGTCAGCCACCGAAGACTTCTCGGGTCCAGACGATCTTTCAAGGGATCCTGTTTGTGACGCCAAGTTTGTGATGGAAATTCATCTTGAGATTTGAAATAATGAAATTCTCAGACTGGAGTTGCCTTTGAGTATTTATAATAGTAAGCTCTGCAGAGGTTACACAACAAGCACAGGTGCTCAAAATGGAACTGGCCGCAAGTTCACAAAAGCCAGAACTTATACAAAGAGGCGTTTCATAAAACATAATATGAAAAAAGACATGAAAGACATGAGATCATCATCTGTGTCTGTCCGTCCGCTGTAGCAGTTGGAAGAAAAACATCGACAAATAAGGGCATGCACCCTGTTTATCAAGGTCATAGCAGTGAGACACCGCCAAGTAAGGGTTCCATCCTGTCAGGTAGACAGTATCACAGCAGTGAGACACCTGGTCAGGGGGATTTCCAATACCTTAGACACTGGTCAGTGCAATTTTCCACTACAAAGTTTTTTTACAGTTATCTTTTGGGATCACATGATGAAAGTCACTTTCCCAACATATTTTAAGGCCCTCCAACTTTGGAAATGTATATAAATATAATCATAGAATTTTGATGCTCCCTTATTTTTGTGCTCCATCTTAGGTGAGAGATCTTCAATTCCAGTTGTACCTTGAAAATGTGTTTATTTGAAATACAGCAATGCCTAATTTAATAACCAATGCCTAGGTACACTGAGTGGAACTAATGCAGTCCCATACAAAATGCCATATATTATATAAATATTGTACATTTCATGAAGGTAGGACATGTTTTAGGGCTGTTGGTGTTGGATTGTATTAGTTTTAGCTTGGTGTACCTAATAAACTGCTTCACTTAGTTCCTTATGCAATACGTTACCCTTCATGTCCATTGTATAATACTTTGTGCATTGTCAGGGATTTGTTCTGCAGTTGAAAAACAAATGACTTAAGATAAATTGTGAATAAAATTCACATATTTTTCATTTGGAGAAGTGATGAATGTCACTGTCTGATCTGTGTCAGCACCAAAGTTGAGATCTGCGATTTTATTTTATGGTTTGTATTAAGCATATATTTAACAAAGCACTTTGTCAACTCCAAATACAAATGACTTCTGAGTCCTGTGTTCTATTGCTCTTTTCAAAATGTCAGTTTTTACTATGTATGACTGATCTGTGGAGAAAGGCATTTTCTTCTTCATCATTCCTGTGTATGCTGAGTGAATATTATAGAAGTGACACTAAATCTGATTCTGATTGTGTTGCAAGTTGATTTAGCGCAGCATCGCACAAGCCAAGAAGTTAAAACCTGAACAATACGAGCTCTTCACAGAAATATCAGTAGCCTGATGACCAGTCGGACACTCAGCTGCTACCGCAGCTGGTTAGGGACGGCTACAGCTGCAGCAGCTCCAGCCGTCCCTAACCTCTATCCAGACTCCGACCTTGTTGCAGCGGAGGATGTGGACAGGCTTCCAGCATACACCACTCCATATCTGGCAGCCCATATTCCACGGCAAAATGGAAAAAGGACAATTCATGGCCTAAATGCAACCTCGCAAGCACCGAGGGGGCGCTAGTCAGTTATTTTGCCACGCCCATTCCTTAAAACCATCTGAATGTCTGCAGGGGGGGGCTGTTGTTACACAAATGTAGTTTGAGGGAGGTTGAACCTCCAACACCGAAGTTATAGTAATTTCGTGTGTCACGGTGAGTTGATGAACTTTGACGCCACGCCACTATTATGGCGTTTGACGAAAAGTCACAATAATGTTATGCCTACATTATCAATGTCTTGAGACCCATTTGATACAGTTTGACATGGCTGCGAGCAGTGGGTGAGGAGGAATGCCTCCAAGTGTAAGACGTTCCAAAAACAAGACATTTCTTGTTTCCACCAGGGGGCGCTGTGATTTTAAGTCAAGATTTCTGTGTAGATGTCATCAGGCCGGGACTTTTGTCTTACTTGTCTAGTTTGGAGTCGATTGGACCTTGTATGTCCGGGATACAGAACCTCGTGTTTTGATGGTGTGTAATCAAACTTTGATGCCACGCCACAGTCACACCGTGTGATGAAAAATCGATCTTTGAGTTAGTTTTTATCTCCATCTTGTTGTGATGACACTCATCTCAATTTGAAGTTGATCAGATGAAAGCCCTGGGACAAGTTCGTCAAAGTAAAAATGTGGAATATGGCCAAAATGGCCACTAAATGCAAAATGGTGGGCTTCCTGTTGCGTTTTTCGTAATGCCCCTTGAGACTTTTTTGTATGACTGGTCACGATACACCTGGGCTACGATTTTTGTGAAGATCGGTCAAAGGGAAACCTAGGGTCTGCGTTCCAGGGGGCGCTGGTGAGCCATTTTGCCACGCCCATTTCAAGTCACTCCAGAATACGTACATTTTCACCACTTTCTAATTTACTGCAAACTTTAGAATATCTTTGTTGAAGCCCTCAAAAAGCCCCTTCTTTTGCCTGAATAATAATAATAATCCTTTCAATTTCAATAGCGCCTCCCACCGTCGGTGCTCGGGCCCTAATAATTCACCTTGCTTAGAATGTAAGGGGAAAATTACATACGCTATTCTAAAGGAGCACGGGTGGATCTGTCACGCTGTGTACGGGCGCCGCCCACTGACCCTCTTACAATAAACGAATAATACTTTATAGGACCGATAACCTTGTCATCTGGCCCCACCACATATGAAGGAATATATATAATAACGAAATTAACCCAGAACGTTGCAATTAATAATCTGTATTTTCAATGAACCTAATTATACACACGTAGCACCTGGACATGTGCCCGCAAACAAAGACGGGAAAGTGAACCCAACCACTCAACTTTAAACAAATCACATTACCTGAAATGCTCTTGAAGAGGCTCAGTTTACCGCTGAGTGTGTTCTTGTCGTACTCTCGCACCAAGATGTTGAGAACATCATCAGCCGCCCCCGTGTTATGGAGGAAGAACTGCAGACACTGAGCTCCAGGTTTGGGGTAAAGCCAGCGACTCTCCAGATAGGAATGGTGCCCAGGTTCAGCAGAGGCTGTGCTGAAGTGCATGAAGTAGCCTTTCCCTGTCAGAGCAGCCGAGAAGCAGGTCATACTAAGCATCCACAGTTTCTCACATTTAATTAAACTACTAATGTTAGCTCTGCATTATTGCCTGTGAAGGTAAATTGTCTTTCAGGAATCCAGACACCCCCCAGGCTTATCTTACTTCTACCAAGGATGTTATGTTTTCACTTCTACATTTGGTAGTTTGATGTATTCCCTGTGTATTCTAGGTATTAGAGAAGATCCTGTCTTCGATCTAAATAGACAGTCTAAAACGTTTCTCATGCAGTTTCTTTACACACTGCAGAGTTCAACTAGGTCTGCTGGGACCCTTACCAGAGTTAGATTTATTTCTCTCTTACAATATTCAGAAACAGTTTTTTATTAATGCCATAAAAAAGAAAAACATTGAAGGGTCGATGCATACCCTGCACAAACACCTTATATCCCAATCAGACAATTAAAACTTTATATTTTAATAATGCCATTTCTTAATCATCTTGTCATATAAACATACGATGACAAATGTTCCATTAGTATATTGTAAATATGTTGAATTTCTAAATGTGGATTTAGAATGTGTTTCTAATGTTATTGGTTGTAAAAGTACAAAACTATAAAGTATAAACTATGAAACGAAAAACTATATGACATAATTTTCTGACCTAATAGTGATGCCATGATGACATCATACCTACAATATAATCATAAATTATTATTTAGACTTCAGGTCATGTCTATAGTCCTAAAGAATGTAGAGATACCTAAAATAAATAATATGATGTCATTTTCTGACTTCTTTGTGACTTGTTCATGTCAATTATCTTAAGATGTAAGATGTGATGAGGAATTATTTTCTGATCAGTATAATTTAGATTTAGATTTTGGTTGATCAATCAGCTCCAAAAGTTAATATTCTAGAGAAACTGTCCTGAGTTAAATGGGAAAAGAAAACAGAACATGTGTTGTTGAAGTGTCCTTGGGCACTTCAGCAAGATATAAGGTTGGCGGTTCAATCCTCATGCCGAAGTGTCCTTGGGCAAGATACTGAACCCCTAAATGACCCTTCATAGATGATGAATGCACTTAATGTAAGTCTCTTTGGATAGAAAGCGTCTGCCAAATGACATGTAATATAATACACATACACATAGACAGGGGTGAAATCAATGCTCTGCTTCCAGTTATGTCAGCGCACAGGGAAATAATTGTTATACTGCTGACAAGAGGATGAGTGTTCCCATTACAGAAGCAGGGCAGTGGACAGCAAACTGAACTATGTTCTTTTCAAGAGTAAACTAAATCCAGAAATTGTGGAACATAATTAAATTACTATGGGGATTAAGGTCTGTTGAATATGGAAGGCAATGCATATGATGCATATATATGATGCTCAATTTAAACTGTGTGTAGGTCAGAAGTGGTAGTTAGTGGTAATGGTGACTTAAGACATGCAGATTCAACCATGAGCTGTTTATCCAGCAGGTAGATACTGCACAAAGTCCTTAATGAAGTATGATCATGTTTATCTTGAAGCATTAAACTATGATCATTAAGCTTGATACTCTGTTTAGTTTACTGTTGTAAAGCAATTCAGCTACTTGTGTTTTTCAGATACACAAACCCTGAGGGTCAGATAGGGAACGGCACCTCTGAAGTCAGATAAGAGGAGCAGTAACATTTATAACCACACAAAGATGCATACTAAGTGTAATCTAAACAGCTATACACCTCACTCTGATCCAATAAATGTAGTGGAGTAAAAAGGTGAAAATTTAAACCTCGCTACTTGAGTAAATGTACTTTGTTACTTGCATCCATTTTTAATGTTTGACAATCACCTTTGCATTGCCCCATGGTGGTGAAGTCGTGCTGAGGCCCTCCACTCACAGAACTGCGTTGTTCCCACTTTGTGTTCCCAGGTTCCTGGATCATCCCACAGATGTTCTCCTGTTCAAAGTCACAGCTGTCCACAAAGGTGGAGGACTCCGCTGTGGACAGGGAAGAGCTGATCAGACACTGATCCAAGGACTCGAATAACCCAAACTTTTCATTTGTTTGACCTTAGCTCTGTCTCCATTCCTCAAAATCCTGGAATTCAAATAAAGTTAATACATTTTTGATTATTCAAAACACAATTATTCAGCCTTTTTAAAATGTATGAAAAGTGTGAGAGACTGGCAAGAGGAGGGTAAGATCACTACTGAATATCAGACCTATAAATAGCTGATGACCTCTTGCATCAGGCTCAATAATCACCTGATGGAAACTTCTTATGTAATCAATCAGGGCACCTCTGATCCACGCTATCATACATACAGATTAATTTGCCCTGCATGGACAGAGTGATGCTGATATGTGCAGGGTGTTGATACTCGCAGTTTGATTACTATGAGTGAGGAAAATAAGCTCAAATAATAAGTTAAAACTAGCAGCGAAAACATGACTGCTGGCATGGGCTCAGAGTGAAATCAATTGGAAACCTTCACTAAAGAAGTGGACCTGGATAAGATGCTATAGTAGCCAGTTTACCTTGTTGGGATGTTAATCAACTCATTACTAAAGGCTTCAATTGCTATTTTCTGCTTGTGTTGCTGGTTAAATACACAATTATACAATCAATCACTGAAATAAACAGTGATCACTTTAGCATTTTATGGCATCTTCAGAGTATTCAAAGTCATGATGCGTATTTGTAAGAGCTGATTAGTGCCCAATATTATCAATAGGCTACATTTTACAATCAGCTTTTGCTAGATAGACTCTGATCGTCCATGTAACCCTGCAAGGTTATTATGAGCCTAACATCATTTTATAGGGTGATTTAGTTTAGTTCAAACACTCCAGGGACTCCTCCAGTACATTTTGGTAGGGACTTGAAGATTTAATCATCCAACGTCATGCAAGAGAGATAAAAAAAAAAAAAAAATGGAAAGGTAAATGTTTTCATAGTGCTGTTTAATGTGTATTGACCAATTCAGTGTCAACTCATGCACTCATGACTACCATGCAAGAAAACAGCCTTGAAAGCCAGTGGCTGCCCCCCCCCCCATGTTCTGTTCTGTTCTGTGCTCTTATTTGATATTAGTGCACATGGACAGGAGGGGCAGGGAAATAGGAATTGAACCATAGACCACTACCCAGGGGATTTGTGGTGTGCGTCCAAATCATTAAGCTACCAGGTTGCCCCAATGATTTTTCTAGCTACTATGTTAATGATGAACTGACAGCACACATTCTTTCATCATTCAATCTTCTGAGCTGGAAATGAAAGCTGGCTCAGCTATGTGATCATAGCCTATTTGATAAGCTTGTACTCTGCCTGCACTGCAACTTTTATTCTGATGGGATGTTTCGCAAAGGTCAATAGCAAATGAAGCATTGAATCAAGGCTTGGTTCATGTGGCCCCAGATGGCTTAAATGCACTTTTGGTGTCAAGATACAGTTTAAGAAGCTCTGTCATTACAAGTTGGACATTTTCAGAAGTACACTTACACAATACTATTTTGCTGAGCATTACACAAAACTCTGTTTGCTAGTTCAACTTGATCTTAGTAACCCTTTTTTTTTAGGACAGCAGACATCTTAAAAATACTTTATCACTGGTTTCAGACAATTTTTACACCATTTTTCAAAACACCTTGTACAAATATCATAAAGGGACCCATAACTACACTGTACAAACTACATTAAAAAGATGGAAACCACTTGTCATTATGAATATCGCTTTTGTTTCTCAGTATTTCTGACTTACAGTATTTCTCACTGTAAGTCAGGCTAGCTGTTTCATTTTGTTTGGAGTGCTAAGCTAAGCTAACTAGTTGCTAGCTGTAGCTTCATATTTATTGGACAGTAAATGGGAGAGAAAGAACATACTTCCCAAAATGTTTAACAGCAAATGCAGAACAGATACGTCAACATGTTATTTCACATTTGCATAGATTTTACGCTGCAAATCATAATTTCAAAGATTGTTACTACACTTCAACCACCAGCAGATGCCACAAGTGTTCAACCAGTATCAATTTAACTTTAAATGTGGCTTTCAACTGTCTCAAAAACACTTGCTCCTCTTTCTGAAAACTTTTAGATTGTCCCTGTGTAAATCTCAGCATTCCAGGTGTCACCTTCAGACCACATCTGGCTTCCACTGGCCAGATCCACTCCACTGCTTCCAATTGTTCGTTTGTCCGTATTACAGGAACTTCCATCTGAACCGGCCGCCTTTCTCTCCGTCACGTCTTGATGCGGCTCAGTCGCTCACACATGCTGGATAGGTACTGAGTGAACTTCACCATGGCAACGATAATGGTTCCTCCGATCAGTGTGCAGGTTGGCCAGAACAGGGAGTGGAAGACGGCGACCCGACCGTAAATCTGAGTCAAAATGGCACAGTCCATCCTCTCCGTAGGGTCCACGAAACACTGAACTGAGTGCTGAGGCCTGAGACGCCCAGAAATGTTCTGAACTATGGCGTGTGTGGCTGCATAGTCTTTACGACACTTTGGGATGTAGAAGCACTGAGGGAAAGGGGGAAGAAAGAAAAGAGTGAAACTCAAAGTTATGTTATATATATATTTACTTTTCTCTAGATAAAGAATATTATGATACAGCAGTCTGGTCTTGTGGCAGAGGGCGATATAAACTTACATGCTTATATATATCAAAATACATACAGTATGACTCCTGTTCTACTCATTTGCCATGCATGCATATAGAATAACAAACTCTGATTTGCAGATAGACAGTTTAGAATAAATAAAGACTCAAAACAAATGGTCTTTATAGAGCTTTCCTAGTCTTGATGACCCCTCAAAGCACCTTACAGTTTTGCCATTCACACATTAACACACATACACTGCATCTGCATGCAACACTTTCTCTATCACACATCCATCACAAGCTGTCGGCACAGCCGTCAGGGGCAAATTTGGGTCCGATGTCTTGCCCACCAAAAACGTCAGCATGCGATATGTGGGAGACTGAACCGCCTGGTTGTAGACGACCCACTCTACCTATTGAGCCCTAGCCGCCCCCCAAATGACTTTGCTTTATTAATAAACCACTACAATGCCAATGTGTGTGCTTAACACTCGAACACTGTTCAATCCACTGGCTTATTGAATGAACATGGTCTGTAGGTTTGCAATCCGAAGCCATTAGAAGTTTATGTGTGTGTGTGAGTGTGTGTGTGTGTGTGTGGGGGGGGGGGGATTTAATGAGCAACTTTCTGAAAAAACTCATTAATAAACAATAGATATATATAATATTGCTTAAGTTGCAAACACAACCCAAGAACAGGTAAGAATGACTCAATGAAAAAAACACACAATTTAAATGTACTACTAAATGCTTCAGGGTTTCTAGCAGCAGCATCATCATCAGATGCTGAGTACCTCAGGGTTGTTGTCCTCAGTCTCCTCGTTGTGCAGCAGTCGCATCACCTTTCCTGAGGAGTTGAGGCTGACGTAGACCTGGAGACAGGGGTAACGGGAGTTCTTCCAGCACTCTGCCCCACAGCTGTATGAACAGTTTACATCCCACATGATGGTGGAGTTCACGATGGTGCAGCTGACCTCATTAGTCCACACACTGTGGGAAAGACCAATGATTTCCACTTGTTGCAGGGATCGTATATCTCTGATTACATAAATCAGATCCAACAACAACTGCGTTAACACAAAGCTGAGCATGCATTTGTTGCTCTGTGGCCTGAAAGTGTCTTTACCTCTCAGAGTAAGAGCGCAGTATGGTGATTCCCAGGACAAAGTACGTCATGACAGAGAAGAAGACCATGCTGAGGCCCAGCAGTATGGCTCTGTCCTCTCCTGCTCTCAGAGCTGTCACTGTCTTCTTCTTGTCCAGCACCTCATACTCACGGAACTTCTGGTAGATGGATCTGAACATTTGAATCAAAGAACCAATCACACTCTAATTTTACCATCAACAGGCTAAGCTCTCTGTAAATTCTGAAGTGCGCAGTAAAGCTGGGCATACATTGTGCGACTTTTGAAAAGGTTACTGTTCCACCCCACACGGTACAAGTGACATGACCTGACTTTTCAATCAATCAATCAATAAATCAAACAAATTTTCTTTTTATAGTCCATATTCACAAATCACAATTTGTCTCAAAGGTCTTAACAGGTGTGACATCCTCTGCCCTTAACCCTCAACAACAATAGATATGTGTAATATTAATTAAGTTGCAAAGAAAAACATTTATCATGATGGTAGATCGCGGATCAGAGATCACGATGTTGGATCATGCATCGTGATCATGTTTGCTGCTGATCATGGATCATGATGGTGGATCCTGATAGTGGTGGTGGATCATGATGATGGGTCGTTGTGGCAGCTGATCACTGACTATGATTACAACAAGACTGCTTGATATACAATATGCCTACTCAAATATTCTACCATTACTGACAATAACTCCTACCTTCATTTCTGTCAAACATTTTCTTTGTGCATTGGACTTCTGGGGTTTCATACTACTGGACTACTTGGATTAAGGCAAAGTATATTCTTTAATAAGCTTCTCTGCTAGATTACTATTGTATCTGCTGTCTTAGGTTAACTAGATTGATAGTTTGTACTGTTTGGTCTTACCTTGAATTGTATGAGCTAGGATTTTGTTGATTGATTTTGTTTATAGTTTCACTCAAGTGAGTGAGAGTTAAAAGGGAACCAGCTAAGGTTAAAGTGCTTGATTTTTATTCCAATTCTGTTAAGGACTAAGTTCTATTTTACTTTCTACCTTTTGAGGTAAATAGTCTTTGTCCATAATCAGTTTTTGGCAAATTAGGAGATTTTGTGAAACTCACTTGATCACTGATTAAAGTGACAAGTTTCTCTTGTGTTGAACTCTGCTGAGTAGCTATTAGTGGGCCATTACCACCTGGTGCCTGATTGACTCATGAGCAGGGGGTGTGGTCAGCACAGCTGTAGCCAACCATCATCACCTCTGGTTTAAAAAGCATGAATTGTTTTCAGCTTCAGCGTCTGTGAAGACTCATCGTATGAAGACTCGGAGGATAAAGACAAAGGAGTCTTTCGTTGGAGCTGTTTCTTTTGATTTGAATATGTGTATACTTTCCGTGCGCATTACTACTCATAGATACTATAGGCCTTGCACTCGTTCACACCAATACTGTAACCTTTCCTCTCTTATCTATCCCACCCGTTCCACACATACCCAACATCTTGTCACAGGGGGCCTATGGAACTGCCAGTCAGCTACCCGCAAGACAGACTTCATCTCTGGCTTTGCTACACAGCAATCGCTTGACTTCCTTGCTCTCACTGAGACTTGGATCACACCAGACAACACATCCACCCCAGCTGCTCTCTCCTCTGCCTTCTCTTTCACCCACACACCCAGACCCACTGGTAGGGGTGGTGGTACAGGTTTACTCATCTCCCGCAAATGGAGTTTTTCTCTCTACCCACTTCCGCTTTTTACCCCAACATCTTTTGAATTTCATGCTGTGACAGTTACTCATCCGGTACAATTAACTATTGTTGTTCTCTACCGTCCACCAGGTTCTTTGGAAGATTTCTTGGAGGAATTAGATGTCCTCCTGTCAAACTTCCCAGAAAATGGGCCTCCGCTTATCCTTCTGGGTGACTTTAACATCCAGACAGAGAAGTCATCTGACCTGTTACTTTTACTTTCTTCTTTTGCTCTCTCACTCAGTCCTTCCCCTCCTACTCACAAAGCCGGTAACCACCTTGACTATATTTTCACCAGAAACTGTTCAACATCTAACCTCACTGTAACCCCACTTCATGTCTCCGACCACTTCTTTATCTCTTACTCTCTCCCACTAGCTCAAACTGACAACCCTACCACATCAACAGACTCTGTACCTGTCCGTCGCAACATCCGTTCCCTCTCTCCCGCCTCTCTAGCCTCTTCTGTTTTATCAGCCCTCCCTTCCACTGACTCCTTCTCACTCATGCATCCTAACTCTGCCACAGACATTCTCCTTTCTACTTTGTCCTCCTCTCTTGACTCTCTCTGTCCTCTTACGTCACGACAGGTCCGCAAGTCCTCCCCAGCTCCGTGGTTGTCTGACTCGGTGCGTGCCGACAGAGCCACTATGCGAGCATCAGAAAGGAAATGGCGGAAATCTAAACACCCAGACGACCTGCTCACTTATCAGTCTCTTCTCTCCTCTTTCTCTGCCTCTATTTCCACAGCCAAAAGCTGTTTTTACCTAACTAGAATTCAATCCTAATTTTCTAACCCCAAAAAACTCTTCTCCATCTTTTCCAACCTCCTTGACCCCCCCAGTCCCCCTCCTCCTTCCTCCCTTCTACCAAGCCACTTTGTCAACTACTTTACAAAAAAGATAGATGACATACGCTCCTCATTTTCTAATCCTCCTTCTATAACTACACTTCCATCAACTTCATCTTCATCCCGTTCGCTTTCTTCTTTCACCCCCCTGTCTCCCAATCAAGTTCTTACCTTGGTAACCTCCGCCCGCCCGACCACCTGCCCCCTTGACCCCATCCCATCTCACATTCTCCAGTCTATCGCTCCTGACCTTCTTCCTTTTCTCACCCATCTTATCAACACTTCCCTGTCAACTGGCTGTTTCCCTAACTCTCTGAAGGAGGCAAGAGTAAATCCTCTCCTGAAAAAACCCACCCTCGACCCGTCTGATGTAAATAACTACAGACCTGTCTCTCTTCTTCCCTTTGTTTCCAAAACTCTCGAGCGCGCTATCTTTAATCAACTCTCCTCCTATCTTAACCACAATAACCTCCTTGACCCTCACCAGTCTGGTTTCAAGGCAGGCCACTCAACTGAGACTGCCCTCCTTGCTGTCTCTGAGCAACTTCACACTGCTAGAGCAGCCTCTCTCTCCTCTGTCCTTATCCTTCTAGACCTCTCTGCTGCATTTGACACAGTGAACCACCAGATCCTTATTTCCTCCCTTCAGGACCTGGGTGTCTCAGGCTCTGCTCTCTCCCTGCTCTCATCCTACCTCAACGACCGCACTTATCGGGTAACTTGGAGAGGATCTGTGTCAGAACCTTGTCCTCTCACTACTGGGGTCCCTCAAGGTTCCGTCCTGGGTCCCCTCCTCTTCTCTCTGTACACCAACTCTCTCGGCTCTGTCATTCACTCACATGGCTTTTCCTACCATAGCTATGCTGATGACACCCAACTAATTCTCTCTTTTCCCCAATCTGAAACACAGGTAGCAGCACGAATCTCTGCCTGTCTGACTGACATCTCTCAGTGGATGTCCACACAACACCTGAAAATTAACCTTGACAAGACTGAACTACTTTTCCTTCCAGGGAAAGACTCTCCCACCCACGACCTGACTATTAACTTTGACAACTCCGTGTTAACCCCCACTCAGACTGCTAGGAACCTGGGTGTGACACTCGACAGCCAACTCTCCCTTACTGCCAACATTACTGTAACAACACGTTCCTGTCGATTCATGCTGTACAACATCAGGAGAATACACCACCTTCTCACTCAGAAGGCAGTGCAGGTTCTGGTCCAGGCCCTGGTCATCTCACGCCTAGACTATTGTAACTCCCTCCTGGCAGGTCTACCTGCTAGTGCCATCCGAGCTCTGCAGCTCATTCAGAATGCAGCAGCTCGACTGGTTTTTAACCTACCTAAATTCATTCACACTACTCCGCTCCTCCGCTCCCTTCACTGGTTACCGGTGGCTGCCCGCATCCGTTTCAAAACATTAGTACTTGCGTACCGTGCTGTGAACGGATCGGGTCCAGTCTACATCCAGGACATGGTCAAACATTACACCCCAGCCCGTTCACTCCGCTCTGCTTCGGCCAATCGGCTTGTTGCTCCCTCACTGCGAGCTAAACACTCATCAAAATCACAACTGTTTGCTGTCCTGGCTCCTAAATGGTGGAATGAGCTCCCCATTGACATCCGGACAGCAGAAAGTTTACACATCTTCCGCCGCAAACTAAAAACACACCTCTTCCGACTATACCTTGAATAACATTTTTAAAACTAACAATTTAGTAGCACTTAAAATGGCACTTACTTATAGCACTTTGTAGTTTTGCTCTTTTGAAGAAATTGTACTTTCTCTATTCTTGTTGTTCTGGGTTTGTACCCTCATGGTTGAATGCACTTATTGTAAGTCGCTTTGGATAAAAGCGTCAGCTAAATGAAATGTAATGTAATGTAATACTTTAAACATTGACACCCTTCTCCATTATGTTACAAACTGTTTCTTCTAATCAATGTTGTAAATACTGTTATTTTGTTGATGGGGGTCTACTGGAATAGTTCATTTTCCAGCAGGTGAGTGACAGAGAACTATATTTCTGACTTCTTACTTCTGCACTCTGTGACATTGTCACCTTTAACCTATCTACAATAAGTATCTCTTCCCTAAATACCTGCTACATACATCATTAGATAAAGTGTCACTATTTCCTGATTTGAAGTTGAAGACTGAACGTACGACCATAATGAGATCAGGTAGGTAAACTCACCCTTTGTCACATCTAAAAAACCATTTAAACAGCTGTTATTTTGTTATGCCTCACAGGAATTACCCTCATCTTTTATTCATAAAATCATGTATAATGATAAATCGAAGTTGTCTGCATTTTAATTAGATCTTGACTGTTATTACGCTCTTACTATACTTAATCTCTCCGAAACTCAATTTAATGTACTGCCACTTTTATTGTTTACAGAAGGCCTACACACTTTTCTTTCTCTGGTGCTTCAGCTTCATCTCTAACTGCTTATATCTCTGCACTTGTCTGATAATTTAATGGTCGTCTCATCAACCCTTCAACTGACGGTTTACCTGCTTTCAGACTCTTCACATCATCTGACCTTTCAAATGAAAATTCAAATACTCCAACTGACACTTCAGTCACTGGTCCCCTACTGACACTTTCATTATTCACAGTACACATACTTACACTCTCACTGCCACTTACACTTCAATCAATCAATCAATCAGATATTATTTGTATAGCCCATATTCACAAGTCACAATTAGTCTCATAGGGCTTTAACAAGGTGTGACATCCTCTGACCTTAACCCTCAACAAGAGTAAGGAAAAACTACAACAAAAAAAAAGAACATAGAAACCTCAGATAGAGCCACATGTGAGGGATCCCTCTCCCAGGACGGACAGAAATGCAATAGATGTCAAGTGTAATGGAGAACATCAGAAAGATAAGGGTATTTGAAGCATTGATTAGAATAAACACTTTGTAGCATAATGGAAGGTCAATGAATTGATGGATTATTGTCAGTAATGGTCGAGTATCTGAGGAGAAATATTATATATCAAGCAGTCCTGTTGTAATCATAGTCCATGGCACCACGATCAGGATCCACCATCAAGATCGGATGCCAACATAGTCCACAGTCATTGTCCACTGCCGCCATCAGGATCCACCATCAACTCACATTGTATTTATATTTTCATCATCTACAGTTACACTGCATTATATCTTCCTTGTAACATGCAATTCGGCTGCCCTCAGGCAAATTAAAATAAAATTATTCAATTATTCAACTTTAAACTGCAACTCCAAATTCAACATGTCACCTGCAAAAATGATTAAAAAACTTTAATGTCTTAAATTTTAATTCCAGCAACACGTTGCATTTACGAACATTTCTGCCTTGTCATCAGAATAAACTGAGGTAAGACGGGATCCAATACCTGCGTTCGCTTCTTCCATCTGTTGCTTTACTTCCTGCCAAAAGAAACATCCTCTCCACCTTTGCTCCACCTTTGCTGCCACCTTTGCTGCCAGAGGTGCTGACCCACCTGTAAGACATAGATACGGTGAGTGAGGTAGGGTCTGTTAAAAGAGCAATGAGGAAGTGATGTACATGTCCTCCTAAGTTGTAAAACACAATCCATGTAGCTAGAATTAATAGAGTGGTTTTGGTTAGTGTGACTAAAAATGATTTTGTCCAAAAATATATTTTTTAAAGGTTGTCCCTACGATCATCCATCACAGATACCTTTTTACGCATGATACACTTAGGAATTTCCAATGAACATTCAGAAAAATACTTCTGGTCAACCAGCAAGGAAAATAGTTATTGAAGATATTTTATAGTATAAATAAAATAGAATAAATATACAAATTTAAATAATAGATAAAATTGAATAAATAATAAATTACATAGTATAATATTTCCTTGGCAGTGGCTGCTTGGTTCACTGATACCCGGTCGGGAATGGATGGGGCGTGAATGGGTTTGCATTGTTAATTGAAAACCTGGTGAGTCTCTGTTAGTCTCCGTTAGACAGTGAGAAAAAGAGGCCACCTCAAGAAGGCTTTTACGTTACCTTACGTTAGTGATTTCAAAAACTATGATCGTAATGTCCACAAACATGACAAAAAGAGTCAAAAAGCACACGTTCTGTTAACAGTGGCTAAAAATATCAGGGGCTGGGCTGATCTGAAGTGAACAGGAGTGTGTGTAACATCAGAGAGGTGAAAACAACCTCAGCTGGTTGTCAAGATGTACGTTCATATGTCAGCACTGACCTGACCCAGCATGCCTCATCATGGTTTATGACCCAGGCTTAACAGGGTTCTCTTGTCGGTCATCAATACAATTCGAACACTTCTTTCTGAGAAGTAACAGTGTCGTCAGCTGTCCTTGTGATAAACCAGCCCATAGGTCATCTGTGCAGCAGCCTATCACAACCCATAGTTAGGTTTTATTGTTGGGTGACGCCTGGTGGCCGTAGACATTGTGCCAGGAGCAAAGAAGGAAGTAGGGCACCATGGCATAAAGAGTGATGGATCCTGCTGCTTGTTTGCCTTGTAAAGCCAATAGTCTGTGTTGTATCCTTTATCAGCGACCTATTCAAAACCTTTCATTGTTCTTATTGTAACCATCACCACAAACATCCTGTAATCTTAAAGAAGTACTTCTTTTGTTCATATTCTCTTCCTAACCCTAACCTAAGAAGTAGTAGACATTATCCGTTAAGGTATGCAAAGGTATGGTTTGCTGTTGCTGGTACACTCTGCATGTTAATTCTTGTTTCCATGATGACCAAGATCTGTTGTTCCTGCGTTTTCTAACTGAAATGATGTCTGCAAGCGTTTTGGCTCTGTATCAGTTTTAATCCCCATCTATACAAACATGCCAGAAAACACATCTCTTGTGACCACTCTCGTACACTGGGCATGGGCGTGATGGTGTAAACAGGAAGGCATACGCGACCCCTAGACATGGGAATTGTCGCAGATTGCTCAAAGAACACTTGTAATTGATTCAAAAGATTCATTCTGAGAGTTTTCCACAAGTGAATTACATTTCGTTGAATTCAGAATCTTTACAGTATCTTTAAATAGCAACTATTGTGGTCAGGAGATTTTGTTTATGCCAGATAAGTTTAAGGTTAAAATATATATGGTTATGATAAGGCCTCTTGGCTAAAACAGAGCATTCACTTGTATGTGTTGGAGGCTTCAATGGAAAAACTTCCCATTAACTTTGAAAGTGGGGACGTCATGTGTTGGTGAACTGCAGTATGGTGTCATTGCTTTGATTTGCCTGCCAAATACCCATGTGCAGGCACTAGCCAATCAAATCGTGTTAATATAAATAAATGTCCTGACTGACTGAGAATGAGCCTGGAAAAAATGCGGCAGAGGCAGGTGGTGAACCTGGTATGTGTTCATCTAGTGTTTATTTCCCGTGTATCTTCCCTCAAGCACTGCACGGACTTCACAGTCTGACATGTTACACACCCATCCACCCACCACTAACCTTCACATTCCCACTTTCCTCCGCGCTGCATATAGAGGTGACCCCACATTCCACTTTGCCAGTGAGTGTTGGCAGTGACTGTAAATCATGAGGTGCAGATTTTTCCAAAACGACTGTAATTTCCTGCGAACTGGGCTGCTGCCTTGACTTTGAACTGTACTCTGGTTGTTTAATTAAACCAATCCAGAGTAACACCATTAAATATTTGTTGAGGAACTAATTCAGTGGGACATCACATCAGTGCATCTGCATGTCAACTGACGATAAAACATGTAACCTAACTGATTGGGGCTGATGTGCATATGTGTGTGTGTGTGTGTGTGTGTGCATACGTCTTTCTTGAGAACATGTTTCTTTTGATTTATGTGCGGGCGAGTGTGTTGACGGACTGCATGCCTACACAGGTCTGCGTGTGTGTCTCTGAGTGTTATATTTGTCTAAAGAGAGTTATCTTTGTAAACTAGTCGACAACACATAACTGCCATTCCTTTACAGTTTAAGGGCGCCTGCACAAACGGGAAAACACATTCTCGTGAAGGCTGCCATTGTGAAGGTTACTAGACATTAAGAGTAAAGCATTAAATAATGCTAACTCGAGCACTGCGTCTTGCAAAAAATGAATGTGTAACATCAATGATGTTAAGCCTTTAAAGCAGAAATTAGACCCTCTTGCTACATGTTCCCACCAAAGGCTGTGACCCTGACAATACTATATAAATAGTGGATGCAGCTGGATGGAGCTGCAGCATCAGCATATAGGTGAAGGTGATTCAGTAGACTGTATAAAACCCTATTGAGACATTGTATAATTATATTATAAGATTATATTACTACAACATTTGGATTGGGTAGAACACACTCATTTGAAGCCTGCCAGTTGAGTCACTTACTGCTAATGCACCACAGGTGAACTATAGTAAAGGTGCAGCTCCACCAGGCTGGTATAAATTCAACCAATTGATAGTATTTCCTCAATAGAGCTCATGGCATCTTTAATCAATCAATCAAATTTTATTTGTATAGCCCATATTCACAAATCACAATTTGTCTCATAGGGCTTTAACAAGGTGTGACATCATCTGCCCTTAACCCTCAACAAGAGTAAGGACAAACTACTAAAAACCCTTTTAACAGGGTAAAAAGAAGGTAGAAACCTCAGAGAGAGCCACATGTGAGGGATCCCTCTCCCAAGACGGACAGAAGTGCAGTAGATGTCACTTGTAAAGGAGAACATCATCAAGATAAAGGTTTTAGATTTTAGCAGCATTGATAAGGGTAAACATTTTGAAGCATAACTGAAGGTCAGTGAATTGATGGATTATTGTCAGTAATGGTCGAGTATCTGAGGAGAAATATTATATATCAAGCAGTCTTGTTTAGTCCATGGTCAGCTGCCACCACGATCATGATCCACCATCAATATCGGATGCCACTATAATTTTAGACTATTGAGTCTAATGTTAATCGTAATGAGCTATCGACGAGATGGTCAATCTCAGTGGAGCTAGGGTTTTTAATGAATTTGTTGGTTATATCGACGGATAATACAGGTTTAATTGTAATTGGAATTATTTCCTTAAATTTAGCTACAGCACTATCAGGTAGACAACTAGAAAATTAGTTTTTTATTAGTGGCATACATTCTGATAATGAAAAATCGAAGGTTATTAAATTATGGTCTGATAGGATTGGATTGCGCGGAAGTACTGTTAGATTTTCAATTTTGACACCGTATGATAATACAAGGTCAAGTGTGTGGTTACAACAATGAGTAGGTTGGTGTACACACTGACTGAAACCTATTGAGTCTAGTATTGAAATAAATGCTACGCTAAGGCTATCATTATTATTGTCGACATGAATATTAAAGTCACCAACAATAATAACGATGATATGATAATGATAGTTTGGTTTTATCTATCACATTCAAATGCCAAACACAATGTCTCAAATCCTCCCACCAGGTTCTGACTGCAGTATATGAACCATGGGAGCAGCAGGCTGGGATTTATTCTTCAATTCTGCCAGTGAAGATGAGTTATGATTGCAAAAATAATCTCACAATATCCATACCTTAGGACTTTAAAAAAACAGATTAAAAAAACATCAAATATTCAAATGTTTTTATTTTAAATCGCGTCTTTTTGTTTTGATTCATTTTTGATACTTTCTGTCTTAGTTTCTCACTGCGTGGTAAACACACACCCTCAGGTCTTTACATGACAACATTCTGCTTAGCTATTATTTCTTTCAGTCCAGAGTGCATCCATCATGAAAAACAAACATATCAAAGCCAGCAAACCTACTGAGACTGACCCTACTGCAAGTGTCTTTTTTCAGACCAACACAGTTGATTATTTACCGTCCAGCACCCACATTGTTTTACTTCCAAATGTGCTTTCGCCAATCTGAGCACCATGGACGTGTTGGTCTTAATATGGTGATATGCATTTTACATTGCTATGGCGAGGCAGCACAAAAAAAAGTAAATCTGCTCTGAAGTCAGTGGCACAGTATTTCACTGTTGTTTTGATGCACCTGCATGGGAGGGTGGCACATAAAGCAGAATTAATGAATGAAATTGGCAAATTATTAAAGCAATACATTAAAAACAGGGATTTAAACAAATCTGTTTCCTCTGCAGAGAAGTATTCTATCTTACATTTCTAAATATAAAAGCAATATGTCACAGTGCAAGTGCACCTGGCTTCTCAAAGCAATAGGAGATGACACTGACTGGTTTATTGTACGTAAATGGTCTGTATTTATATAGCTATTTTTTTGTCTTGATGACCACTCAAAGAACATTACAGTTCAGTTTATTGCCATTCACCCAATCACACACACATTCATACAGTGCATATATGGGCAGCACTTTTTTTTCCTATGAGGGGCAACTCTTTTGTTCAGTGTCTTGCCCAAGGACACTAAATAGAGACTAAGCTCAGCCTTCTTGGACCATGGCCCTGGTGCAGTGGCCTCTTTCTGCTGATTGTTTATCATTCAGAAGAAGCTGACTGAACCTTTCAATAAATTAGCAGCTCTTTTTATATTTAAGACAAGACCAAATGTTTTTGACATAGTCTTGAAATAAGTCTGTGGTGCGTTCAGCATGAACAAGAAGTAACACACCATGACATCATGGAGCTGTTGTCACATGGTTACTGACACAGAAGCAGTCAACATGACAGGAGCAAATATTGACTGAAACATGCTTCACTACACACACACACTCTGTACAGACTCACACTGACACGCACACACACACAGACATGCTCGGTCTGCAAAAGTAACGCAACCATGAATAATGGACCACCTGAAGGATATTTGTCTATCCTGTGTGTGTCTGCTGTCTGGTAGTTTTCACACTGGAGAGGTCTGAGCTGTGGCTCAGTGACATTTTGAGTCCACTGAAAATTACACTGGTGATAATATGATTAGTGCCGGGACAGGAAGTGAATTATCAAAATATAAGACGGATATTTGAACTCTATTAGAGGATCACAAGCTGAATCAGAAGATTAACAACACATTCACAATTTAAGCTGCTTTTTTTACACTGATGAATGTTTTTTGTTTACATTTATTCAATGGTCACTTTAATACATACATTTTCTCAATTGTCAGGCATGACAGTGGCCATATGACAATAGCTAAACAGCTTTCGAGCTACATACGCTTGAATTTCATTCAATCCGATTAAATTTAAATATTGATTATTGGTTTTTTTTGTATTTTTCCAGAATAGGATAATTTTGTCTTTGCTTGGTACAATCATATCATTTTTTTTATTATTATTAGTGACATCAAATAATGAGATGTAAAACAATATGATTTCATTTACACGATACTGAACACTGCCATGTAATGTAGTGAACTGTGTACAGGAGCAAAAACAAACAAATGTTCTAATGTAGTATTTCTCAGATGGGGGTCTGTGGCACACTGCCAGGGGGTCCATGAAAAGCTTCCAGATTTATCCATTAAAATGATCATAACAAATTTGTTGTTCTTTCACATAACTGAGTAGAAGCATAAAAAATTGAATATGTCAAATTATTACAATGGACATACATAAGGAGGCCCCTGGAATATTTTCTATCTTGTAGAGGTTCCTCAGAGAAATCTGAGAACCTCTGTTTGAACGGACATGTTGATTTTCTTTGGTCAGTGTAATAATACGACATTGAGTTCAGTCAAACCAAAACACAAAACTTAATCAGTCATAGCTCAATCCAGTCATATGTGAACTGAAAACAACATAAACTATCACTATCCAGGTTCCAACATCCTATTTTACAAAAGCATAGCATATCCTTATATTGCAGAGGTAAGACCACATGGAGCTCACCTGATCTCTGACTGTGGTGTCTGACAGAAGTCAATGGTCAGACTGTCGGAGCAGTCGTCCCCAAACATGGCACCTTGCACATTACAACACCTCCGTCCATCGGCTCATGTTAACCTTTATCCAAACTAAGCTTTCCCCATTTCATCTACCCAATGCTCCTCCGGCTTCACTGTTTGATGCTAAAACAAAAACAAATACACTTGTCTGATACGCAGCACCCAACATTGAGGAAGCTTTTCTAATATTTACTGTCAGAGGAAAACTAAAAAGACGGCAATCAAAAACGATTCTAGTTTTTAAAAAGTTGCAGAGGTAAAATGGAAGTTACTCATGACAAAACCTGCGAATGGATTCTTCTTTGCAGAAAAATGAAAATTGCCTAAGCCATCCTCCAGCTATAATCCACAAGTGTTTAATGACTGTGATTCTGTTCTGTCTGAGGTATCAGGTCTATTTAGCGTGAGTGTACGTCAGCTTCATCAGCATCTGTCAGAGAGGATGTGGGTGGTGTGTGTGTGTGTGTGGGGGGGGGGGGACATGCAGGTTTGGAGGAAGTATAACTTCAACATTTCCACAATAAACCAGCTGTACCTGCTTAGCAGTGAAGATAGACAAGTTTATTGATGAGCTAAAGGAAGAAAGAAACCATGTAGCAGCTATAGAGGCTGAAGGTTATGATAAACTCTCTGGAGCACATTGAAGAAAAACTATTTAGGTGTATTTTGAGAATAAAGACGTCATATTACGAGGAAAAGGTGACGTTAGACGACGGACTGACAAAGACAAAGGGAAGCACAGAGGCTTATATACACAGGGGAGGCCGGCCATTATATAATGACTATATTCTAATATTATGGTTATATTCTTGAAATGTCAGAATTTCCTTTCTTCCTATAAGTCCGTCGTACAATACAATACTCTCTGTACTAACAATATAAATTAATGCAGAAATACTTCTGAGACCAAACAAGATGTAGAAGAATATGAATATTAGACTGAAATTCACCAGGTGGTAAAAAACACAAAACAGTGTTTTAGTTAACTCATTAAATCTCACTCTGAGTCGGGTCTCTGGTCCCCAGTGTTTGAGTCTTTGTCACAATAAAAAGAGTCTGAGCTAAGTCTGAGTCTGAATCTGAATCCATGGAAGCAAAGCACAAAGTACTGAGCATCTCTTTTGACATAGTGCCATCATTTCTCAGCACAAACTGATGGTACCCCCCATGAATATGTATGTGGGCTGGTAAACACACGTGTCTGCCCTTGCATGAAATTTAACAATGTTACAGTTATAATGTAGAAATCAATATCTTGTGTGATAGTATTGTGACCTATTACATAAACACCGACATAAAGTCTGCACCCTCATCTCCAAATGGAGTCAATGCTCAAATTCAAGTCTGAGTCATCAATGCTCAAGTGGGTCCTAAAAACCAGGAATCGGGTCAGACTCAAGTCCAGGGTTGTGTCCAAAATCACTCACTCCCTCCTTCCTACTCATGGCATAGAGAGTTCCACGTAGAGGACTATACTGAGCTTATCGAAAAATGTAAAAGTACCATACGGGTCATTTTCTCTGTGCCAGTAAGTTCATCCTTGTTGTCTAACAATTAAAACAAAGCATATCAGTCAGTCACAACGCATTTGACTGACTGTATCTTCCCACATGAATAAACAGAAAATATGAGTTTTTTGTCACAACTTTCGGTTCTTTTCAGTGAAGGTTTTTATGTTTGCTGCTGCTTCTATTGAGTCACATCTGAGGCTGTGTTCTATTTAATTCTTTTTTTTTAATTTAGAAATGACACAATTTTTTTCAAATCATGCCGTTCTCTCTCTCCTTTCATCTGTTGACCGTTTTTCTTTCATTCAGTGCAAGGGCAATGTTTGATGGAATAAATTGCTCAGATATAAATATAGTGGACTATATAGTGAGTAGTGATTGATTTCCTGAAAACCAGAAATTGAGTCACACAACACCCATTTTTTTTATACTTGACTGGTTAGTAGATGATGGTGTGTGTTAGGTTACACACCCAACCCAAATTATCAATACCAATGATCTGCACAAGTGTAAGCTGACAAATAAAAAATGGAACTGGAACATTATGGCGAGAAATGTTTCAGTTAATATCATCTTAGTCCAGATTGAATTACGGTGTGGTGTGTTTAGTGTCCAGCTGACACTGTTGTACTGAAAATAAAAGTGGACAAGAGAAGCTTATCGAGAGATGGAAGCTGCAAGACAGCAGAGAGGAAGAGATGGACAATAATGATTCAATGAAATGGGTCATCGTCTGGATGCACATGCACTTGGACAATATTCTTCAGAGACTTTAACATGAATGGTATCATGTGTAATGTCATGTATATATATTACATACACGTCGCCATGTGTTTTACAAATAGCCCATCAGATGCCAAGAGACCATAGAGGTTTATACATGTCTTTTTGTGTGTTTTGGACACACACACACACACACACACACACACACACACACACACAGAGCCATATATTCACCTTTCTGACAACTGTTAAAAAGGCCAAGGGCAGCGTGTCATGTGTGGTTAAAACCACTAAAGAATGTTCTCTGATGAGGCCATACATCATACAAACACATGCACAGATTTTTTCCATGCTCTATCCTCCCTTCACTCCAAGATCTCCACACACACACACACACACACACACACACACGAAACACACACACACACACACACACACACACACACACACACACACACACACACACACACACACACACTGGATTAATCTCACATGGTTCATGAGCCACTTGTCTCTCATTGACACATAAACCTCACAGCCTTCCTGGAAGGTGGGACCGTCAGGTGGCGTGGTGACGGCACAGGTGCTGTGGTTCTCAGTGACAGCTCACAGACACACAGACGTGCCTCCTACGCACTGATGCAGGGTGCATCTCAGCAGTGATGTCATGGTTCTCTTCCCGGAAGGTTTATAGGCATGGCATGCGTTTGTGTGTGTGTGTGTGTGTGTGTGTGTGTGTGTGTGTGTGTGTGTGTGTGTGTGTGTGTGTGTGTGTGTGTGTGTGTATAACCAGCAGTTGTCTGTTGGCACCTGACTGACAACAGGGATTGTCTCACACAGCTGTTCAGCCATGTTTCGAATCAAAGAGTTGTGGCTTTTAAAAAATAAAGCTGCAGTAAAATGAACTTGTTGCAAACACAAATAACTGCTGTCACTTTCCCCCTCTACATGTACGTGAACAGCCTCTATACAGCTGTTACCGACGAAACAGTGAAACTACTCATGCAGTGGACTAGTTACAAAAATAATCTGTTACTACATTTATCTTTATTTTGCCCGGGATTCAGTAAATCCATGTCTGCCTGCATCTTTCCACACACTGCAGTCCTGCCAACTCTACAATTATATTTAGGATTTTTTAATATCAGCTCGAGTAAATTATATATTTGACGCTGCCTAGTTGTATCAATCAAGACATGAAAGCTCTAAACTTGTCTTGTCACATGCACAGTTTCCTGCTACCTCGAGGATCCACCAGTTCTTTCTGTCTTTTATCGCAATCACAACGCACTCACCTTGAGCCAATCACCAGTAAGTTTAAAATGTTCTCTTTCCCTCCTGTCGTTCAGCTGTCAGTTCAGCTCCATCATTCATGAGTGGCCCACCTCCGCCCCTGTCTCACCTCAACTCTGGATACTTGGTCAACCGTCCAATCAGAAGCCTTCATCAATCGTTCGAACTTTGTGCCCCATTCACCACCACCAGTGTCCAGGCTCTGGGGGAATAGAGCCACCTCAATGGCATTTTACTTCTCATCACTCTTCTTCTAAAACGAGTTGCGTATTTATATAAACTGCATTTTTCAGAAATGTTTCAGTACATCAGATTGCCACGTTGTTTTGTCGCAGTTGGAATCCCTGTTCACAAACCATGGCCCCATAACATCTTTTGATTGTACTTGGAGACATTTATAAGATAAAAACACAAATTCATTAATTCACACTTGAATTCAAAAAATGAACAAGAGTATGTTGTGTCCACTACCATCTCCCATATGTCTGCCAGTATGTGTTAATTCTCCTGATAGATATCTGTACTGCAGCTGGAGAGGCCCAGTATCTTTCTAGAAGCCACAGCACAGTGTACTCAGTGAAATAGAGTGAGAGCAAAGCTGCTGAGGCCCGAGGAGAGAAAAAGACAGAGGGACATGCGGACGGGACAGTGTGATGCACTGTAAATAGCATTAATGTTGTCTTGTCTGAGACATATTCTGTTGTCAGTGTTGGAGTGAGTGCTAATGGCCGAGGAGCACAGGCAGCTGGTGTTAATGGTTCAGACCAGACTTGGTGGCACCTCACAGCGACGCACCGTTAGTGGAACGATCCAGACCGCTGTCATTGCAGTGCATGTAAATTACACTATCACCAGAGCTGACAGTAGCTTGGTGGTTGGTCACCTACATTCAAGTTTGGACAAAATATTTTAAGACTAATGAACAAGAAAGGGATTCACTTTCTAATGTATTTTTCCAGATTTTTAATTATTCCTTCATTATTGCACATGTCGTGACAGTAAACACTTTGGACAAGCACTCGTTAGTATGGCTACACATTCTGTTCAAGTAGGAGACTGTAAACCAAATTACTTCTCATTGAATTCAGTGGATATCTCTCCATGGTCTGCTAGCTGTCTGTTTGGGTTGTGTGTTTAAAAATGTGATGCTCTATACAGCCTGAAGATTGGAAATAAACCAAAATGCTCTGAGCGAGCCACACAAGACAATCAGCAACACGGGGCGTTCATGCTCACGGTTAGGACGAGGAAAAGAAGAAGAGAATGGGGTTACGGGCCAGTGGGAGCGAGAGGGTAAATGTGACGTATGCTTATGGTTGATTGGGCCAATTTAAGGACTTTCAATGGGAAGGCGAATGAGCAGTTGACCCTTTTGTCGCGGAGGGAGTTTTTTCCCTCCACAGTCGCCAAAGTGCTGCTCATTGTGGGAAATGTTGGGTTTCTCTGTTATGTTTAAGGTTGCAACCTTCTGTGTAAAGTGCCTTGAGATTACGTATATTATGATTTGGTGCTATACAAATATAATTGAATTTAATTGAATTGATTGTGATTGATTAGGACTGAAGATGAGAGACTGGCAGCCAATTTAAAGTGAGTCCATGGAAGGCACGTCTAGCTGTGTGACGGCAGCGTGTGCACCGAAACTTAGTCAAACTTTACCTACGATGCCACAAAGTATACATTTACATGAAATACAATTTGAATTGAAAGAAAGAAAATATTGTAAATTAGGTTTTTTAATATGAAAATATATATTTTTGTCACGATGCTGAGACTGACCATTAGCTATTAGTGACAACAGAGCCAGATTAAGATAAATCTGAATCCTCTTTATTTGACATGTATGAGTACACATACTAGGAATTTGACTAAATGTACTTCTACAGATATACATACAATTAACTACAGACTAACAGAAACTAGCAAAATAAGCATAACATAAACTACTATGTGCAGATAGAGTTAAACTGCTCAAGACAGCTGTGCAACGAGAAACACGATGTGCAAGGGTGGACCAGAAATATTACTACTTCGCGGATATAGTGGAATTGTAACCAGAGGATCATTAACGTACAGGTTACTTATATACATGTGGAAGGTGATTCATATGGTGCAGAGTGCAAAGTTGCTGGAACCAGTATAGGTTATTACAGGATGCATATATATACAAAGTAGGTGAATCTTATGATGTTTGTGTAATGTACAGTATATACAGTCTGCTTAGATTTATATTGTCGGAGATATGTATGTGTAAACCTGAATTGAGTAACAGTATAATAAATAATAACAAATTGGGCTTTTTGTTGGCTGACTAATGTACAGGTATATTACATACGTACACTGTGTGACTGTTGAAGTGTTCATCAGAGTGATGGCCTGTGGGGAGAAGCTGCTTCTGTGTCTGGTTAAGAGTCATGGTTCTAGCTACTTGATGAATTAAAGGCCAATATTCACTCTACTTCCACTTTGTTCTACTTTCCCCAAACTCCTGATGGAAATATGAATTGCTGACTCTGTCTGTTAGCTGTTTGGTGCCGTACAGAAAGTGTACAGTGGATTTTAAAAGGTTTTGGCTGAAAACTGCTGCCTGATGCAGCCAAAGATGATGCTGATCAGAGCGGTGAGGGTGAAGCAGAGCAGTGAAGCTACAGTCTGTAAAACCAACCAATGAGCTTTAAACATGTTAAAATGCTTCATAGAGCTGAAACCCCCATTTCATTACATGTGGTCGATTGCTCCATTTTCCAGTATAAAAACTATTTCATAGATAATACAATTATTTCAATTACAGCAACTTTAACTGCAGAGATTTGAATGCTTCCTCTCTGAATGGGAGTCACATTTTCACCATGATGTGATTTATTATGTAAAACAGTGTGACAAGCTCTTTACATTTATCTTCTTTTAAATTTCCAGTGTGGGTGTATGGCTACAAGTTAGGTCTTAAAATGCTGCAGAGAAAGATCATGGGAATGAGCAACCTAATGAAGGCAAAATTAAAAGACAGCCCACATAGGACACAGGGCATTGGTTTAGCTTTCATTTCAGTCACTGAAATAGCACCCCCCCCTCTTTAAATTTTTGTGGAACGTAGTCAAAAAGCTTTTTCCTTCTGTCATCCAGTCAAACTCTCAATTCTTACCTTCAAATGCTGCAGAAGACAGAAGGTTTCCTGGTTTTCATTTTGTCTTTTAATCCCATGGCATGTTAAGAGGTGTCCACTAGGCAACATGTGACATTGTGTTTATCAGGGACAGAGCAGCTCTGAGCATGACTCCCATGGTGCAGAGTGAGGGGCAGCCATAACAGTCACACTGCCTCACAGTGCTCACACTAATAATCAGAGTCTGGTGGCTATTGTCTGTGGGACTTAAAGGAGAGAGACAGTGTTTGTGAGGGACAGAAACGGGAAAAGTGAGCAGGAGGAGACAAGACACAGAGACAAGAAATCAAGAACAACAGATGGGATGTACAAAATAACTAAAACCACACTGCACATATTACATGCATGAGAATAGGCTATATATTTGGAAATATTATAAATGAAACCAGAGCAGCCCAGATGTCCATGTATTAAAATAAATGTCCATAAACCTCAGTCAAGGTATGACACTGGTGTGGTTTATGTTAAGAAACAGGGACCTCTAGTGGTGGCTAGCTGCCTCCTACAAGAAATATGAAACTAGAATTAAGTTGATGAACATAAAGGTATAAAGCACCTGGGGTTTCAGACACCAATGTGATTTGTTCTGGGTTTGCAGAGCTCGACACTGTGGGAGATTGATATCACGTTGATATGTGTTTGATAAATATAGTGTTGTTGGAGAATGAAAACAAAGAGGAAACAGCTACCCTGGCTCTGTCTCTCAGCAGCGTATTTCCCCTTGCTTCCATATGTAGGCTAAGGTTAGGTGATTTATCCCCTGGCTGCAACTTCATATATAATATGCAAATAATGAAACTATTATACTTTAAATAAGCAGTTTGAAAAACACTTCGATGGCACCGACCTCCCCACTCTGCATCCTGAACACCTCATTGACTACACAACGTGGGTTGACTTGTTACGATCTCCTGGGAGAAGTACGGGACATTTCACAGCACTATGTCACACACCACAGACAAGCACAGACCATCTCAGTGTCGAAGGTACGGACATCATGCAGAGGTGAAGAGACCATTTCCTATCATCTTCATTTCAGCCCTCAGCCGCTGTGGCTTTAGAGGTTTTCGGTGAAACAGATCAGCTGAATGTTGACTTGACATGAGTAGGAGGAGTGATGACATTATGACATCACTATGAAGTCAGAAAATGGTCATATAGTGTACTGATGCTTTAACTTTTACAACCAATTAAATCAGACACACAATCTACATAAAGATTAACCAGCCATTCGTAATCATGGTTTAATTGTATGGATAACAACATTATGATGTCATTATAAAGTAGTGTTAATACAACGTATTACCTGGTTTTGGTATATTCAGCATGCGTAGCATGCATCGCCTCTTGTCTTTACCACTTGTGGCAGCAGAGGCCGCTGTTGCTGCTGCTCAACAAAGTCTTGTTTTAACAGATGGATAAATCTGCATTTTTTTTCAAACAACTAAATAAGAAAATCGTTAAGGGCTGTTGATATTCTATTGATTCAATTGATATCACTTTTGCTTCTGAAAAAAAGGAAGAAACATAACATAGCACCTTGGTGAAAATGCATGTGTGTACATGTACATGTATATTACAGAATCATTCTTGTTTTTTGTAGTATTGGTTACACTTTATAACACTTTCTAATTGAATATGTCCCATAGCATTGTTTTCCAATTTAAATTATTATTTTCTTAACATTATAATGTATACAAGACCAATAGACCAATATGTCAATTTTAAGATAAAGACCAAACCCAAAGGCTATACTTTCTTCTCTTCTGTTTATGTTGTACTGAAATATGTACAAAAAAAATTATAATAAAGAAAAACACATGAGATGAAAACAGGCATCAAAGCTGGTATGTAGTGAATGGAGAAACAGATCAGAGAGCTCACCCTGAGGTGCAGTGGGCTTCGGCCTTTCTGAAGCTCCTCTGGGTCAGCATGCTGTTGCTGTGTTAACGTTAACACAGAGAACTGACCACACACACACACACACACACACACACAGACAAACAAGGACCACAGGATGGACTAAAATGCTATAATCAAAGAGAGAGAATTGGAGGAAGTGGAGGCTTGGCTCAGTTTCCTGGTGGCAGCAGAGGGCGTTTGCCATTAAATGCTTCCATCCAGTTCAAACTTTGAAGTTTCTTGACTTTGGACACTTTAAGAAGGTATGTATTACATCCTTTTTGTTATATACTTGTATAACTGAAGAGCATCATGCTGCTACTATTGATTCATGTAGAAATCTTTGTCTTACATAATATTAACTAATAATGATTTTGCAATGATTACTGAGAGTGATTCTTAGTTAATAAATTGGTTCTACATTACTATAACTATTATCTGTATCTTTATTAATATTGTTTTTACTCTGATTGTTTGTTGTAAAGCACTTTGTTACTTGTATTGACAAGTGTTATACTATAAGTGTTTGTTCTATATTGCTTTGGGGGACTTATGCTGATTTGTATCTCCCAATGAGTCATAGAAGCAGAATCTTGTAAAAAATGCAGCCAATAGGATCTTTTCATAGAACGTCCTGGCCTGTAACAATATGTTTTTCAAAGTCCAAATCCTGGAACAGGATATTAATGTTGTCTACTGCCAATTACTGTCAGGAGTTTATGATGAAATAACTTGTTATGGCATTGACACTGATGACCATGGGCTAAATTGCACCCATACTCTTTAGAGTAAGTTCTCCTATCAAAGCACATGACCTACTTTAATGTGACAAAAGGTTCAAATATCAGGATCATCATGTGTAACAGGGAGTATTAAGACAGGACAGGATATCCTCCACTAGGTGGAAGCAGAGAGGCAGTCTAACTGTGATTGTAAGTGGTTATATTTTTCAACAAAGCACAGTAGGGGGCAGTGTGGAGTCATAGAAATCAACATGAAGGGGATGCTGTTTGTCCATAGGTGGCACTATATCCATAACCTTCTCTGTTGACTTGGGTTAGTGTGTGTGTGTGTGTGTGTGTGTGTGTGTGTGTGTGTGTGTGTGTGTGTGTGTGTGTGTGTGTGTGTGTGTGTGTGTGTGTGTGTGTGTTTGAGAGAGAGAGAGAGAGAGAGAGAGAGAGAGAGAGAGAGAGAGAGAGAGAGAGAGAGGAGGGAGGAGTGTGTGTGTGTGCTTTGAATCAGGGTTCACTCAGGGCTTAGCTTGGCATTCTATTTTAGAACTCCACCCTTAACAGCTCTAAATGTGACTCCACCCCACCCCCATAGTGTGTGTGTGTGTGTGTGTGTGTGTGTGTGCGTGTGTGTGTGTGTGTGTGTCTTCGAGTGTGTGCAGAGGTGGGAAAAAAGAAAAGCCAGGCAGGCATCAAAGGGCCAAGGCATCAGGAGGAAATGTAGGTCATACTAGATATGAGGGAGGAAGAAGTGAAGGAGACAAGAGGGAGGAAGACAGAGGTGGACAAGATACTCGGCCGCCCACAGTCCCACATGTGTCCTTTGGCAAATGAACAGCAGGGACAGAGAAACAGAAAGAGGAACAGAGGGATGGTGAAAGCAGAGCAATGTATTTGCTCTGCGTGTGTCTGTGTGTGCGTGTACTGTTCTGACCAATCAACACCAACCATTACATTGGGATGCTCCTTCCTCTCTCCTTCCACAAAGAGGTGACCTAAATACTAAATCCACCCAACTGTTGGAGAAGAAAGTGAGAGCAACTGCTCTCTGAGTGTGTGTGTGCCTGTGTGTCAGGGGGGGGGGGGGAGTAAATGTTGCATCAGTCATGAAAGCCATAGTACTGCAGCTCAAAGCTATTTTCTTGCCTGTTGGCATAGCAACCACTGAGTCAAACGAGGATGATCAAAGAGGGCCTGATTATCCAGTGTGTACGTGTGTGTGTTTCTGTGTATGTGTTTGTTTAAAGGTTATACACACAACAGCTAAAACATTGATGGATCAGCCAATAACATGTTCTTTGTGCTCCACGTTAATGTTAGTGTATGCAATGTCTTTCAGAGCACATAAACACTGACTACACTTTCATGGACACCGATAATCCAACTACTGACCTTACTAGAACAAGATAGTACAGTAGGCAGATAGCATGTTTACATGATGAGCTGCTAAAGGAATAGACGTTCATATTCCACATGTATAGAGCATAGTCTAAATATGTGTCATCCCTTCCTGCTACTCGTTTACACTCAAACACAGGGCATGCGTCGTCAAGCAGTCCATAACTGCCATTAGGTCAATGTCACACATTGCTATGAATTAGGACATTATAATGATACATCCAAACACCCCTATAACGTCTTCTCTAGTACTTTCTATGGTGGTATAACAACAACACACAACAATTACCTCTGCTATTATTTGTCATTTCAAGAACAAAAAAATGATGTTAAGTTCATCCTGTATCGGCTGCCACACTAAAGGCTTGAAATAAACTCATTTGTATGAAGTGTTGTCTGATCATGTGTTGAAGCGACCGTGTTTACAGCCCAAGCTAAAAGCTACAAGCAGCTGGCTGAAATCTCAAATGGGATTTAGTGAGAAAGCTTTCATCATCCTTACGTTTGAAAACACAAAAGAGATTTGGGGGTTTCCTGCACCTCAGAGAAGAGCTGGAGTTCACAATACTGAATTCTCAGAAACAGGATTATGCACAATCCTATGGGTGGGGAGCAGTGTTTAGCCACATTATTATTGAGTCAGGAAATAACACGATGGAGCAGTTCGAAGAGCAAAGGAAAGACGGGAGCTTGTTGATAGATTTTAAGTATCCCTCCTCAGTGAAATGCTAATGACCTCCTCTTAAGCGTTTGCTTCCTGTACATCTGTTTTTGTCAGTGGGACACGGCCCCTGAGTGCACACATAAAAGGTTACACGCAAATATCTTGGTCAACACCTTATGAGCATCTGCTCGCCATGCGTGTGGATGCAGAAACACGTTTGAGGCTTTAAAATAGCTCCATGCTCTGTTACTACTACACACCATAAAAGAAGGTTTCACTGCTCAGTTGAAAATTCAAACCAGCTTTTATTCCAGTGTTTCATAAAATCATAAGGTTGGTTTGTCTATATAATATCAACATCGTACCACATTGCCACAGGGAAACCTCTATCCTGCTCCATTTTGTTGCACGATACAGTCAACAACACACCCAATATCCCAACAGACCTCGTGGCTTGTGCTGCATCTCATTCTCTCTGCAGTCACTTCACCCTAATGACCTCAGAGAAATCGATGGAGTGGGAGGTTTGAGGTTTGTCCCTTTTTCCTCAGTCAGGTAAGAAAATTAAAGCCAGTAATGAATCAGTGAAGCCAGTCTAACAAAGAAAATGCTCGAGATTCATTTCACAAACAGGTTCAACGTGTTTTCATCTGAGGGAATAGCAGAGCTGTAAGTGAGAGAATAGGCATGTGTGTTTTTTTATGTGTATAAAATGTGTGTGTGTGTGTGTGTGTGTGTGTGTGTGTGTGTGTGTGTGTGTGTGTGTGTGTGTGTGTGTGAAAGTCAGTATGGGGGGTGAGCCTGGTGTTAGAGTTATAAAAAAAACATGCCATCATTTCTCAGAAATCACAGAGCCGGTTGCCATGGGAATGCTGCAGGGAGCTCCTCATCCTCCCACCAATGGGCTTCAGTGATTTGTTACCGCGGGAAACCTGGCTTGTTGCCTAGGAGACTGAGAGGCTGCGTGCTCCTGCTCAAATGAATAGTTGTTTCTGCTTGGCTGTTACCAAAGATGAAACACTCAGCGGAGGAAGAATGAATAGGATTACACACACATCTGGGTTTACTGGTGTGTGGGGGGAATATTGATCTGTGAATTAAAAATTGGATATCAGCCAGTGTGTGTCGCCCATCTATATTGCAGGTTTATTTATTCTCTTGTTATTGTTTTTGTCTTTACTACTGTTTACTGTCTATGTATGAAATTACCTTAAAGGAATAATTCTATTTCGTAGAACATAAATATCCAAATTATACACTTAAAATAGGGATCATTATGAAATTCTTTCCTTCCTTTATAGATAAGAATACAATCCATCGTCATATATATATTTATATAGCCGAACCAATGAATTTTAAAATGTAAACTTAAATTAATTGTAAAATTGTCCGTTTATTAAGTGTAAGCATTTGTTGGTAAAATAAAAAAAGATCAATGAACAGGAAATAGAATTCCGTGGCTAGACCAAAACCAACTGTCCATCAATTAACAATCAGCAAACGTCTGGTATACATAATATAGTTTCATTTTAAAAAGCTAGGCTCTGCATTTTTTTAGCAAATGTTCCTCAAATAGAAGGAAGTTGTACATATGGTGGGAACTATTTTTAGCAGAGGATTAATCCTCATTCGAGACCAGTGAGTGTTTACAGCAGCAGGATAGTGTACGGTAAGTAGGATAGAGTCCAAATAAACCACAATGCAGCATGTTACTGAGTTGATGATGTGGTTTGTTGGTATTTTGAGGAAAACATCAGGTTTGCATACACAATAGTGCTATAAATCGTTGATTTTGTTCTGTGAATCTTTGACGTGAAGTAAAATATAGACTATCATAACACCTAGTATTTCATCCCACTCCTCCCATCTCTATTGTCAAATAACCTTTTGCATCACACAGGCACAAAGTGCTCCATCCTTGTGAAAATCATTCCTGTGTTGTACAGCCAATTCACTTATTCTATATTTGAAATTATAAAGATTTGATTTTAAGGATAATGAGATAGTTCTGAATAGTAATGCATGGTCCTTTTGCTTTTTTGTTAACTTAAACAAAATGAATAAATTGCAATGTCAAGGCAACTTTGTGATTCAAATATTTTGTGTGACAAAGCATTCCACGGGAGTGTTTTATGTGGAAATTCACATTAAAATGTTTCAGAGCAAAGAATGAAGAGTGAAAGAAAGTATTCAAAACACGATGAATTATTGATAAGTGTGCCATCTGGAGATGCAAATAACCTCCTACTAATTCACCAAGGACACCACCTGAGTGCACGACAGCACTGCAATGCAGAGGAAAATATCACAAATTATATTATATGACAGTCGGCTGAGAAAATAAAATGTGGAACCAAAGCTCATTTCCTGGTTTTCAAAGTTTCGTATTACAGTGTGCGTGTGCCTGTAGGGGATGAGGTTTGATACTGTCCAGCTATTGAGGAGTTCATTGTTTTACAATGGCTGACTCCTCTGAATTCATCTCCTATGGCAGCAGTATCAAAATCGATACACTGAAATACACCAGTATGCATGATAGCTTCACGTAGAACTATCTAATGTGTGTGCAGGGTAAGGAAAAACAAAATATCCTATGATAAATAAAAAATGTATACATGAAAGAATATGTTTTAATGTGGAGATAAAGAGATTCTCTATCCAAAATTGTGAACAATAAATCTACATTTTCCAAGGGATTTTTGGCCCAACAACTAAAATTCTTTTACAAATGATGGATTAAAAAGAATTACAAAAAGGAAAATTAGCTACAGTCTTCTGCTCCAATGTCTGTTGCTGCTTTTTTTTTAATTTTTTTTTTTTTAATATAGGTGAAATGAGGACAACCTCCATTTTATAAAGTAATCATTTTTTTCAATTTTTCACTGGTTGCTAATGAAAACTGAGCAGCAAAAAAACAAACTGTGATGGTGCGGTGGTCAGCACTGTTGTGTCACAGCAAGAAGGTTCTGGGTTTCAACCTGTTGGCTGATCAGGGTCTTTCTGTCTGGAGTTTACAAGTTCTCCTCGTGTACGTGTGGGTTTTCTCCAGGTTCTCCAGCTTCCTCCCACAGTCCAAAGACATGCAGATTGGGGATATGTTCATTGGAGTCTCTAAATTGAGTGAATGTGTGAATGGTTGTTTGTCTCTGTTTGTAGGCCCTGTGATACGCTGGCAACCTGTCCAGGGGGTACCCCACCTCTCACCCAATGTCGGCTGGGATTGGCTCCAGCTCCCCTGCGACCCTCAGGAGATAAGCAGTGTAGATAATGGGTGTTACAGCGATATCACAAAAACATCACACCAAACAAAACACTTTCTATACAATGGTTGCAAAAGGTAATTCTATTCTCAACAGAACATTTTTTCTCAAACTATCTAAGATAAGTGCACAGTGTCTGAAAACATCAAGTTCGACCACTTTTTGATAAGAAAGGTCAATAAAACAGTGTTTTTTCCCCATATGTTTTCAAGCTTTCAGCTACACAGAGAAGTGTTTGCACTACTTTCAAAAAATGGAAAAACACTTTTAGAAATAATTTGAACACTTACATAATGTAAATATGCTTTCACACGAATACATCAGAAATGCCTCATCTTTACAATTCTCTGAACTATGCTTAAATAGAAGGACAGAACTAGTGCTGGCCTAGAAAAAATCCCGGCCTCTGAGTGGTGCAGTTGGTGTGTCAGGGCAGATTTTGGTGTGTGGCGCTCATGGAGAGCCTCTGTTTACATGAGAAGGAGGTCATCCTGCTCCCCTGAGTATTTCCTCTGCACTGACATAGATAGAGACGGACAGATTCAAGATTCTGCTTAAGCTTGATCCTTGACGAGAATATAACCTTTCCGGCTGCTCTGTGATTAGATGGAGACGCTGAATGCAGTAGGTGGTTTGTCTGTCTTGATATTTAATATTTAAAAAAATGTATTTAAAATGTTTGTCTCACGTGAAGTGTAATCATGGAACAAAAAATCTAATTTGCATCATTACTTGATATTATTTAGGCCTCTCTGCAGATCACTGATGTTTAATGAGCCGTCATTTTACAGAGATGTGCAGGTTTTCACAATATTTGTCATCGTGTCTGTTCATATGAAAAATTGCACAGTGACATAAATTTGCGTGTCAATCTGAAACAGCTGAATCAACCTGCAAGTGTGGTGTTGTTGTGACAGCAGGTGGTGGCCATGGGGGAAAGGCTTCCTTGTGATGTTACACAAAAGTGCACAGTGTGACACAGCTAATGTCGGCTGACAGCTACTTCCATGTTCTCCATTCAGATCAGTGTAGGAATAAAAATGGACTCGTCATCTTCTGACAGAGCTGCTTATCTACGTGGTTAAATGTGTGAAAAACTGTGACACAGATATGGCCACTGATACTAACGTATTGATACGGCTCATCCTACAGTAAGACTTAACACTGTGAATACAACCACACTCTGTTCTCACTCCCATAGTTGTATGCCTCTCTCTCTCTCTCTCTCTCTCTCTCTCTCTCTCTCTCTCTCTCTCTCTCTCTCTCATTCTGCAGTTATCTCTGACCAGTGTTGCCAAAAAAATCTCACCAGAAATAGCTATTGGCTATCTGAAATGAAGCTAAAAGTTGCTAGATTGTATACTGGCGTCACATGTCATATAGATACGTCTAATTTGCATACGTCTCGCTGCCGACAGGCATCCCATTGTCTTGCTTTTTTTCTCACGCTCTGTGCAGTGCCCGTGTGTTTTTAGTAAAGTGCCTTTGGATTTTACCGTCATTTTAATTTAGAGTATCTGCATCGTCGCAGTACAGTACTGAGAGTAAAATGCCAGAATGTCTATAGACGTAGTTACAGGACAGTGGCCTAAAATGATTAGTACGTGTATGTTTTCCTATTTGCCCAATTTTCTCTGTTCATACATACGGGCTAAGTCCGATGTCTATTCATCCCCGATATAGTGAACAAGCTCTAGTCATTCTCTATATAGGGCATGGGGATGAATGGAGTTTTCAGACATAGCTACAGAGTGCTCATAGGACTTTGGTTTTATCCACATGCACAGCGATAGGCATCATAGCATCATGGGTTTCAGCTCTGTGTCTGCCTGCAATGCACACTGCCCTCCAATCACATCGCTGAGATGACAACACGGAAGTACAATTACAAATCGCCAGATTTGTCGCTACATGCTTGATACGATTTTTAGTCGCTAGGGAAGGCGAAAAGTCACCAAATCTATCAATAAATTAGCAACTGCAGGATCTAGATCTGACCCTACTCGTGTTTATTATTATTACTAGTATTGTTATCATGATTACTCTTAACTGGTGCTCCTATTATAAATAACATCATTACAACTACAACATCATTACAACAACCAGTCGGACAGAGCTTAAGCTAGCATCGTTACTTCCGGGAGTGGACTTTAAGGCTTAAAACAAGGTGTAAATGAAATGACGCCGTTTCGAGTCAAATATGAAATTTGAGGCTTGCGGACACTTGGATGACACCACACAAGCAGTATGGAGGCATAAAGGAGAGGTAGCCTTGGCTGCAATGCTGTTTACCCCTGAGACGTCTAAAGTGTTTTCAATCAATCAATCAATCAAATTTTATTTGTGTAGTCCATATTCACAAATCACAATTTGTCTCATAGGGCTTTAGCAAGGTGGGACATCCTCTGCCGTTAACCCTCAACAAGAGTAAGGAAAAACTACAGGGGAAAAAATCATGTTTTTTGTGGACTCAAACACTTCACCCACCCATCCATTGGCATAGTGGTGAGTGAAATGTTTTTCGGTGAACTAACCCTTTAAATATGGTTGTTACACAACTGTTACTGCTTACCCCAACGGATCGAGGCAGATGTCTGCCCACATTGAGTCTGGTTCAGCGAGAGGGTTCTTCCTGTTAAAAGGGAGTTTTTATGCTCCACAGTCGCTGTTGGGTTTCTCTATATATTTATCAGGTCTTGACCTTATATGTAAAGTACCTTGACATAATGTATGTTGGGATTTGCCCCTACAAGAATTGAAACACAGAATTGAAAATTGAATTGAATAGTTTTATTTTGTACATCACTCACATGTTCTGCTTTGCAGTTCTTGGTTCCTGGTCAATTTACTGTTACACGCCTGTCTCCTGCTTATTTTCCTGTCTCTGTACTTTTCTGCCAAGAAACCTCAGTCCACCCTTCCCTTTGCTTCCTGCCACGTTGTCTTGTTTCCCTTCATTCCAGTGTTTTTCCCATGTGTTGCTTCCCTGTGTTTGACCTTTGTGTTTTGGGACTTTAGCCTCTTGCCTGTTTTGGTTGCTGTTTTTGGACTGACTTCTTGTGTATGAAGATTTGGACTTTTCATCTTAAACCCTGCTCTCCTGAGTGTTCCCTGCATCTGAGTCTGATTCCTCTGCCAGTATCACAGATTTCTCATTTACACATCCAGCAGTTACAGAGCAACGTCCTCACTCACTTGCAGTCGTGTTTCTTGCCTCCTGATGAATGTAAAAACACAATGTTCACTCTGTATTTCACTGCTAAAGGCTTTTTCACTGAAAACAGCTGTGGCAGAAGACAATGTCCCGACCGTGGTCAGCGATGAATGCTGGGAGGAGCTGCAGATTCGGTGGATAATGGTCATTTGATGCATTGTTTTTACTGCTTGCCAGCTGTGGGAACCGTTGGGTTTCTGTATAACGTTGTAAGGTCATGATCTTACTATGTAAAGTGACTTGAGATAATGTATGTTTTGGCGCTATACAAACAGAATAAATGGAATTGAACTGAATAGAAATTTTAATTAACTGCTCATTATAACTGCAACCATGTCTCCTGAAAATGATGTCTTTATACAACTAAACAATACATTCTGTACAATACTTAATTGCAACCTAATTATTTTTGTATTTACACAATGAGTATATGTTAATTTATGTAATGGGAAATTTACAAATACAGAACAACAACAGATGGAAATATAGATGTATAACCACAAGTATAAGTAAAGTATAGCAGAGACCATGCAAAATTATATAGAAACCCAATAGGTTCCCACAAACACTCCATAAACCCCATTCCAGCAGAACCAGACTCAACCGGTTGGGATGAAAAGAGGAAAATGGGGAAGAGAGGTGAGTTTGGTCAAGAGAGGAGAGAAGAGAGAGTGGGGGTGAGAGAGAGGAGAGAGAGACCAGGAACAGTTGTGTAACTGTGAGGTAGTCTAGCTCAAGGGTCACAACAAATTATGGTAGGCAGGCAGACTCCCAGTACCTATAAAAAAGATGAAACAAAAAGGAAAAATATTAAAATCTACTACAAACGCTGCAAAGGCACACGCACACTGGTGGCAACACAGCTTCACCTCTCCTTATACCTTCAGAACTACAAACCTCAGCTGCTTGAATAGGGTGAGCAATTCTCACCTTCAGCCTGAACCATCACGAGCAGGTAACTAGAAACAGTATACTTCCTGTGAATATTATTTTCCCACCTTATGTCCCACTCTGAAAGATCATTCACAATTACTGAATTGCTCTTTAAAATATAGAAACACACCGCAAATTCTACTTAGAAAATACAAAATAAACTCTCCTGAAGAAAAGAAAGTCCCTTCGTTTGGATTTGTCCTGGTGATGTAACCAATGACATCACCAAGACTATAAAAAAACAGGAAATGCTGGGCAGCGTCCTTTCAAACCCTACATGGCATAGTGGGCTAGAACAAACACACAATTAAACAGTGTTTTAACCTGGAACAACTTGAATCTACTCATGTACTTAGATGTGAACTGTAACATTATGCCAACATTAACAAAGTGATGTAATGTTACTTAAGTAATGGTAAATCATAGTAAAATGAATTGGTGTAATGTGTAAAAACTAATAAGTGCCATGTCGAATGTGGACAAATGGTGAGTAAAGGGGGGTTCTCTTCACAGTAACCATCCACGGCTCGGTCAGACTGGTTGTTATGATAAAAATAATAACAGTGATACTTATGATGTTATTAATAATGGCAGCACCAGTAAATAGAGGTAGAAGTAATGATAATTAATATGCGTAGCACTGAGTTCATTTCAAATATAATTCTATGCTGCCTGAACATATTTGAGCACACAGTTGTGTCCTATTAATCCTTATTTGCTGTCACAGTTTAGTTGTATAGAAACATGACTTCTAGGAGACAAGTTAAAGCAACTGCTGCATCTTCCATGTGGAGGGAAAACCACAACCAGTGTGATACATGACTTTGGTGCAGGATAGAATCAATTGAATATGAATACAGTCTGATCATCACACCATTGATATAAAGTCTGTTCTAAATTCTGCTGTGAACGGACCCTGGATCACAGGAGCCCTGTGACTTGTGGTTACTGCTCTTCTCCATTTACACTGGAGTGATTGACCAGCTGACACAACATGATCACAGCAACACCTATGAGCATTAAACAGGTTTCACTGATCATTCTGAGCATTAAAATATCCTTCATCATGATGTGACCGGTGGGGGAGGGGTGTGATCACCTGCTGGGCCTCCTACTGTTACAAGTAAGTTAGTGTCATAAATGAACTGAAGCCCTTTTAGACACCACTTGACCCTTTGAGGCTGTGATTGGGGGCCTCGCCACACGACGTGACAGTTGGACGGCTGCGGCTGATGACGGTTCGGCTGTTCAACCACAGATCAGATGTATCAGAGAATCTCACATCTTCTTCTTGTGTCTCCATCGGCCCCCTTCTGGCTCCCTGCCTGCCTCTTGTTTAATATTTCAGGTTATCACTAATGAAGGAAGTTATCTGTCTCTCACTGTGACAGCAGCTTTAAATAGAACTGAAGCATCAATTCACTGCTAACCATCCCACACCTCGCTTTCTTTTTCTCTCTCTCTCTCTCTCTCTCCCTGTGTGTTACACAACCTCAGCAGCCAGCCTGGCAATATTCTAACACACAGAACACATCGTCAGATTTCAGTGATTTGTTTAAATTGCCCCGCACTCTGATGATATTACCAACAGAATCATAATGAGGACAGAAACCAAAGGGAAAATGACTGTCAGGCTCTGCTGCAGTTAAATGATGAGGGTGGCTGCTGATAAATCAAGCTCATGTTCAGATCGTCAGGGTTCAGATTAAATCCCTACACAGATGAATGTGTGTTCATCACGTAGCTTTGTTGTACCCTTGTGCTGTTGTTCACCAGATGGGAAACTGATACATCTTTCAGGTTGGGAACATACAAATACAAGTTAATGGAATAGAATTAATGGAAATCTCAACATTTGGAGAAGTATGTTTATTAATTTGAGCTTCGGAACCTGAACTCTGGATAAAACAAATGACTGAGTAAGAGGCTTCAGATGTGAGAACACAGCAGGAGACCCTTCACCAGAAACAAGTAGGCGTGTTGATGACGTTTCTAACACGTGACCGACGCAAAACAAAAACAAAATATCTCAGAAAAAAAGGTACCACACATAGAAGACATCGACAAAGATGTTAAGAGAGTTTGTGGTGATAAGAGCCGACACCGGTTTCAATGTGCTCTAAAGAAAAACACACGATCTCCACTGCCTAACATTGTAAAACTTTTCTATATGAAACATAATAAACAAAGTAAATAAAACATGTTAACTAGAGATTTTTAAAAGTGCTCTTAGTGGTATTGTTGTCGAACGACAGGGCCAGGCTGTTTCCCCCTGTCTCCAGTCTTTATGCTAAAGTGACTACCGGTGGCTGTAAATAATTTTTTAGTGTGCAACCATGAGACTGCAAATCTTTTATGAAAAATAAAACATTCAACCCATATGTACTAATGAGAAACATGACGATCCTACTATCTGGTCTAATCTATTTTCAGTTCGTCATGTAATTAATCACTGGTCAGAGAGAGAGACTTGGAAACCAAGGACAGTCACAAAGACCTGAGGATGGACCTGATTCAAAATGTGGTCAACCTGAACAGACCCATATAGAGACACAAACAGTTTCATGATGCTGCACCAATTACTGAACAGCCACAATCGAAAACAGCAGCAGCAGGCCACATATCTTTTTTTCCTGCTCTGTATAATTCACACTCTCTGTGTCGCCTCAAGACGCACATTTTTCTCATTCAGTGATTATGACTCACCATGATCGGAGCTGATGGCAAGTGCACTTGGATCCACTCAGGAGTATTGACACACAGAACTGACACCTGTGGCAAGAACTGGACTCCATGCAACCACTTACATTAAACCAAATGTATATCTGACTCAAAATAGGTTGCTGGTCACTTCAGGTCGGCGGTTCGATCCCTGTCTCCTTCATTCCGTGTTCCAATGTGTCCTCAGGGAAAGTCCCTAAATTGCCTGTGAAAGCTTTGCTGACAGTGTGTGAGTGATGTGTGATAGAGAAACGGCTGCACATAGATGCATTGTGTGAATGTGTGTGAATGGCAAAACTGTACTACAGAGCTTTGAGGTTTCATCAAGACTAGAAAAGCTCTAATTCCATTAATTTTTTTTACTATCGGTTACTATGAACCAAATGGACTTGTGAGCACCATGGCTGTATCTGAAATCACTCACTCATCACTATATAGTCCACTGTAGCTCACTATATAGTTAAGTTACCATTTTGTAGTGCTGTCTGAATGTTTAGTGACATTGTGTATACCCTATAGTGGACTCATTGTTTCCCACAATGCGTCATGAAAAGTACTATACAACCGATGATCAGTAACTGAGTCATATATACCATCAAGCATTGGGCTTGCATCATTGACAGGAAAAAAAAAAATGACGGGGCGATTAGTGGGCAGCACGTCTTTCAACTTGCTTATACCTAAAAGTATTCATTCTAAATTGTAAATAACAATACTATTTTCCAACGGCCGTCGTTGTTGTTGTACATAACAATTCTGCCATGTAGAATGATGTAATTACAAGCGGAGAGAAAATGTGCCATGTTGTGTCCAAAAGGTTTTTTTTTTCTTTACACAGAGAAGTCCCTGTGTAGTGAGGAGGGGCTGGTGAATGAGTGGGTGATTTTGGACACCGCCCATAAATAACACTTATGATCACCATCATCAAGCATGATACTCGAGCATTGGACATCTCGTGGCTGGCCAGCGCCATCACGGTTTCTCACCAAAGCCCAATGAATCCTGTGATAGGTTGAACTGGGAAGGATTCACCCATTGGAGCCTTCCCAGTTTCTCAGGGATAGAAGGACGCATTGGTTGACCACATTTGAAGAAGCCTTCGAAATGGGAACAGCCTAGTCATGACACAATCTATCTTCAAATGCATCCGCCGAAGGAAGCGGCCCCTGAATTGAGATGTTGTTTGTGTGGGTAACACCTTACACAACGGGATGAGGAAGGTGTGGCCTACAGAGCATTTGTTTTGGTCTGAGATGCTGCTGCTAGTGCAACATCATAGTAGCAGTAAATATCGTAGATATAACTTTTAAATCCTGACAGTAACTTAAAAATACCTTGGTCTTCTTCTCTCTCCTCCCGCCTCCAAAAACTCTGCCTCTCTCTCTTTGTTCCATTCTCCAGAGAGAGGGTAAGTCTTCAGAAGTGCTCTGTATCCAGACAGACAGACACATAGAGGATTGCCAGTCTGCTAAGATAAAGGCAGCCAGAGAAGAAAAAATATGGCAACAGACAGATTTGTTGGGGGGAAAAAAACTGGATGATTAAAAGAGAAGCCCGGCTACGTTAAAGTTCAAGCAAAGTTAAGATGTCCAAGCAAAGTTCAGTGGCGCTCTGAGAACTAAGTTGCCCTGATTTTTTTTTTTTAAGTACTGCATAATACTCTGCAGCTTCACATTCCACATTTTGATCTTGACTCTGACACTGTACACTGAAATAACCCTTTTATTCCATCACCCGATACACAGGCCTACAGCCTAACACTCAGTCACAAGAGGATGTGAATTGTCTTCAAAAGTCATTTTTCCATACAAGAGTTCCAGTTAAACCAGATACCAACAGCGGAGTATGAAGATTCAGTCATTAATATGCAAAATGTAATCCCAAGCTGTATTTCCACATGTGTGTGCATGTGTGTGTGTGCATGTGTGTGTGTGTGTGTGTGTGTGTGTGTGTGTGTGTGTGTGTTGTGGGATGTGAGCTGTGAGCACTCTAGGCTACATTGCTATTTATAACTGACATTGGCAGAGTTGCATAAGGACAAAGCAGCACATCAGACTGTGGAAGACGGGGAGAGAGCTGCAGAAGGAGAATGTGTTGGCACTGACCGATGATTTGTAAAATGCCCTCATTCTGCTTTAGTGCTGCATTTCCACCCCTTGCACTTTATATCTTTTTTTTGTCATTTTTATTTATAAAGTATCACCTCTACAGGACAATGTGGATGTAGATCAGTGTTGTCAGCTGCCATCTTGTTCTGATTGATTTAATTTAGCAGATATTGCAGAAACAGGGCTAATACGGATGAAAATATCATTTCATTGCTTTATCAATCCACATTGGGTGGTGCCAAAGAACGACACATTAATTTGTTGCACAACTTACCTTTTGTTTCAACAGCAGGCCTGGTTATGTCATGTGGAATCAACAAGTTTATTCTGATGCTAAAGGTGACAGCAGAGTGGAGTTTAACAACTGTTGAGCAAATATTTTATATATTTACACATACATTTATATGCACATAGAGATACTAAATCCATTGATCAATATTCAGTATACTAAAAATTATTCAAATTACAAATGAAAAGCATCAGATGGGTGAGCTATATCCTGCAAATGCTGTATATTCTTACTATATTATAATATTGCCATTTCATAACAATATTTAGTGTAATTTATACCATATGATGACGAATAATTGGTTAATCTTAATAAGATGTAGATTGTGTCTCTAATCTCATTGGTAGCTTCAAAGAATAATTCCCAAAAACACGTTTAGGAGGAAAAACTGAGCTGCACTTACCTCTATGCTGAGTGGGGTCAGGTATGGTCTGTTTCCACTTGTGTCCACAGCCAGCTGTGATGTAACGTGGTACTATGCCATGCTCCATCACTGCTATACAGAGTGGGGTTACAGCCATACACAGCAAATACATTGAGTGGAGTTACCCTTTAACGTTTTCAATGTTGCAACAGTTTGTCTTGCACAGACATCAAAGGATGACAGAAATTATATCAGGTAGATGTACAATTCAGTTTGGTCTATATCCCAACCACTAACATGGAGGAGGTGGGGGGGGGGGGGGGGGGTTCTGGGGAGGGGTCATGCCGTCTATCTTTATATACAGACAATGGTTTAAAAACATAAAACTTTTATCACCTTTGTGAAAAGTTCACACTTGTTTACATTCTATGTCAAAATCTAAGTTTGCATTTAACGTTACTCACCAAACACATTGTATCCTTGAGGTTTAATTAAGGTGTTGAATGCTCTTCCTTCCTCGTCAAACACTTACTCAGCAGATTTGTCTTAAAAATCTGAATCGTGCATTGAATACAAATTCATCTTTACCAGCTAATAGTTTCTTCACTGCATTTGGTGGTGCATAACGGACACCTGCCCATTAGTGGAATAATTTGCACAACAGCTGTTTATTTTAAATGTATAAGTGGCAGACATCGTCGGGTGTGTACAAGTCTGTTTTCATTTCTCCTGTGTGAGAGTCCACCTCCAGCAGGACATGTCCAAAGGGGCTCCAGTTGGCATCTTAATAAGTGCGGGAGACCTTCAAACATACAAGCGATATTCTCCATCTTGTCCTATGCTCTAAAATGGCTTATGTTTGGATTCCAGAGTGAGGAGTTGCATGAAATATATAATGTCTAATCCAGAAGAGGTGGGGCGGCTGTGGCTGAGGGGTAGAGTGGTCATCCACCAACTAGAAGATCGGCGGTTCAAGCCTCAGTCTCCCCCATCTGCATGCCGAAGTGTCCTTGGGCAAGATGAACCCCTAGATGGCCCCTCATAGATGTTGAATGCACTGATTGTAAGTCCCTTTAGATAAAAGCATCAGCAAAATGACATATAATAATAATAATGTTTCAACTCTAATTCTGCTGTTCTCTCCTTGGGTTCTATTGGTTTGGTGGCTGTATACGTCAGTAAAAGCAAAGCTACTCAATAGTAGACAGCTGGAAACATTTGGGAATGATTTGTTCTCTTTCAGGTCTTTGCTTGGACAAGAGTATAAACTGCACTGGATACTGTCCCATCAACATCTGTATTACTGTGTCTCCAATTAAACTCCCACTGGGGACAGAGAAGGAGGAGGTCAGCGTTATCTGCTCTGCATTCAGAAATCATAACTCAATCTGCAGTCAGAGTCTGCCTGACCCCTCGAGCTTCTGCGTCTCTTCATGTCTTCTGCATTAATGTGAACTGTGCATCCGCCTTGTAGCCAGAGTGGAGGCTGTGCTGTGAGACAGTAAGCAGAGGGACAGTGAATGGTCTGTTCAAAAATAAAAAAACAAGATGATCCTGTCAAGATTCAATATCCAGGCAAAGCAACACACTTGTTTAGTTCACTAAATTAGATAGTAAAAGAATATTGGCTGAACAAAAAGAGAGTTGAGTTTTGATCTGAAGCTTTGTTTAATCTGTGTTGTACCTGTTTTCTACGGAGATGGCATCAAACATTCAAAACGTGGTTTTATCTGATGTTTTCCAAGTCTCTTAATTTTATGCTTCATATTCAAATATATTTTATTCCTTTTTACTTGACTCTACTTTGTTCAGATTATGGTTTTTACGTTCAGTGCTTGTATCACAATGCTACCGATTGAGTCGGAGCCTGCCGGATATCGAATCGTAAATATCAATGTGTGATTCACCATTCACACACACATTAATACAGTGTATCACTTTTTCCATGATTATTGTACATTCAAAATACTTAATGCTTAACTCTAAAGTAGGCTGTGTTCAACAGCTTAAAGAGGCTCAGGTACTCAGGAGTCTGCACAGAGCAACAGCAGAGAGATATGGATACGGCTGTCACCTGCAGCATCCTGTTGTTTCTCCTCTACGTCTTCAGACATCAACAGTGACCTTGCCTGAGGTAGCTTCAGTGTCCTCTGTTAAATCTTACAGGATCTGTGACCTGTCTGCAGTGCAGCTGGTTGGAAATGAAACCATAGTTCTAAAACCACGCAGATGTAATTTAAAATATCTAAGACATCACAGAAAAAAATTATCTTTGGTGTCGTATCACACACGTGAGCATATGGCGTGGGAGCGTGTGCATGTGTGTGTCTGGTGGTTTTAAGTGCGATCTTAAGCACATGTGAGCATCCTCCTGCACCTCTGTGTTTGTGTTATCTCAGCAGCTCCACTGTTAATCCCTCATCAATAAATGGAGCCGCTCTTTCATGATCGCTTCACAGTGGCCTCGATCTGTCACATGACATCATGTCAGTGCCTGCTTCACACACTTGCAGTCACATATTTTGGTGTAAAGCCGTGTAGGTTGATAGTCATACACATGGAACACGCACAGGAACACACAGCTAGTGCCGTCACCTCTCCATATTTAGCCCCATTTATGTTGGTGCGTTTTTTTATATATATATTTCGGTATCTTATTCTTTATTTTTTCTTTGATTAATTATTGATGGTTTCCATGGTCTTTGTCAGAAACAGCCTGACAAAACCTTTTACGTTTGCTGATGCTGTTTCCACTACAACCACATTTTCTCCTTTTCTTCTGGTGCAGCGTCTTCAAAGGCACCTTGACAGTAATATAGGAGAGAGACGGTTACGCATTCACTTTCCATGCACACACTTTCTCTGGCAGGCTGCAAATTTGTGCTGGCATCATAACAGCCTGCACGTCCTCTTAGTTACATAAAGGTTGTCACTTGGGCAGAGTAAGGAGAGGAAAACCACCTGGCAGGTGCTGCACTTTCATTATTTTACTGATGAAAGTAAAGCACAAAATAGATCAAGGATCATGGACGAGGTCCAAAATCAGGACACTGGCACTCGCCAAATGTGAGCAAAAAATAAATGAGCTCACTCTCCATTTGTGGGTTTCAGAAATAGGCTTACTTCACCACCGAATAAGTTGATCAACTGTTTTGTAGGATTTATTGACCCTCGATGTCCACCATCGATGCTCAACCCAAGAGACATATAGGATGTCATTTATGGTAATGAGAAACTGTGTCAGGCTAAAAACTAGCAGTAGGCGTTCACCACTAAAGCTGCTTTGCGACATGCACTGAACTGTGAAATGTAAGAACACAGTGAGAGCCTCCGGACTTTCTTCTGAGCTTCTCTGGCCAACCTCGTAGTAAAATCTGTAGATAACGTCCAGATTAGCCGATGTGAGAACATGTAGGACATCCTCAACACGATGATTCAACACGAGCGAGTGGGTGTGTCGATGACGTTTAGTAGCCTGTATTAATGAATATATTTATTAAATGTTGGTTTACCTCCAAAGACAAAAAGGAAACATGGATTATAGAGCTGTGATGAGGAGATACAAGAAGGAAATAGCAAAAACTTACATATAGTAGTGAAATAAAAACGACATTTTCTATTATATGTTAGAAATACATTAAAAAAATATAAGAAATCGTTTTTTTGCCTCAATCTGTACGTTATCATCTATCTTACGATTGTCAACAGACAGAGCCAAGCTGCTTCCTGTCTTTATGCTGTTTGACTAATCTCAGACATCCTTTTTGGGGGGGATGGTGAGGTTTCAACCCCTCCTATAATCATACCGTCGCACTGAATGAAAAGTATATTGTTTTGACTGTTACACTGTTATAAAATATATTTCTAGATTTTCTGGATTTGATTCAATTTGCAGCACAAACAAAGAACAATTATTTTTTACCCCAATTTTATTATAGCTACTTTGGCTACTGGCTAGTTGGTATTATCTGGCAAGTATGATGTATTAACAGTGATCATTTCTAAGGTATATCAAGTGATTATTCAGTTTTTTTTTTACCATGTAATTTGACCTCAACCCCAACCTCAACGTTAGACCCAAAGTTACGCTCTTGAGTCTAATCACCTCTGTATTTACAATACATACATACTACATAAGTAAAAGACTGCTATTTGCTTTAAGTCTCCTGAACCAAAATGAACATAGTTGGGTCTGTAGCGTTTCCAATAATTCATAAACTGATGAGCAGTGGGTGAGCATTTGCTATATTTCCACCATTTACTGAATGTTTTCCACACAAAGGGGCGTAGAGGTTTTTCCAAAGCAGATGGCTTTGTGATGTCATCCCAGCTGAAGACGTGCCAAACAGCTGCAGTCACATTTCTCTTCTTCATCCTCCCAGCTTCCTCTCGGAATGGCTGTTTCTGCATGAGATAACTTGTGTCGGGGGGGGAACCAAAACGGAGCTCTAGCCTCAAACTAAGAGTGGCACTGTGGTGAACAAAAGTCAACCGCTCGCATAAGCCGTGAGCATTTTCAGATACCCTGACACTGATACGCAGACTGCCTAGTCCCAAATGTTAACTGAGAAATTGATTTGGTGACACTTTACATTAGCTGAGCTCCATTTGTTTTCCTTTTATACAGCTTCAGCCTCGGAAGAAGCCTTGTGACTCATTGTTAATGCTCACAAACCTCCCAGTTTCTGTAATCGGTAAGACAATCTATAGATACACATGTGGCAGCTGTGACACTGCTGGCACTGAGCCCATCTCAGTCCTCATACACAATCTGCTTCACACCAGCTTTCTGGTTTTCTCTTTGTTTATCTCTTTGTTTATCTCTTTGTGTGTGTGTGTGTGTGTGTGTGTGTGTGTGTGTGTGTGTGTGTGTGTGTGTGTGTGTGTGTCTTTCTCACATCTCTCTCTCTCTCTCTCTCTCTCTCTTGGCTGCCTCCCTGCACATTCATCATTAATTTATCCAATTTCTTAATGTTCCTCCTCTTCTTCGCCTTCACATGGCCTCAGTCTCTCTACCTCTTCAGCCACCCACTGGCTCCTCTCCATCTGCACCACTTTTAGATTGAAGAGCTTCTCTCTGCTTTATTGCCTTCTGTGTTGTTGAATTCCATCATAAAAACCAATGACTGAGACTCTAACAGCTTTTAGAGAAATGGGAGAAATGTTGGAACTTCACAATTTCTGCACCACAGGTTCTTCTCACAGGGAACTGCTTTTTCTTAGCACCATTGATAGACTAGAAGCCAAAAGCTGAAAATACTGAGTGTATTTGTGGTGAATGTTTTGATGACACTTCCATTTTCACCTTTACCTGATAACAATCCTTCTTGGTTGAAAGGCCACCAGTTGACATAAAAAAGAAGGAGAATCAAAGAGATTCTGGGATCCTGTTAAATTCCACAGTGACACAGTATTTTAAGGTAAATGTTCTCCACAGACTTTTAATGATACGCTCTGTTCTATAAATGCACATAAAATGACTTCAAGCTGTGAGGTGAGGGTGCGGTGATGAGTGAAAATTCCACTGTCGTGAAAAGTATCATTTTTAAATGAATGTGTCATTGGCAAAAATATGCCACCATAAAATATGTCGGACTGGGAATTAAAAAGAAAATCTAATATTGAGAGATTAGACATTTTGGCATATATATTGACTAATATTACTTCATTGCAAAAGAAAAAGAAAAAAACATAATTGAAAGGAAAAATATAATATTATGAGAATAAAACATTTTTTTTACAGCGAAATATACATAGAACAGGAGAGCGGGAGAACCCGTGGTCGCCGGAGTTTCACTCTGTCTGGATCAGTCTTATTGTGAAACTATGAAACCCCTTTGTAAAATCACACAGGTTTAACCAAAAATCACAGTTCACAGTCAACCACTACCAATACTTTTCCTCCACAAAGGTCCATGTGGTTCTTTCTTCAGGATAGACAGTTGTGAATGTGGTGCTTATGTTCCAAAAATATTAAGTATTTTATTATTACTGAAATTCAAAGTAAAACTTAAGATGCTCGCCATTCCTCATTTTAACACAATAGACTGATCTTCAGATATACCCCATGTGAAATGCCATGCAGCCTTATGTTATATGTTATTCTCATACAATTCTTGCTTTTTTCTTGTATTATAATGACTTTATCCTCAAAATCTCTCTTATTTTTCTTCAACATGGCCCCAGCACTCTGTCGTAGATACCTTTGTCAAACATATTTCCAAATAGAGAATGTTCAGGTTTAATAAAGAATCAAGGCAGCATGCCTCTTATGCTTCTTAAGCATCTTTTTGAGTTTCATTGATACTTGATCTTGTCAAGGTATAAAGCCACCAAAAAAGCAAAGATATCTCTATTACAAATCTAATATCAAATTTGCAGACCCACATAAAAGGAAAACTATTATTTGCCAAAACAAGTGTTTCATGTCACAGCTCTAATCAGTGATTTAATTCCAAGTAATCTCCTCTCCCTATAGACACTGATACAGTTTCTTCAGAGCATTTGATCAGTTCTTAAACAAACTCTATTTGGCTTGTTTCGAACATGTATCTGTTCCCAGATGTCAGTAATTACTTTGGCGAGACAATGTTATCACAAACAATCTTTCCCTTAAGTCATACACTGGAGCGCATGAGAGTTCTTGAAAACTGTCCTGAACTTCTATGATTAAAAAAAAACACATACTGACAGAGAGACAGTCTGATTAATGGCTTTATATCAGTCATGGAATAACTTAGAGATGGAGCCAAACGCAACAATGAGGTCTGTAAATGCCTTTAAGGTTACGTGAATGATAGCTTTGTGGGTCGCACCAAACACTGTTTTACAATGATGTTATTGTTCGTGTTGTGCATACACTGCTCTGCTCTATCCGTAGGTGTCACAGCAAAACATTTAATCAGGATAATTCTAACAAGCACAAGGCTAAAAGCCTTGGAGTATTTATTAGTGAGTCAGAGTGTTTCAGCATGAGCTGTTCAGATGGGACAGAGGGTGAGAATGTAATGTGAGACTTTGTTTTCGCACTGTTCAACTGACCTTGGCACTGATGATCTGCTTAGAGACAATGAGGAGACAAATCAACAGAGGGAAGAAACAGAGGAGAGAAGAGCTGGATTGTTTTCTGTCATAACACCCTGTTCATTTCAACGTTATGTGAAACGAGTGTTTTGTACAATTTAAAACCACTGAAAGAAAACTGACTGTTTGTGTAACGTTTTCCTGCTCTATTGACCAATCAAAGCATCGGACAATTGTCCTCTCCTTTGTGACTCAGTGCCTTGTCCTATGCCGTCTATTGATCCATCCATCCATCCATTGATTCATCTATCTATCCATCCATCCATCCAACCAGCCATTAATCCATCCATCACTCAGTCATTCATCCATCAACCCATGTTCTGCTGATTGTGTGAGTTGGGTGATGCTGGCAGCAGGTTTCTAACCACTGTTCCTTGGTGGAATATGTCACAAGGTCAAGGAAACATGTGAAGGAGAAGCAGTAAGGAGTTAGGAAAGGAGAACCACTGTGCGGAGAAAATCCGATATGGACAAAGTGTGCTGACAGTTATATATAAAGTTTCCTGTCCAAAACAGAATGACACATCCTGAGAAAAGATGTTTTCAGTTTAAACAGAGACAACATTTAACCATCAGCTAGTCACAGAAATAAACGACAAAATAGATTTAATTGAAAAAAAACAGGACTGAAATGTTGAAATAATATAATAACGTGGAATATACTTGGAGAAAACCTTATATCAGAGGAGAAAAAAATTACACACAATCAGGAGATTAAAATAACTTTTATACAAGTATTTAGTTCTGATGATGATATTGAGAACAATAATCAGCTTGTAGTTGACTGGACCGATGTGACAGACAAGAATTCAGGAGCTCAGACGATCATGTGATGTTCACATCAGTTCTGGATCATGTCATGAGAATAAAACAGCTGTTCTGTTATATTTACGTGGGTGTGTCCAGGTGCAAATACAAGGTTGTGTTGCTTTAAATGTTACTGCCGCAAAGAATTGTGGGGCGGTACATTATCTCCTTTCCTTCCATAAAGGACGGTCGGGTGTTTCCTACGCTAAAGGAGATAAGTTGGGAAGGTTTGAAGTTCCTTTCCTTATCATTTATTCAAACAGCTCTTATTATGGTGGCCGCTGAAATAATTCCAGGTCATACATAGTCTGTCCGTTAGTAGTCATGCCCAGGTGGCATCCGTACCAGATGCCTAAACCATCTCAACTGGCTCCTTTCCTCACAAAGGAGCAATGGCTTCACTCTGAGCTCCCTCTAGATGTGCTAACTGCCATAAGAATCACACAGGGATCCCAATCCTGTTCGGATCCACCCTGCATGTGGTCTACTATGAAAGATCCACCATGTGGAGGACTGTGGCAGGTAAATAGAATAGAAGAGATAATATATAACAGTTCTTTATTAAAATGTCTAAAATTACTTGACCTATGTTTTATATTTTAAACACTCTTGTACCTATACATTATCAGAAATGTTTTCAACAATGTTCAAGGTGACGGGACCTTTCACTTTGGTCGCCTTTTTAGTGTATCATATTCACTTTACCCCTCTCTGCAAAACAACAATTGACTAAAGAAAAACATAATGTTAGCCCGTTAGCCAGCCCACTGTTTTTGTCCCTCAATTCTTTGTATTGTTCACTCGTAATGGATTCCAATTATTTATTGTAGTTTGCTGCTTGAAAAAATCTATTGTCATCTTCTACTATTTTTTGAATGAGAGACCCCTAACGGCCGAAGTTACATATTGTACATTTAAGAGAAGTCGGTATTTCTGAGCAACAGAGAAAAGAGAAGTGGACATAAAAACATCCTACTCAACCCACTAAGCATTAGTACTTTCAGAAATTAGTCACCAGAGTTGGTAAGGAAGTAAAGTAGAAATGAAACCACTATAGGAAGTATTGACGAACATAAAGTGAGAGACAGGAACAACCATGGCAGATGAGAGGAGGACACTAATATGAGAAGACAAAAGTTATGGTCTGTGCTAAAATGAAACAAGGTAAAGAATAATAAAACCAAAGTAGAAAGGAGAATGCCACTTTACCATTTATTATTCACTCTTAAGGAGCAATTCCTACCAATTTCATTCCATTTCCTCCTGCTGCTTTCCCCTCTATTATCCACTGTGAGGGACGTGAAAGACTTAGTGTCCTTGAGGTGCTTTTCATTTGCTGTTATGTGTTAGGAGTGAGATTTGTGTTCTAAAGCTTTTGAAGTCTCATTCCAGTAGAAATGGACTGAAGGACAGAAAACACTAAATCAGTGTCCACTGCAGCTACTACTGAACAGTACGCCACTGCATCCCCGTCATGAATTATTAGTGCTAGTACATTGCAATTACTCTACCACACTGTAACCATAGAAATAACGAATTAGTCTGTATTTGCAATGCAGAGTAAGTGTAGAGACTTAGCATGTACTCACTAACCTTTCATGAGGGACTTCCTCTTCAAATTATGCTGTGTCAGTGCTAACGTCTCTCAGTCTTAAATCTAAGGGTTTGCTCTTATCTTCTGTTTCATAAACATTCTACACAGGAGCCGAGGCTTCACTCTTGCCCTTTGGAACAAATCTCAAGGCTGTTGATGCGAACAAAGGCTGCAGAATATGGCTGAACACTTCCATGGAGCCATCTGTGTGCTGTCCATGATCTCAAGGAACCATGTTCGCAGAGGACGATTTCTGCACCTCACAATTTCCGTTCCGTGCCAACCTTCATTGTCGAGGCAGGAGGTAGTCAGGGAAAAGGTTAGGGTTTGGAGGTCAGGGTTGGTGGGTGGACGTGTAAAGTGTCTGAGGCCGAAGTTCACACTCTGTCAAGAATTTCAGTTGGCCAACCTTTGCCACATCTTTAATCACATTTTATTTAACATGACTACTCTTTATTTTACCTTATCTGCTTTTATCTAGTTATCATGCACAGTTCATAATAAAAACAATTGTTTTAAATATGGCTGAAATAAAATACTAAGTTATTGTCACGTTCTATTGGTCTACTTCTCTTTATCTTTAGTGGAATGGATTTGAAAAGAGCTGCATATGCTGTATTATGGTCAGCATGTTTCAGACTGGAGAGCAGAATTCCCATTTTAATGTGTGATATTGCATTTGTTTTAAAGACTTGCTGACTCTAGAAAACAGTGGGGACAAAAGAATGTAAGTGTATGTAAAAGAATAGTGGACAGGGATTAGGACCTAAAGCTAGGATTTGTATGGTTCTGGTCTGTATCACAACGAATTGTGTTTTTTATAAAGAATCCTTATAATGTAAGATAAAAAGATAAAAACACTACCTTTGGGTTTCACTGTATCTGGCGGAGTACACATGTATGTAAACAATGTAGAAATTATGATCCAACACATACACGGTAACAATGAGATTTCTATGACCAAATCTTGACCTACTCTCTCACATGACCTCAGTCCAGCTGATGTGTTTCACACCCAAATACAAAAGACCCTAAAACAGGGTGAAGATGGCGGCAGTTCAGACATGGAAGCCTATGACCAGAGAAGATGTGAAAATGAAAATGTGAAAATTATAATTATACTAGCAACAATTATATTAAGAGTGTATAATTGAATTTTAGATAATGGATACATACTTAGATAAATAATTTCCACCAGTCAGTTTCATATCTTCAATGACAATGAATATGCACTTTACAGCAGATACCTGAAATGAAATTGTAACATTACAAATATATTATACAAAAAAGGAAATATTGGAAATATGCAAATTAGGACACCATATCTAAAACTGCTTTTCTGAAATAGCTATTGTTGATATCTGAAATGGGAAATTCCATTTCTATTCGTCACGATCCTTTTTCAACATCTGAGAATTGCAGACACAATACATGTATTTGTTACAAGTAAAAAACTAATTAGTATTTAATATTTATAATTAAATCAAATATATCTAACTGTATTTAACCAGTCAAAATGTTATTTCAATATTTTTTGTAACGTGTTGAAATCGATATCTTAAAGTCCCATTTTTCGTATGTCAAAATGTCACCTCCCCTGGTGAAAACTAAATCGTTGTCAGCTCTATGCACTATATGTTAAAACTGCTTGCATTACACTCAGACGCACGCTGACAGATGCCCCTCTCTGCTGAACCGAGTATAATATGAGACTATATTAAAGCTGATATTAGTGCAGGTCTGCAGTGCTGCTGGTCTTCTCTTCCTTTGCCTGTTTCCACAGATCTATAAATAGCAGTGCTGAGCATGCAGCACAGCATGCCATCACCCAGCCTGTTCTCTGCAGCACTCACACACCCAAACCTACACACTTCTCCTCATGTTTCCTCACCTCTTCTCTCCTATCTACAATTTCACACAGATATTCTCAACTCCTCGCCCTTCCCCCACTCGTTCTCTCTCCTCTCTGTCTCATTTTATCTCTGTTCCCTCATTATACTTGCACTCATTTCCCTCTTAAGTCTCTAATTTCCCTCCTAGACTCCACAGCCTCTTTCCATAAAATTTCCATCAACCTCTTACATTCACTTTGTCCCTTCTCCACCCATCCTCCTGTCTTTCTCCCGCTCTCTCATTAGACTTTAACTATGAGTCACTTTCATCTCTACACACAGAGATGGATGGATGGAGGGAAAGATGAAGTGGCAGAAGTGATTGATAATAATGGCAGACAGTGTGACTGTGGAGCAGTTGTAGATTACAGAATAAAGTAACTACAGTTTACTGGACTTTGCTTCTCTAAATATGGAAAGTGAAATGTTTCACTGGAGCGTGATGTGCTCAGATATATTTCACCACCACCCACTGTTCTATGAGCCCTCTAGCACCCATTAGCAGTTGCGAGCACCCTGGGAAAATTATATTCTATGGTGACCATATCAGGAGATTCATAGCATCTCAAGTGAGTGCAAAATAGAGAATTGATCATGATGTCGAGGCAATGAGATTGTCTTCATTTTGTCATCTCTGCTTTTCACCCTTTTGGGCCTTTGGTTCATGGACGTAGCTAGGTAGCTAAATATCTAATGAGGATGATAACATCCGTTTTTTAACTATGCCTACAATGCTTTGATTGGTCAAATCACAATTTTGGGTGGCAACTCAATGGGTCTGGTAATGAAATCAGACAGAGTTAGAAATTGTAGTAACTTGCTTGATCAGTCTAGACTGCTAGGACTGACAATAATGAATACTTGTGGTGGGTAAACCTGTCATGGCAGCTGATAACTAAGTAACCTGCAAGTATAGCTAGTGGCTATCACGTGGAAATCGTATGAACCCATATTCTCAATCCTGCGCAGAAAGCTCCATCTGGCTGACTGTTTCACTGGCCCCATCAAAAGCCTGGTATTAACATGTAGTTTTTGTGATCCGGTCTCAAGTGGACAGCTCTAAGTACAGGTGTGAACACACTCAGATCAGATATAGATCTGATCACGCCAGACCGTATTCGGAGGTGGTCTGGGCCACATGTGTCCACATTCTTTTAGCAGTGTGAATGCAAATCCGTCCTGGGCCACATATGAAAAACCTCTAGAACATATTTTTTATCTTCTTGTTGATTTGTTTGTAACAACCGCCATAATATCAAAACTGATCACGACATAATGATCTATACTCCTTGTCTCTCTCTCTTTCACTCGCCCGCTCGTGCCGACACATGCACACACACAGTGTCATGGGACACACTTGTGTACTCAGACTCGGTTAAAACAACATAACTTGGTCTTCGTGAACAGAAATGACGTACGTGCTTGTTTGTATAGAGGGGAGATGAGATCCAATCATGATATGCATATGGGGCCACATTTTAATGCCAGGTCTGTACACACGCACTCAGAGCTATCCACTTGTGATCGGATCACAGAAAACACAAGTTAATACCAGGTGTGTACGGCCCCACTAATGTTAGAAACAGCTGACTGTAGACTCAACACATTATGAATCCCCTACTCTCAGATCCTAGAGCAGTTCCTGTTCTAACCTTGTCTGTTTCGTAAGGGCTGTTTGCTTGGCTAGTGACAGCTTTTCTTTGCTGCACAAAGAGCAGTTCACCTGTTTGTTCACTGTACTCAGTAAGCAGAACCGGGAACTGGAGAATCTGTTGATGAGTCCCAACTGTCACTGCTACAGAGCCCTACAAATTCTGTTAATTTGAACGCATCATATGTCCAAATCCCACTCAAGTTGACACTGCCCTTAGGAATCCTTGCTCAATGTTTTGCTATGAGATTAGACTATTAGACCACTGCATGGCACTAAACAAATCCCCTTTGTTGGCACACTTGGCCACAGGCTTCCCAGCACAGTTTCAGTGAGAACTGCTAAATACTTGACCTTGATGTATGATATGCAGAGTGCTGGTTACTCTCTGTGCAGCTCCACTTCAGACTGCACGAGAGCACAGTGTCTCTACATGTTGAATCTACTTTGTTAATTTCAGTCTGGAAACTGTTCTCTCTGCCTCTGTGGCCTCAATACTACACCTGTCAGCTGACACATGAATTCAAACAAGCTTCAGGAAAACTAGAAAGGAAATGGTGCTCTAACAATCGTGTTGAAATTCACTTAGCCTGGAAAGATAGTCTTCAAGTATATAGGAAGGCCCTCCACAATGCAAGAGCTGCCTACTACTCCACATTAGTAGAGGAAAATAAAAACAACCCCAGGATTGTCTGCAGCACTGTGGCCAGGCTGACAGAGAGTCACAGCTCCATTGAACTCAGCAATGTCTTTCTGCACTTCTTACTTCTTTAACGATAGTATTCTAACTATTCAAAACTAAATCCATCATCTCCTGCCCTCAATCGATGCGCATATCATCAAGCACAGAAATTTCAGGAGCAACTGAGAATCCTGTTATTTATTTAGATCTCTCTCTGATAAACCTTGATCAGATGACCGCAATTGTCTCATCGTCTAAACCCACAACTTGTATCTTAGATCCCATTCCTACAAAGTTACTTTAAGAAGTTCTGCCCTTAATGAGTAGTACTTTACTGAATACAATCAATCTATTGTCATCATCAAGATATATATATGTATGTATATCTATTCTTATGTATAAATACTTTAAACATTGACATACTTCTCCATTATAGAAATAAAAATTTGATTGCTTTGATTGATTGAGATGAAAACAATTTTTTTCATACATCAATTTCGTGTAGATTGAGCATTAACCACAACATGCCAGTTGTACTAGTTTGGCAGGAATCTTGTTTTCACCACAGTCTGTAAATAAGGATGGACGACACATCTCTGAGACTGACTTATGATTGGTTGAGCATGAGTATCAATACACCTCTCCACTTCCTGCTACTGCACAAAAATTAAGCCAAAAATATCTCAGATATGGGTGCTGCCATCTTATGCTGGTGATGTCATTTGGTTATAGCCAGAGTCTGTGCAGTAGTAATCATTAAGTGGAGTCATGTATTGATACCCTTTTTTGCCCATGTCCCATCTGCTAACATGGAGGAGCCAATATCATCCATGTTTATATACAGTCTACGGTTTCCCTTAACTGTACTTGTTGTCCCCACTGACACATTACATGGGTCTCTTGAAAGGTGCTATATAAATTATAATTATTATTACTAATATCTTAGAATGTAAGTAGAGTAAGGATATACTGATGTCACTGCTTTCTTTTGTTGCCACACAAAGCTGTAACAGTTGTATTAGTGATCTCATGTTGAATGATGAGCGCAGATGAATACCAGTCATGTGTAGGTGGAAGTAGTCTGTGGACCAGAGGGACGTTATCCATTAACCCTGACCCAGCACTTACTGTCTGGCTGACTACTCTGCAGTCTATCCCTCCTCTCACATTGCCCATCCCCCATTCCATCTATCCATCCCTCAGTCCCTCCATTAGTGCTGGGAAAAAACAAACCAGCAAACCTTTGCTGGTCCTTTTCTGTGTTTTTTCTACACTGGTATTTACTTCCAGTTCCCCTCAACACCACTAACACTGCTGGTGAGAGGAACTAGCGCATTAAATCCTCAAATGGTTTTACAGAGACAGTCAGTACTGTCTGATGAAGTTAAGCTTGCTTTAAGCAGGTAGCCACAGACACATCTTCCCCTTAGGGCTTACCTTAGCTGTATGCGTACATACCGAGATCGAATCATATGCTTAGCTCAACCTGACCTGCACATTTTCACTGCCTGTGAGATCTACCTGTACGTGCCAAAATTATTTGTCTCTACGCTAAGGATAGCACCAAATTCATTCATGTGCCGCATCGACCTGTGGGCTCAGTGCTCGTTAGTCTGTGCATGCTGCTCTGGACTCTCTGTTATGTGCGTTGCTGTAAATACAAGACAAGAGAACTCGTGAACATCAAAGTCTGTTTACAGGTCCTAGGGAGTACTGCTGCATCAAATTGTATTTGTATAGCCCATATTCACAAATCACAGTTTGTCTCACAGGACTTAACAAGGTCCAAGATCCTCTACCCGTAACCCTTAACAAGGGTAAGGGGAAAAATATATATATTAACAGGGGGGGGGGGGGGGGGGGGGGGGACATAGAAACCTCAGAGAGACACATTTATGAAGAAAATAGATGTATAAAACCTTTTGTGGCAAAAGAGGAAGCTGAAGAAAGTCTGTTAGAGGTTGAGGGATTTAGAAAGTTACTGCACCTCTGCACATCAACACATTTCTTACTGAACAGTGAATTATAAGTAGAGTTGAAGTAGAATACAACTATCACATAAGCAGTGATGTACAGCCTACAATAACTCAGTAAGCTGGATAGTTTCATATATTTAGAAGTTTTGACCCAGTTAATATGGAAGCAACATAAGTTCTGAACTTCAAGATATTACCATCCATCCACCCACCTACGCTTCCGTTGTCCATTTACAAACATTAACTGGGGCCACATCCTTCAGAGGCTTGAAGATCTATTACGTCAAAGGGGCATGACTAGGCTGTCCCATTTCGAAGGTTCCTTCAAACACGGCCAAGAAGGGCGTCCTTCCATTCACAAGCAATGAAGGATTTAATGGGTGGATCCCTCTTGGGCCAAACTTTCCCAGGATTCATTGCATGCCAGTGATGAAGCAAATAATACAACTGTGAGGGCTTGACAAGCTGGTGAAATCTTCTGCAGACCAGACATCCTCATGCTGGCAAGGATAGACTAAATCTTCCAACAGATGTGGACAATTGTGTCTTCGACATTCTAGCCAGGAAAAACATACGCGAGGCGTGATTATCACTGTTCGAATCCCAGTTTGTCTTTCTGTGTGGAGTTTGCATGTTCTCCACATAGGGTTTAGCATGGGTTTTCTCCAGAAAACCTTACATGATCCAAAGGTAAGTCACAAACTGCTGAAGGTATCACAATTGATCTCATAGTTAACTTCAATGGTTTCTGCTTTGACTGCAGCTGCTATTTCACCTCTTGCAAATGCTGGCCTTTGTCAGTTACATTATATATTTTTTCTGTATACATCATGTAACAATTTTTCTCCTGCAAAAATAACAACACCCAATGGGAATAATTAAACATTCATCCAATCTAGTCCAATCCATCCATCTACTGTATCTATGCTGCCCATGCTATAGTTTACTGTCTGTCACACCCCACCTTTTTGTTTTTGTCGTTCACCTCCATCTCTCCTTATTATCCTTGGCATTTATTCAATACACACTCTCTCTCACACACACACAGACACACACACACACACACACACACACACACACGCACTTTCTATTTTATTAGGACATGCACTTAAGGGAATCACTTTCTCAGACCATTTATGCCTTTCCTCCCAGCAACCGCACACAACCCACCTTCACCTCTCATACACACAGACACATGCTCTGTAGAATATGCTCCTCCAGAACGTCAGTGCTGCGGACATCAGATTATGTATCTATCCCACACAAACGTACATCGTACATTTCTGTCCTGGTCAGCCCTGGGATATGTCGATACCTTGTTTTAGTTATAAAGCACATCACCTTTACTACATTTATTTTATGAGCTACTAGTTTATGAGCCACTAAAGCGGACATTTTTGGAAACATTGCTGTTTTAGTTGGAAAACTCTTGGTTTTAGTCTTTATGGGCAGAAACTGAGACATTTGGAAAAAACAACCGTCACATTTGCCTCCTGATTGGGCAGGTATCTCAATTTAAGGTTTCCAAATAACCTAACCCAAATCTGCATGTCTTAGGAGGAAGCCAGAGTTGTCAAAGCAAAACATATGCAGACATGGGCACTGGGAACCTTCTTGCCAACCACCGCACCACTGTGCTGCCCACAACTTATATATCAAGAATTCGAAATGAAATTTGGTAACAGAACGTTTGGTTCAATATACACTGCTCTCCTGTGTTTCAGTTCAAGTGGGACTACACACAGTTGGAGCTCCCGTCAAGCAATTGATTGGCAATGTCAGCTGTTACGCAGCAGATTTACATAGCATTGCCTTAAATGGTGTAGTTTCATACAAAGACCAGAATTGAACTGTTTTCATTAAAATGCCACGCGTATATACTTGACATATGAGGTAACATTTGCAGAATAGATGTTTAAAATCCTGCATTATTCACATCAATGTTCACTAAGTCCTCCTCCGTCTCTCTGCCTCCACCAGCTGCTGATGACTCATGGTAGGATAGTGCATTGCATTGCATGCTCATGCACGTGCATTTGTGTGCTCCTGCAAGTGCATGATAGCAAGCTATGAAAAATATGTAGACACCTTCCTTTCACATTTCCTCATTAAATAAAGGCTTTGTCACATTGTTGGCTTTTTTTCTTCATAGTGTTGTTTTCATCTACCTGTTCCTGTGAGACAAGTTGGCCTGAAGTGACCCAGCCTTCCTCCACTGCCTCCTTTCCCCCCCTCTCCAGTCAGCAATTCATTATCTGACCTAACCAAGCACACAAGCCCTGATTCATTTTTTTCTCCTTTCCTCTCTCTGCTAAACCTCCCCCACCACCTCCTTCATCCCTACGCCTGCCTGCCTGCCTGTAATTGTTGATTGTCCTTTCCAGTTTGTGCCTGCAGCAAGCTCACGTAGGCGCCCACACACACACACACACACACACACACACACACACACACACACACACACACACACACACACACACACACATACTCTGAATATTTATCTTTTTATAGCTCTGTCTTGTTAGGCAGGGGAAGCAGATTTCTCCCCAATGAACAGTAAGCATCTCCTGCAGCCAAAACTGCTGTCTTATATAACAAGGGACTTAAAAGTATGCCACTAAAGTACGAACTCCGTTTCCAACTCCAGTCTTATGTGAGATGTTATTCGTAAAGATGAAATATATGAATGTTAATGTCATGGTTGTTTGTGCTTTTTTATTTCTCTGTGAGACAGTTATGAAAACACTGAGAGGAAGCCTTGGATTTAGGTCTGACTGTTTATTTACAGCGTCACAAGCCCAGAAGTACAAGGTGCATCCTCATGTGGCGGACTTGAGGGAACAAACATGTGTAAAACCTCTCATCCACTAAAACAAGACTGGGTAGCCAGGTTTTGCCAGCACACACAAGAAGGGCATATACACATAAAGGTATATGTGCTGGTGTTTCTGGTAACTGTATTTCCTCAAATAAAAGAGGGGCTATGAACTCAACTGAATGTGCATCCTGCAGCCCTGCAAATATTTCACAATAAAAACCTTATTAAAACAAAAGAATGGATTCAGGGCTGCTACTTTGAAACAGGTACGGTAAGCGTTGACATAAGGTAAGCGGTAAGCGTTATGACATATTCAACAGATATAGACTTAGAAATCTTTCACTGTCTATGTTGCTGTGAAGCACATGCAGAACACGAGAAAAAGGGTTAAACCAACCGACAATTATTTTAGGTAGAAATGCTGTAGTTCTTTTTCCTGTGCTCACAAAGAAATTGAAGGTTTGAATATGTCTCATATGAAGAAAGTTAGAATAAGAAGTAGTGGAACATAAACATGACTTGGACTCTGTATTGGATGCAATAGGTTTTAACTGTAAAAGGCAGAAAGTTAGAGCTCCCTCTCTCCTGTGTCTAACCTTTCTTGTGGAGCTTTTTGTGTGAGCATGCTAAGCTTTATGTGTGGTCCCCTGAGCAGGACTAGCTCAAGCTGCTGAAGGTGTGGCTCCACCTTGTTCCAGCTTCCTGTCTAAGCCATGGATCCTGACTGGAGCAGCACCCAGTCCAGCTCTACAGTCAATATATGAAGAATTTGATCAGTCTGTTGTTTGTGGGGCTGTTACCGTCTGCTCAGCAGTGTTCCTCTCATTGTTGTTGCTAGAGACTGACAGATCTTAGTTGGTGAACCAACTCACTTAACTTTGTTTTTCTCATTGTTTTTCTCATTGCACTACCTGTAGAGTGGGCTGGGTATACACTTATACCTTGCAATGCTTTCTACACAACATAATTAGAGTGCGTGATAAGTTGTAAACTTGGTTCTGAGGATTGTGTCAGTTGCTTGACAGACCTCTGCAGTAGCTGACATGCAATGTATGTAAAAATAACACCAGTTAAGTAAATCATTCAAACTTATATATGAGCCACACATGTGAACAGCAATTCTGTTTCATTTTATGAATAACATTGATTATACAATCTTAATTGAAGATAAACTAGGTAGGATGAACACAAAGTTCTCCAAATTCACTCTGCACACAACGTCCTGCACACAAACAATAAAAAGTGACAGTATATTGTAGAACTATTTGAGGAGGACTCACTAATGACAAGGAATAATTCTGAAGTAGCTACAGGACAAGAGAACAGACACGTGTAGAACTGGTACTGCACCAGCTGGATAAAATGTGATGAGTTTCTTTACCGAAATGAGAAAAAAGATCATCAAAAAGTAACACAGAGCTGAGGCACATACTGGTATTTAGCCCTCAACAATTGAATCTAAGCACTTGCACATGGAGGATTGTGTTTCACATCACGGAATAGTCACAACATGGGAGAGTGACGCTCCACCCAAACTCCATCTGTTTAGAAACAAACATGAACTAACTTGAACCTGTCAAGCTGGTCACGTTGCCTTGAGACCAGGGAGGTGCTTGAAAACACAACGAGCATATGGACTGACAGTGTAAGAGAGTGGTGTGTACATATACTGTATGTGAATGTGCATTAAAGTCCATTATGAATCCAAACATTGCTGCAGCTGCTCTCCTCTTTTTCCACAGCCACCCCTCGGGGCTGCAAAACGTGATCACAGAAACCAACAGAAAACTGCTGCCTGTACTTGAAAAGTTAATCAAGCCACTTCTGTATCTTTCTCTCCTGCAGCCCTCCCCTCCTCCTCCCACATCGATCCGCCCCTCCTCCTCAGCCCCCTCCCCCTCCAGAGAGACGGCGGGGGAGTGTAGATTATAGTTTATCCCTCCTCTGCTCTGCTCTGCATTGCCTCGCTCTGACAGCAAAGCCCTTTCACCTACATTCACTGAGCGTCTGCCTGCCTAGCCACACACACACACACGCACGCACGCACGCACGCACGCACACACACACACACACACACACACACACACACACACACACACACACACACACACACACACACACACACACACACACACACAGTCTGCTTGCCTCGTCTTGTCATGCAGAGTGCAGCAGTGCTCTGCTATCTGACATGGCTCCCTACAGGAGGGAAGTATTTACCATCTGTCTACGTTTACAAACGCTCTCTCTCTCTCTCTGTCTTTTTTCCTTAATCCCTGTCTTCCTTTCTCTCCTTCAGCCGCTCCCTCTCTCAAAAAATAAATATAGGAAGAGCTAAAGAAAGCGGAGGAGCACAGAAAAGGGAGGAAGTGCTGTAGGAGGAGCCCAGATGAGTGTAAAGGAAACAAGCTGCCAAGACCTGTACGCCACAGTGGGCTGTTGCATAAGCAAAATGGTGATCTGGTACTTTATTGTTACTGTAAATGAAGCCAATATGTTCTTTGCCAAAAATACATTTCTGGGGAAACATTGAATTCTTAATTTAAATGAGTTCAACTGGCAGTAAAATGTTATGAGTGAATGTTTTACAAATGCCCATGTGCAGCATAATGGACAATTGTCCCTTTGGAGCCTCTCTGGAAATGAGCAACTGGATCAATCATCTGTCAAAGTTTAATCAGAATCAGATGAGTAGTGTTGCAACACTGGACTTTTTAAAGTTAGAAAATGTGACAAGAATTAGTGGTTCAGTTTTTCCAAAAAGCATTTGTGGAGACTCCTCCTGAAGTTCTGGTTTGGTTATCAATACATTTGCAGTTCATTCAAGATATATATGAGCAGGTTTTGACCGTATTAATAACTTATTGTTTTTTTTATAGTGGAAACATGTTCATATAACATTTTATAAATGAATATCAGGATTTGAAGATTTGAAAACTAGTAAAAAACATTTTTACTATATGACAACATTTCAAATTCTCAGTTACAGTACACTGTTACTGCCCAGTTGTTAAGGCTAAGGGCGTTTTACTTGTGTGAGGTTGATATTTGAGAATGCTAATAACTAAATATGTGTTCAAAATGTGTTTGTTTCCACAAAACACTTTTGGAGTTAGTGGGGTAAACAGCGTTGCAGCCAAATCTGCATTTTTGGTTGAACTATCCCTTAAACATGGTACGTTTTCAGCCGTAAAACCAATACAATGAGCTGAAAGACACAATAATGGGTTGGAAGATCATTTTCTGCGGGTTTGTCACAGAACACACAGATTTATTATTATTATTATATTTTTATTTTTTATTTTTTTATTATTATTATTATTATTGTTATTATTATTATTATTACATAAAAACATCTAAATAAGCCAGCCATAATTAATATAACACTTCATCTTTGTCATGTGTCATCTTGCTTTTCATTTGATTTCATTCTCGTCAACAGAGAGTACTTGCTCATTATTGGAGGAAATGGAGATTTGACTGCAGTACTAGCTAACTGTGATGGAGTTTGCGCAGGTTCTTTGTGCTTTTCTTTCTCTTTTATAATGATGCAAGTCGACGTGTAATTTCTACCTCAGAGAGCCTCGTCTCTGCTGCGGTGTTGTGCAGATCAGAGTCTACATGAGCCTGTGATGTATTTCAGTCTTTCTCTGAATAATTGGAGAACATATAACTGGAGCTAATTGGATCCAGTGACGTGCATAGCATCTATTCTCACAAAGACTTGGTAGCCTTTAATTTTCACCGAAATATTTCATCAGTCGTTGTTAATGATTTTTTTTTAAACTTCATAATACATGAAAAAAAACTGCTGAAACAAACAATTTGTTTCAGCTGTTTGTCCTGAGGGTAACACAAGAGAAAAGGTTATTCAATTAAAAAGAGTGCACTTGTTGAATTTTAAATGTCCATGACAAATTTCATGGCAGTTTACATTTTCAAAGAGAAGATGAGGTATGTTGACATTTTGAATTTAAAGTGGTGCTGAAGAAGAAGGTTCAGTATCTCAGAATGAGTACATTTTGTTCCATTCAGCATACAAGTATGTAAGTGTTGTAAGGCTCATCCAAAACTTTAAGATTCATCCTCTGGTGACCATGAATGATCCCATTTCCAAATTAACAGAAAATTCAATTGGTGGAAGAGAAATGCTGTCTTGACAATAATGCAAAGTGAAAAGTGGTCCAAAAAAAATCATAAGGCATCATCCTCTGTGGTACAGCATGATATCACGGTACTCGGTAAAGTATAGCTCTTGATAGATTTTGTCCTGGAAGAAATTTTTTTGGAATTGCTGACGGACTAACTGATGGATCTAGTGCCAGAGGCCTCGTCCTCCAACAATTCAAGTACGAAGTAGGTAGCTCTCTCTGGTTTTTGTTGTTCAAAAAACTAGGGTATTTTGTCAAAAGATTGATTTATTGCTGAGTGAAGTGCAAAGTCTAGTATCTGAAAAGATTATACTGGTCAGGGCTTTCTTTCCTGCAGTGTTGTTTCATCTCCATTGCCAGTTCTTTTTTCTCAGGAGCTGGTTAAGACCACAACAGAGTAAATATTGCATTTATCTCCAAACAACATGGAGACATGGATTATGTTGCTCTGTTTGCTACAGTGACTTACTACCATAAAGTGAAAGTGTAAAGAGTTCTCTGAGTAGCTGCTGAGCCTGTTCAATACATGCTCTGTGGACGAGGCAGTGTCTGAAGACTCAGGGGAAACCCTCACACATATCACTGATTCTGGGATGTGTGATCAGGGACCCTGATCACTGAAGTAGTCAAGAAGCTAACAAGATGCAGTGTGTGGATACGATTCACCCTGAGATGTTGAAAGCTCTGGACATTATTAGGTTGTCTTGGCTGACATGCCTCTTCAGTGCAATAAGTAATGCAAACGTTGTGCCATGACATTGCTATAAACAGGCAACCGAAGCGGAACAAATGCTTTCAACTTACCGGTAAATCTACTGCCATTTTCAGACATTAATTACAGAGAATATCCGCACAATTGGGTTCTCCGGAGTTTGTCTTAACAACGGTCACGTTAACAACGCAGCAGGAGATTCTCCACAAGTTCACAACAACACAAAAATCTCCAGAGGGTTCAGATGACGGGTGGTGCAGCAGGCAGAGGCAGGATGTGACATATTAATTCTTCTGCAAAGATCACATGTTTTTGTTTACTGCACAAAGGGGCGGCTGTGGCTTCGGGACTATCCTTCTTATACGAATGGATGGATGTGTGTGAATGGGTGAATTGCTAAAAACTGTAGCGCTTTGAGTGGTCATCAAGACTAGAAAAGCGCTAAATAAATACAAACCAGTTACATCGACACAAACGTTGGCCCTTAGCACCAAAGGCTCTTCATTGGTGTCTTCTACATCTGGCCTGGGTACTGCTCGGGATCAGAAGAGGGACATATGAAATACTCTGCCCAGCCTACTGCCACTATGAACCAACCAAAGAGAAAGAGGATGGATGGATTGTGAGTAAACAGCTGTTAATGCTAATGTAAGCTATATAGCGATGGCAAAAACGTCCATACAGCTCCTTTAAGTATGCCCCCCAGACTGCAATATGCATGAACAGATTGAACAATTAATAAAAGCCCCCTCTAAATGCTGGGAGATGTTACCTTTGGCTGAACAGCTTGTCAGGTTTCATGTCCATGTACATAATAACCAAGTAGGATGGTGCAATTTAGAATAAATATCATCTTTTCTCCCTCCTGTCTCCCAGCAGAGCAGCCGATTGTTAGTTCTTTCGTCATTTTCGGTGCCGCAGGGTCAGCTGGGACTGAAATTAGATAGTGCTGATTTGGCCATCCTCCACATCTCTCTTGCTTTTCCACTCACTCAGTCTCTCACTCAAACACTCACACATACAATTATACACAATTATTTCTCCCTGCTAAAGCTTCCTGTCAGCAACTCAGAATATAATGTGGCTGCTTTTCGTTGCGTCCAGCTCATATTTGTTTTCACTGTCATTCACTCCCAAACTTTCTGCTCTCCAAATATGCAAACTGGCATCTTATCGGTTTACTAACTATAGCACGCTGCACAAACCGAGAACGATACATGGACAGATCACCTTTCTGAGGAAAATACTTAATTATCCATGCATGCCAGTTCATTTGAGTTGTAGAAGTAGCAATCACTAGTGACAGAAACAGAAACACTAGTGGCATTGGTAGCGGAAACAGTAGGAGGTAATAGTAACAGCAAAAGTAAAGGTGCAAGATTTAGTCAGTACATAAATGTATCAAACATTAAGGCAACATTAAGTTTACTTATAACAAAACAGGGCTGAGTGGTGATTACAGCAGTTTGGCGTTCAGTACAAATCCACCAGGTTCAGTCCAAACTCTTATTTCAACAACAACCACTTCCACTTTCTGAAAAACCGCTGAAACACTTTGTCGCTATATTTGGAAGTAGATGTCAGCCCCAATGATATGAACCAATAACAATAGTGTGATTATTAACTTTGTGTTGTTAATTATATTATTTTATTGCTGATATGCCTTCATTGGTGTTGCATTGTTTTATGATTGTATTGATGACATCTAACTATATTGTCTTAGAACGTGCCCATGATGTGATTGTATGCCTCTGCAAAGGGCAATAGCCAAATGGCCAGTCCAGTCTTGTTATATCTTAAGAACACCTTGAGGGAATTTTTTCAAATTTGGTACAAACATTCATTTGGACTTTAGGATGAACTAATTAGACGTTGGTTGTTTATGGTCAAAGATCAAGGTCACTGTGACCACACAAAACCCTTTTTTGCCTTGTGAATGCACCTAACGATAACCTACTTAAGTTTTAAATTTTTTACTTTTCTTTAATCAACATGGTGATTCATGGATTACATTACATTAAAAGATGGTCACATCTCAGGCTGAGGGAGAAATTGATGGCTAAACCACATTTTTGAACTGTCCACCATACAGCCATGCTACTAGCATCGCACAAGATGCTACTAATGCTAAAACCTTTTAGGATTTTCCTGTTAGATCTCTGGTCTAATTAAGCTCAGTTAAATATGAACACTTGTCTCTATCGTCTGTGTTAATCTCAAGCAGCTTGTGGCTTGTTGGTGTTGTTGCAGTTTTGACCACAGATTACTCAACAGATGTGGAGCGAGGAGATAAGCCTCTCATTTGCTGACAGTTGTATCCTGTTTCCTTCCCTTCATCCTTCCTGTCGGTTAAATACGAAACAACAGCATGGGGGCGTGAAGCTAACGAGCTCATATGGAAAGGTTTGCCTAAAAACTGTAAACGTTAAATACTGAAGGAACCCAGACCACATCCTAATGTAAACTGCCAAGTAGACCACAAATCCTTCAAGCACCTGTAGAGCATGTAAACAGATATGTAAGTCCACGTTGCTTTACTTGGTTAATTAAAGATTCTAACTTTGCATTTTCTCTGTCTGTAATGATTGTCCACGTTTCAGTTTCAGCCCCAGTCCACATTAATGCATATATTTAGCTTAAAAACAACTTAGCCTCTCGTCCACTCACAAGCGGGAGTTTTACAAATGCCTTTCAAAATGCAGATTTTCAAAAACTTTGGGAAACAATGACAACACAAGTTACTTTGCGCATGCCCACTGTTTCTTTATGTAATGAGCATGCGGCAGAAACCACAACAACAACAATGGCAGTTTACAGGAGAAAAACCTTACTGAGCCGGCTCACAATGTTCTTCTCTGATATTTAGTGGATCATTGATGTAGACTTTATCGCCACCTACCTGCCTGGCATGCTTGTTTGTGTTTGTTGTCATTTTTGTGTTTTCATCTGGATGGAGATTTATTTTTAAACGGAGGGAAAGATATATGTTTAAAAAAAAAGGTCATATAAGTGTAGAGAAGGCCTCAAACACTATAACTGTTCAATTCATCAAACTCACTGTAGGCTTCAAGGTAACAAAGGCAGTAAAATGAGGTAAGACGATGCACCCAAGGTTGTAAAACAAGTTCATTGTTTCATTGTTGTCCACATAACTGTTTGTAAAATGGACCTGGAGCAGATGTGGTAAGAGAAAAAACAGAAGTGAGCTGTGTATATATTGTATACTGTATACATGTTTTCCTCCTTTTGATTCTCCTAGAAATAGCACCCCATTCACAGCAAAGGTTGCTATAGTGTTGCCAAGGAAACTCAGAATATGTCTGGTATTGGCTCAGCTGTATCTAGGCAGCCTATTGCCACACACACACATTCACACACACGTTTTCAGACACAAAGACACGTAATAATGGCCTGCCTCTTACACAAACACAGCGCGTATGCTCTGGTGGTGCAGCAAATCAACAAAAATCACACGATGGTCCAATTTGTTCTGGCGATTTCACAGATTCAATGCATTTGTATTCCTGACACAATAAGAAGGAACAATGATGTTGTCTTATGTGTGCGTTTTAGTCGACAATACATATATAAAAAGTATAATATTATAATAATTGTATGAAAGAAAATGTAGATTTCCCTCAGTTAGTCTAGTTTGTCAGAAGCCACACAAAAGCAATTTGATCAACCTCCAATCAATTATGGCTGAATTTACATTTGGTCATTAGCAAAATACACTGAAGCAATAGTGAGTCTATAAGGAAAACTGTAAATAACAAGAATAATAGTAATAGTAATAATCAACACTGTTTTTTTTTGAGACAGGAGAAGGGGGTAATTCTGCTATTTGGCCTGGATAATCTTGGCCCCTCATTACTAATGTGGAGGTGAGGGGAGGATGGGAGAGAGACAAAGAGAAGCAGAAAGCAGGTTGGATGAGCATGGACAAAAATGTTGATTTGGATAAAGCTAAGAATGATGCACACAGGGAATGTGGGACATCTCAGTAAGTCGCACGTATTCAACCTACACACGCACACACACATGCTGTTCTAAAAGGCTGTCAGTGCAGTGCATACACAAAGGGATTCTCTTGTCAAAGAGAAGAGAGAAGGGGGTAACTGAAACACCCATGGAGATTTCTTCTAATTCACCCTTACAAATTTCAAATATTGTGTGTGTGTGTGTGTGTGTGTGTGTGTGTGTGTGTGTGTGTGTGTGTGTATGTGTGTGTGTGTGTATGTGTGTGTAAATACTTTGATATCCAGAGCTCCCTGGAGTTAAGCTCTTCTCTGCCTGACTTCTGAAAACAGGCAGCCTGTCAGGGCAGCCTATTTGCTTAGAGAAGTGTGTGAGAGAGAGAGACGGGTGGTGCAGGAGAGATACGGTGCGAACAGAGAGGGGGGGGGGGTGCCCTGCCAAAAATAAATTTGACATTCATAATAACGTGATGTTAAAACTGATGAAGGGAAATAAAGTATAACAGGTCACTGAAAGCTATGTCAGTGGGGAGGTCAGAGGTCAGTTGTCCCTGAGCTGCACCTCACCTGAGACTGACTGCTCCACCTACATCTGGTCTACACATTACTATGTCTTTGTTTGAAAACTATTCCGGGACAGAAACTGAGATATTTGGAAACTATAATGTAGACACTCGTAACTGCTTGCTGATTGGGTCTTTTCGGTCACGACGTAGCCTCCGCTGATCCATCAGGCTCCTATGACACGACACTCCTCTGCAGTAAAATAACTGGTATTCAATCAGGAGAGACTTCGATTCTACGTTTTAACAATATTTATTGACATGGGCACAGAAAGTGATGTGAATGTTATAGTCTTTTGTGATGTCATCGGGATTAGATGAGGGTGAAGCCGAACGTCCTACAGGAATTCCCCCGGGGTCTAGACACTGCTGGTGGTTCAATCCGTCAATCAATGAAATTGTTGTTGTATAGCCTATATTCACAAATCACAATTTGTCTCATTGGGCTTAACAAGGTGAGTCATCCTCTGCGCCTAACCCTCAACAAGAGTAAGGAAAAACTGCCAAAAAAAACTATTAACAGGGGAACAGGGAGTATTTACAACAGTTTGTAACATAATGGAAAGTAAATGAATTGAAGAGTTATTATCAGTAATGGAAGAGTACCATAATCCACATCCATTGTCATGATCCACTGACACTATTTAGATCCACCATCGTGATCCACCATCAGCTGCCACCTTGATCATGGTCCACCACCACTATCCACAGCAGCCGCATGATTGGCTGGAAGAGACTGTGGCAGAATCTGGTTGGCCATTTAGAAACGCCCATAATCAGCTGATCAATAAGAATAAGGTGAGAGATTTGAGATTGATTGAATGGGGGTCGTCCTGACTGAACTTATGCTGAGCTTCATTTAGACTCGGCTACCAGAACCTGTAGAACGCAACATGGATAGTTGTCTTTGCTAACAGCAGTGGTGCAGCTTAAATTTTAAGCTACAAGTGAGGGACAGGAGCTATTACAGCTGCATGTGCATGCCCCGTGTACGTGAGGGCGTGTTAGTATTGACGGGGTACAAACCTGATACGGAACTAATACTGATACGGTACTGATACTCTCCTGCACAGAAACACTGTTTCTCCTGCACAGAAACACTGTTTCCAAACTAAAACGTATTAGTCTGGATGTAGCCTACAGCTGCAGGAACCAGGGTTGTCCTGAAGAAACCACACGTGACATTCACATGCAAATTAGAGGATTATACTCTGGCTAAGGTCACATCCTAAGTATGTGGTAATAAGTATCTGTACAAATTACTTGATATTCTCTTGCATGGTGTAAGTGACACAGTTCACATGGATTTGGCTAATTGATTACAAACTGCTGTTACTCATACTGATCTTGAAAAAGTACCTGATGTCTGACCTATTTTCCCTTTTTAAATAACCCATAATTAAATATAGGCTGATGTCAAATATCAAAAATCTCAAATGATCAAACAAATCAGTTGAGCAATAAACATGCACTGACTAACAAGATATACCTGTAATTAGAAATTAACTCCCTGATGTAAGGCCTGTTCAGCAAACACTTGAGCTACAAAAGAGCTCTCAGGTCCTCAAATAACAGCCCATGCACTTTGGGTCTGAATGTGGAGTTCTATAAACCAGTGTTAGAGAAAAACAGTTTGCGATTTAATGAAAATAATAATAAAAAGGCAAAAATATAGATGCCACATGTGGAGGCCAAGGAAAAGCCATATAATATTTTTGAAATAAGATTATTGAAGCTCTCCTGCTGACAAACATCAGTGTTTAATTTACTACTTGAATCTGGTTCTTATCCCTTCAACAAACTCATATAACCCCAATGGTTATATTTACATATTACTCAGATTATTGTTCATTAGCAAAAATACTAATCAACCCAAAAGGTGGAACCCCATATAGATATGGTGAGGGAATATATATATATAGCTCTTTTCTAGTCTTAATGACCACTCAGCTCTTCACAGTACAGTTTTTGCCATTCACCCATCACATGCAGATTCATTCAGGCAATCCAAGTGCAGCACTTTATCTATCACAATCACTCATACACTGCTGGCACAGCCATCAGGGCCAACTTGGGGTTTAGTATCTTGTCCAAGGACACTTCGGCACATGGCACGGGGAGACTGGGACCTGCTGGTTAGTGAACAACCCACTCTACGTCCTGGGCCACAGCCGGCCACAGTCTTCTTTTCTCTCCACCGTCGCCAAGTGTTTTCTGTTGTGAGAACTGTTTGATTTCTCTATAATATTGTCATGTCTTGACCTTCCATTTATCTCAAAGTGTCTTGAGATAATGTCTGTATTGATTTGGTGCTATACAAATACATTTAATTGAATATTCTGTTCAACATGTTATGTGATAGACTGTCATGTCTTTTTCTAACACCTAGTCCTGCTGTGTAAGTGTTATCTCATGACGCATCCTGGGTTCTAAAACGTGACTGATATAAATCTGGGAGATGAAAGGTGATTATTGATTATTTATAATGAACCACATATAATAAAGATTTTTAATCAAGTTGCTCAATCCCAGCCTTTTATTTTAGATGTTGCTTGCCCTTACTAATGGTACTGTTTTTCTGTCTTCCTCCTCTTGCCTACTTAGCTGTACAAAATTCAATTAAATCAGTCACTGGATGAACAAATGAAGCTTTTCAGACATAAATAACTGTAACTAAACAGAAAAAAGTAAGACTAAAGCTGCATTCACATCAAATTGAGACCGGTGTTGGAAAAAACAAAACCTGCAGACGGCTGTACTGTGTTTCACACGGAAGCCCACAGAATCCGGATAAATGAAAAAACAGAAATAAAATAATGTGTTAGGAGCGATCAGAAAGCCACAGGGCTTGTTCAATGGACCTCCCCTCTCTTCAGGAAAAAACAAGAAACATAATTTCAAGACACTGCAGCAAAAAAGAGGAGACACACACATAATGAGTGCACCGGCATAAAAACAGGAATGGAACATCTGAATTTGTGCAGCTTGGGTCACATCACAGAACAACACAAATAAGTAGAATTAGGCTCAACTCTGGTTGCAGCATGACATCAGCCACCCAGGCACTGTGCTGCTCACTTTGTACGAATGAATGACATGTTTCTGCTGTTAACCCTCTGACCATCATGACAAAAGACATAATAGTTGCTGCCATCATAACCTTTCCGAGCTGTTAAACCCCGTCTGTGATTGTCATAAACTGCTGTGTGCTGCTTTAAGCTGTTAGTACTGACACATGCATTTAGCTGAAATGATGGTCACTAGATGGTTGAATAACACTTGTCAGCCCCAGATGAGTTGACTCTTCAATTCAATTCGCCACAATGGACCTGTGCCATGACACAGACAGGAGTCGACACAGAGGTGAGCTTTTTGATTCCAGCTTGAATATGTTTCACTCCACATATTCACACATTTGGCTTCGGCTTCTGCATCATCACCCTCAGCGCTGGCTTAGCCGGAAGCAGGGTATTGTTTTCACAGCTCGGTGTGTGCGTGCATGTCTGCGTGTGTGTGTGTGTGCGCGTGCGCGTGCGCGTGTGTGTGTGTAAATGTGTGTGAATGTTGAATTGGTGCCAGTGACTGAGATGCCTCACATCCCCTGTGTGCATGGTTTTTATCTTTGACCAAATTAACATTTTCCTCCATCTCATCCAACCTGCCCTCTCTCACCCTTTCATTTCTCTCTCTTTGTCTCTCTGCCTCACTTCACTCACCTCTCTGCAGCATCCTAACATTATTAATGAGGCAAAGCGACCCGGGTTTCAACGCAGACCTTCAGGATCTCCAGAGAGCTCCAGATTCTTTGACATAACAAAGAATGTAACAGCTCATCATTTACTGAGCGCTGGGGAGATTAGCATGTAATTTCAGATCTGTTTTTGGAGGCAACGTTTAAAGAGAGCCTCGGGTTTTCATTTGGCACTTTGACTGTACATGATGCTTTAAGCCTGGGTTGGGCAGTTAAGTACTCCTCTGTAAGTGATTAAATATATATTATATATATACATTTTTTTATATATATTTTTTTCGAGAGCAACTAAAAGCAATTTTTATGTATGCCCCATCATCTCAATGTTAAGACTGTGGTTCAACCAGGCAAGGCCAAGGACAAAGAAGCTAGGGCTGCACAACATGGAGGTGAAACAAACATGGACGACAAAAAACAAACCTTTTTGGCTCATGTGCTGAAGGATGAGCATTCATTGTGATTCATAGGCATCATTTTAGAGTAATCCAGAGCAAATCACTCACTCAGTCACTTTCATTCACCCGCACCTGCATAATAGAAACTCTATAGTTTACTCTGTTGAAAGCAGTATTGAGATTATACATCATAATCATTGCGCATCGCCACTGGCAGGTGCATTACCCATCATATTACAGTGATCTTTGCTCCATCAAATGTGACGCACTGCAGTGTGAGGTTAGCAGCAAAAAGTAGCCAAGTGTTCCTATTATGGATGCTACTATTTTTTCTCTATTGTGTGAGTTATTGAGGGCACTATATCCTGGATCAAGTTGACACTCAAAGAATCAAATAAAATGGTTGACATTAAGTTAAATAGGAAGTGTTTCTGGTCACAGGTCAGTTCTCATAACAAGCAGGAAAATACCTTTCTTTCTGTTTTACTTCGGTGATAATACCACTGAAATCTTTGACCGACTTCAACGGATCTTTGTCGACAATATCTGTAAAGTTTGCTAGCATCAGCAAAAACTAGTGCCCTCTGTAAACCTGCCTGTTTGGAATGGGATGTTTACTTGTTCTGTGTTAATGCTCCAGACCTACTTCAGAATTATTCCCTTGTCATTAGTGAGTCCTCCTCAAACAGTTCTACAATATACTGTCACTTATTATTGTTTATGTGCTGGACTTTGTGTGTATATAAATTGATAAAGAGGAAGAAATTGTATGAATGTTGTTGCCATGACAGAGATCACTGATGAATGTCTGTGTCTCATATGGTGAATAAAAATAAAATAAAAGAATCAAAATGTATAATAGGACGTGTCCAACTCGGTCCACAGACTGAAGGCACACTCCACCGTCCCCACTGACTGAGTGCTGGTCACCTGTTTATTCACATTTTATTAATACTGAACATATCACGTGTCCAAATCGCACTTCCCTGGGTAACTGGAGTCGATGAGGCCAACAGTTTGCGAGATATGCATTCCACATACAGACAGACGTTTGTGGAAGCAGAAAGTAGATAAGATACTGGTCATACTAGAGTGAGAAAGGCTGTGTCAGCAAAACTACTGTACAAAATTTAGAAATGATGCATTTTATTTCAGCTTCTCATTTGCAAAGGTAAATTGTGTTGATTTTTTATTTCTTGTACATTTAAGTAATATGGTCGTCATTATACATTGTAAATACGGTAAAGTTTGGGTTTCTTTTTCATTCACAGCACTCCCCCTCATGATAAGAGAAATATGTGCAGAAACATTAGTTGTCTAAGTTATTTTAATACTCTGACAGAGCTTGGGAGTTACAATGTATAATAATGCAATTATTGACATGTTTTAACGTAATTCGAAAGCTACTTTAAAACCCTTGTGCACATGTTGCCTTTATCCATTGATCCATACAGACACGCAGCCAATATGGATCTGGATTATGGAGCATCCATTATCGACATTATAAATTCAGACTGTCTGTTTTCTTGAACAAGGGTTAAAGCAGGGAATTGCGACAGAAATCCGATAAATACTGTGCATGTGACAGAAAACATCACAACAGGAAGAAATCTCATTTTTCTCTGGCCTGGGTATGTCACTGAGCAACTCCTGCCGCACACATCCCCTTTTGTCTGCCTTTGCACCGAATCATATAAATCTGGGTGAACGAGGAGCTTGGTGCTATTTGTCCACTTTATAGTCAGTCAGCTGCTGTGATGAAACAAAAACTCAACAGCAGTCTTTTCTTGGCATGCCTGGGCTTTCTTTATCTCCCATTCTTCTTCATTTCCCAGCAAAAGGATGGAGGTGCCGGTTGTTCCTCCATCCCGTCCCACCCTGCCCTCTTGCTGTGTTTCATAAGTTTGGTTTGCTTGGCCAAGCGGGAACAATGCCAGCTTAACTTGGGTAGCGGCCAGTACTGTAATACTCAGAGAAAGATTGTCTCTGTTAACTGCAGTGTGGTCTGTTGAAAGTGTTGGGAGGAGTTTGGATGAAATGATTGCAGCATACAAGGATTTCAGGGTATGAGGAGACAGATTGTTGACATCTGAGAGTCAGGAGTTTGTCATGCATGGAAAACCTGGCACAACAAAAAGAACTGAGGGCAGACCACAGTCTGGACTGGTGATAATTATCAGCTATTTCTTTGTATCCTCTTACTTCTTAAGAACATTAGGGAGGGAAACCAGTCCACCATTCCAAGTTACAACCAGCTGCAGCCAATAAAAACTATACTTGTTGGTCTCAGTCATTTTTTTACAAGGTGTTTGGTTTAAATGAAATTGGAAAGTGTGAAGCTGGCAGAATTTCAAATGTTTCCAGCCAAGCAGAGACATCAGTAGGTGTGGTTGCTTGTACCCTCAGATTGTTCCTGTTATCTAGAACTAGAAAATGAAATCACATAACAGTTCTGATGACGGCCTTGGATTTGAAATGGTTTCATAGCCCAATGAGCACTGTATAAATGAGCCCCCCTGCGCTCTTCCCAGTCGGGGCCAATCATAAGCAGTGCTCACGACGTCCGCGGGAAGTAGGCAAGCAAGTTGAAAAGAAAAAAATGTTCCATGTGCAGCAGCCCACAAAAGCCACAAATCATAATGCCTGAAAAGAAGCAGCTGACGTTTGTTTCCCCCAAATGAGCCACAGCTTTTTTTAAAGCGTGGTTCTCTGGAAATTTCATCCAATCCACATTCAGAGTGAGGTGCTCACTAAGGAGAACCATCTGTGACAAAAGAATGTGAGGCTTGGATAGCAGGGGCGAGTTTTTTTCCCTTTTTTCCTTGAAAGGCTTTTATGGCAGTTCATGTTCTGCCAAACATTCCTGCCTGCTGGATCTCCAGTAAAAGCATTTCCCTGGCCTGCAGGCATTTAAAGACACCTCCGTCTTTACATGCTTCAACGTGGTGGATTTTTTTCTGAAATATCTTTCAATAATAATTGCAATATTTTTTGGGGACTACCCGAGGGGGACGGCAGATGTTGCGTAACAAACTGGGTGATCGACTCATAGGTGAGTCTTTACCCACCACTCCCCCTTCCCCAGTCTACTACAGAGGCCAAGTAGGCCAGGTTTTGCTGCAGCACCATGGATAAATGAGGTGCAGCTACTCCAAGCACCCCTTCCGAGGCAGGAGAATATATATATATATCTGTTTACTTAATTATGAAATTTGTCAGACAGTTTACAGGGGAACAATTGTGTGTGTGTGTGTGTGTGTGTGTGTATGTGTGTGTGTGTGTGTGTGTGTGTGTGTGTGTGTGTGTGTGTGTGTGTGTGTGTGTGTGTGTGTGTGTGTGTGTGAAGGGCATGGAAAGCAAGGCCTGGGCCATATGGCCAAAAATATATCAAGATAAAAATGTGCATATCAGTTGATATCGATAATTATTAAGAATTATTATTTCAAAGACAGATTTTTGCTCCTGAGTGAAGGTTGTGGTTTTAAACTCTTCTTTATGAACAGAGAATGACAAACACATGATAAACAGCAAAACATTTTACAAATCTAAGGTCAATTATATTTCCTCACTCTGCTTAAACAATACATAACCATTATATTGATATACTGTATATTGGACTTTTACTATATTGCCATTGATGGCAATTATAGTTTGATAATTATTGATGTTGTTTTATCGCCCAGTCCTAATAGCAAGCTGTTATTCAAATGTTTTATGGTACAAAGAAGAGTGATATGGATATTTGAAGGTAAAATTATGTTAAAAGGAATCTTAAATGCTACGTTCAAAAGTTATTATTGTGCTTATGAATAGTCATGAAGTGTTGAATTTTGAAGGGAGTTATGCTTATTTTGAGTCTGAGTTTGTTTCTGTTCAAATTGATTGTACATTTTTTTCACTGATCATATTCAGATTGATAAGGTCCTGTTAGATAAAAAAATTAATTAAAGTAGAAACACAGTTGTTAGAGAAGACGCGTTAGACATTTTCTTTCTCAGCACAACAAGCTAAAACACAACACACACACACACATATAGTTTTTACACCTCATGAAGTTAATATGCCAAACATGCATCGAATTGGAGTCGTGTTTCTTGCCACCTAACAGATCAAGCTCCAGTCTTCAGTCATCCAGTGTATATTACATGTGGTTATTGAGGGGAATATCTGGCTTTAGTTACTACATTCTCTACAAGGCTCACTTGCTTATCGCTAATTTACCTGTAGGGCAGATAAACAATGCGCTGAAAGACGCTGGAAGTCTCGATTGAGCTGAGAAAACAATGGCAAAGCTATGAGGTTAATATCTGAAGAAACACACCTACACCTGTTTAAACTTGGTTTGAAATACGCAGAATATAAAATGAGATTGCACAACTTGGCAACATGATTTAATCTGACAATATAGGTTGAGAAACAAGTCATTTTCTCTTCTTTTTCTCAGATTGAAAATCAAAAAACTAAAACCATTAGCACCCCTGCAAGGGTTGTGCTCATCCAACAAGAAAAGTGTGAATAATCTTGAGTACAGCTTCCTTGACATCTGTCTGAAGAACATGCCTTTGGGTTCCACTAGAGCACAAGTGTGAGAAGTGAAAATTGGGGGCTGGTGTTGTGAAAGTCGTGCAAAGTCATCGTGGAAGAAAATTTCAAAAATACAATGAAAATGTCAAAGCCACACATTCTAGCCTCTTAACAGTAGCAGCACTGGTTTCAGCACTGGCATTTTTAAGTGTCAAATGATATAGGTCAAATAGTAGCCCATGGTAAAGGAAGGATCTGAGAGCTGAGGTGAGACTCGTCATCATCATCAGGCTGTTGATGTTTAAATCTCACTGAGCAAAGGCTAATTACTGCTAATATGTGGAATATTGCTTTTGATAATAGTTTCATAATGGGACTATCCTTCAGTAAGTTGTGCTGCAGTGCATCATTATAACTCTCACCTTTTTAACACTGTTATAAATTCCTGCTAAATTGGCCACTGAAACAAAAAAATACCCAAGGGAATAAATTGCTTTGAAAATACTCAGTTTAGATTTATTCATAAATGTTGTGTAATTGCTCCCTCCAGGAAAACACACACACACACACACACACACACACACACGCACACACACACACACACACACACACACACACACACATCCGGTGTATTGCTCAATTCTTCCAGTTGGTCTTTTTGGGTCTATGTAGGTCAGTGCTGTAAGCAGGCCATCTGGGCTATCACTGCCCTGGCTGAGGTATCCATTACTTGGCACTCTTTGTATGTGTGCGTGTGTGTGTGTGTGTGTGTGTGTGTGTAAGATATCTTTTATCTGTGGCTTGTAATTAGGTGTATGTGTGTGTATTTCTCTGACTTCATGCTCGTATGTCTGGCGGTCTTCTGATATTCTGTCTCTTAATGAATATTGCTTTCTAATATTGCAACAGATTATTATTTTCTCATTAAGGTCATGTTGGTATTTTCTCATTAAGACATTACTACTGTGTGACATCCCCCCCTTCATTCATTTCATTAACATTTCTGACACAGAGGCCTCGGCCAAAAAAAGAGGTTGTCAGTGCAAAACATGACTCAGCTCTTGCCACAATGCAAAACTACGTCATCCATTGTTATGTTGCAATGGCCACAAATTTGTCTAAACATACATTTCTGGTAGTTTACTTTGCGATGTAAACAGTTGGGATTCTGTTGCTTTCCTGACAACTGTCGTCAAATGGCATGTCACTGTGACAACTGTGACAAATCCTGTCCCATGCTATTAACCTACTACGTAATGTTCAACATTTGCTACACCTGTTATTCAAATCAGTCCCCGCTCAACGTATTTCACCTCACCGCCTGACAAGGACCTGAAGCAACATGTACCATATAAGCCCGACTGACCCTTAGTCACGCTTCTCATCTTGGTTATTGTTGCTTTAACTGTCAAGCGTTCTGCAGCTCGCTGGATGCTAGCAGTTGCAGCTCACACCAGAGCAGCCAAACGCACAGTAAGATTCTTTACACCTTTTGTCTTGTGTCACCCTCCTAACACTTGAGCATGGAGAGAAATTCAAAAACCCGTAGACCTGCTGTGCATGGATACTATTGCTCAGTGGGATGGGTTTTCGAATGATGTGGTTGCTAAAGTTTGTTTACTTCAGCAGCGCCGATGTTTTGATGAAATTCAGTTTCAAACAGTAGAGGAGAACAGCGGTACATTTCCTGATCCACAGCAGATTTCCTGTACTACTGGTCATTGTCACACGCACCACAAACGTTTTCAGACATCTGGAAAATGTCAGCACAAATGGGTACGGACTTTGTTAGGAGTTTGCTATTCACATATCAAGAACGTAGCAGGAGATTCTCCGGTCAGATGCGGTCTGACACAGCTGAAAAATCTACGTGTTCAGGTTAGAGGTAGCACAGCAGGCAACAGGCAGGAGGCAGGACATAATGCTAATGCTGGTTGGGAGCTCTCTCTGGCTGTCTGTCCAAGTTGACACTGACATCAGTGTCTTCTTTGTGTATGGCACTTCTTTTTCATTCAGATCAATTTCAGGGTATAATCCAGAGGTTAATACATGTCTGAAAGCAGCTCATGCAAGGAGTTACTGAACCTAGAAAGAGTTTCTATGTTCTTTGATAATGTGACAGTTTGAGACAATTTCCATACCAAAGCTACAGCTATGACTCTAAAGCATGACTCAACAGGTGTAAAGCTTAGATAACCTCTTTCCACTCAGTGGCCTTTACCTCTGCAGTGATGTTGTGCAGTCGGGCTGATAACGTAAACTTTTTATTGTACTACTTATCAGCACTGAGAAAAACCCTGTACCTAAGTTAACGTCCTCAAATCAAGTTTTATTATCAGTTAACATTTTTATCAGCTCAGGAAACAGAAGTATTTGTATTCATTTTATTTAAAGTGTGTTCCTGCTGACGAGAATAAATGATTACACAGCCTTTCATTTGCTATTCAACTGATTGACGTTAAAACAGCCACATTTGTTTGTGTCTCTGTGAACAACTGAAACACCAAAATATTAGCATAGGAAATGACCCTAACCCTCTGCTGACTTGATGTTGTAGGTTTTAGGGAGTGGTCTCACAACAGCATCAACACCAACATTTATATTTCACTTCAGCAGTGAGGAGAGCAAACAACTACATGTCAGCTTCACCAGGCCGTGAAATTACCTTAATTTCGTGTAGCCCACAACACACAGACTGACAAATCATCATGTTCCCTGCCATGGCGGAGCTGTGTGGGTGTGGAGGATGAGGCTGGTCTGGTTTGCTTTTTTCTGGGTGTGGGAGTATATCTGTAAGTGTCTGATTGTGTATGACATTTAAGACCCTGGACATTTGACTCAACCACTCACATCCACTCGGTCAACATGGATTGCCCTGTTTCATGCAAACAAACAGTAATGAATATAGTGTCAGACGAAGCTGAGCAGCCACAATGTTACTGTAAACTGCATGTATGCATGTGCCAAATTGATCATCTTTACAAAAGATATCAAATAATTGTAAAATCAAATGAATAAATATGTAGCTAAAAAAAATGTAATAAAAATGATCACTGTGGGTGCTTGTTGGACTTGTGTATTTTGGACAAATTTGAAAAGAGGTCATTTAAATGTTGTAATTTTTCTGCAGTCATAGCATTCAGTGCCTGAACGCAGGGTGGTCTCCCTTAAAAACTAAATCTCTGTATTAATCATTTCTACTTTCTGCAGCGTTTACTTCTCCCTGTCCTGCTGTTATTGCAGCATGTCTGTAGATAAGTAGCTGAGGACCAACAATGCTGGTTGTTGGGTATCTTGACCCTGGGATAACTCACAGAGTACTGTGGTTACAGGACTGCCCATTGGTGTGAGTGCTAGCTAGTGCTAAAATAGCATTAAGAAAAGTAAGGTCTGGTGGGAATCATTGCCTGTGCTAAGCTAACTAGCTTCCGTTTAGGAACATGTGAGCTAGTTAGCCTAGCGTGCCTGCTTAACTGCACCTTCAAATTGGAACGCACTTTTGAAAGCACCATGGAGACTCCCAAAGGTTGGAGGTAGTGGACCGGCCATATTGATTTTATTTATTTTTGTATCCATGGAAATTTAATCTTTAGCCTAATGCCAACGCATGGTTAATACAATGAAAGCACATATACATAATTATATATAATTGAAATGGTCTCTAATTCAGTTCCAGATACACATGCTCTTCTACACATATGCTCACAGAAGAAACATCTTATTTTACAGTGGCATATCAATGTATTATTATTATTGCTGGCATGCATACCTCTTGTAGTTTTCAAGTTATAATAATTGTAACATTTGGTCAATCCGTTCACACACCTTTGCTATAAACCTTGAGCGTTTGACAGTGAAACTTTTTTCATAATGTAGCACATATTGAATATAAGACTAAATGCAGTCGCATCTCTGCATTTCTTTTTTTTTGACTCCACGAAAAGCGTTGTATATAACACACTGCAATGGAGGTGTATTAAAGACAGTTTATATGACAGATTTGTCCTGAAGGGGGATCATCAGCATTTCTATAATATACACTTGGCCAAAAACAAAAGTGAACTCCCACAACTGTCAGTGGCCCTGGTACATTTATTTATGGTTATGTTTTGGTTGGTGCTGTGGCTGGCACATAACCCTAAATAAATGTAACAAGGAGTGTTGACAGTTTGTGGGAGCTTGCTTTTTTTCCGTCCACTACTGTAACTGCTCAAATGCCAAGAAAAAAAGCAGCAGCTTTACCATTTATTGCTGTTCTTGTTTCTTGGGATCATGGCACATAATATGCTGCTTATTCACATTTTATCTTCACTTTCTTTAATCAGGGTTTTGGATCTGCATTTTTGTAAAAAGACTTGTAATCTGGTGCTTAGTGTCTTCTTTAGAAAACACACCCATACAAAACCCTGATTGAAATCCATCTTCTGATCCTTTTAAAAAGGTGATGTGATAATCATTATTTATTACAACTCTCTTACTGTAGGCTGGTCACCAGCTTTTGCAGCCTGTTGTTAGTCAGGTTGTAGCAAACAGAGGTTTGAGTGCAGATTGGGGAGGACACAGCAGATTGTTGCAGCCGTGGATTAGAAGCTGAGCTCAAGGCAGCTGATCTGACAGAGAGAGCCTTTCACTGGGGCCCCCTGCCATAGCAACATCTAAAGCTTTTTTTACACACACACACACACACACACACACACACACACACACACACACACACACACACACACACACACACACGGTTTCCTGTGTGCAGTGGGTATAAAGCAACCAGCATCAGACTGGAATGCTGAGCCCGAGTGTGGAAAATTGATTGGAATGTTGTGTAGGCTGCATGTGTGTGAGGGTGTGTGTGTGTCCATGTTCACATAAGCCAGGTTTGTGTGTGTACGTCTGTGTGTAACTGGAGGGGGGCAGGGGAGTTATGGCTGAGACACTGATAAATGTAAAACACTTACAGCAGTTAAGCAGTTTAAGTAAAGTCACATATTTGCTTACTTTCGAAGAGTGAACCTCAACAAGTCATGGTCTAGTTAGCCTAGCTTAGCATAACCACTGGATGCATGGACAGCAATGATAAAAACACATATATCAGCCCCTCTAAAGCATAATAATGTACGAAATAATATAATAATAATGTACAACTGCAACTCATTCTTTGACTTGTTGTTACAATGAGGTTGCCAGGTTTGGTACCAAAACCAAAATCAATATCCCCTGTACAGTGCAGATGTACATGCAACTCTTGGACAGATTGCAAGGCAATGCAACATAATGCATACATTCAGGGTCTCCACAAGATGAAACCTAATGGCCATGATGATCCTCTGATTTTTTTTCTCCAGCTCCCCCATCAGGTCCATTTTTTTTTTTTCATTTAATGTCCAAAAACCTGCAAGGCTAATGAGCTCACATCTACATGGTGCACACGTACCATTTAAACATTAGCATATTAGCAACCATTAGCATGGCTGAAGACCAGCAAAGCATGAGTCCACATGCCAACATACTTGTCACACTTGTCCCTGCAGAAGTTGCTATTACTCTGTGACACTGTAGTAGGCGCTGTGGTACAAGTCTATTGTTTGAAATGTTTAAGTCGCTACGTTTCACTGTTGTGCAGCACATGTCGTTTCCAACCTAGTTCCTTTAACTTCTAATCTTTAAGTATATGATAATTATCTGTCTGCTGGTAGGATTAGGAATGACTGAGATGAGCCAATGATTAGGACAGAGGTTGGACAGACTAGTGAGTTAATTATCAACAAAGTGCAGCACATCATCAGCACAGCCACAGATCCCAATGTTGTAAAGAGGTACATTAAGCCATGCAGTCACAATTTCCTCATTTCAGAGTGTTACAGTTGGGTGATTCAGCCAGACTTAATGGTTTTACATTTTTGCTTATGTACAGATTAACCGCACAAAAACATTTTACAAACTTTCCAAATGTCTGAACTTTGATAGGGCCAGACAAGCTATTTACCCTGCTTCGCATCTTTGTGTATAGTTTATTTTCAAGTAACTTTGACCTGTGTGTGTTTGAGATTTTGTGTGAGCCCCAAAGTATAGTTGTGTAGATGTGTGTATGTAGTCATGTATGTCTGTGAATGTGTGTACATAGCCGGGGATTCCTGTGTACGTGTATGTGTGTGTGTGGGTGTTTGTGTGATATGCATCTTTGTCAGTGTCACTGATACAGCTAGACCATAAAGGCCATCCATGCTGCTTTACCCTCCCCCACCCCGCCATCTCTCTGTCTGTCTCTCTCTCTCTCTCTCTCTCTCTGTCCACCTCTCTCTGCCGTCACTCTCTGACCTGCATTCAGTCGCTCAGCCCCCTGGCCTCATCAGAAGATGTTGCTCTCTCTCTCTCTCTCTCTCTCTCTCTCTCTCTCTCTCTCTCTCTCTCTCTCTCATATGGCTGCTAGAATAAAGGCAGCACTGTATCCTACAAAACCAATGATGATGTCAGCTTGTTATTGACTCTCCCAGGTCTGAATGACTGAGCAGAGGATGGGGGTGGGGTGGAATCTATCTATTGCAGCGAGGTGACCAGCCAGGCACAAATGAGCTCAAGTGTGTGTGCGTGTGTTTCTGTGTGTGTGTGTGTATATGTGTGATGTCTGTGTGGTGTGGGGGATGGGTGGGATCCTGCAGTCCTCGTTTCCGCAGACATAATCTGTCCCAGTTGCTGCACACCTCTTACAGTTTACAATAAGCTCTCTCTCTCCCTCTCTCTCCACCCCTCCCCCACGTCCTCTCTCTCGTAGAGATGGATGATTCCATTTGAGTAGCGCGCGAGAGAGAGAGACGGACATAATGGGCTGTAAGACAAGAGAAGAAAGACGGAAAAGACTGATAATAATAAAGTGAGCTTAATGCCACCTTTGGTGAAATGACCTTGCCTGCGAGGTCAAACTGCTTTAATTTTTTTTTGCCCTTGTAATTCGTCTATTTCTATTTCTTCTTTTTTTTGTATATATATTTTTGGGGCTTTTTCGGCCTTTATTATATTTGGATAGAGAGCTAGCTGTGAAGAGGGGGGGCAGAGAGAGAGAGAGAGTGGGGGAGGACATGCAGCAAAGGGCCGCGGCCGCAGTCGAACCCAGGCAGCTGCGGATAGGAAACATGCGACACTGGCCTCGGCTACCAGTGTAGAAATAGAACCGATTTATAAGACTTGCTGACCCTTTACTAACTGCTGTTGTGCAGTTAAATCCTGCAAAATACAATGATGCAACCCCTTACATGCCTGGGAGACGAGCTATTATTAAAGCATGGGTACGTGAGTGGTCATGTAATATGCACTTTCAAGCGTGTTTGTATGGGCGGGGATTAAAACGGATATAGAGCCAAAACTCTTGGAGGGACAGATCCTTCTCGTTTCAAAATGTTGTTTTCAATGGAACATGTAGTAGTATGAATGGAGCCGGGTTTTAAGATAAGACACAGACAGTAGTTTGTAGAATACCACAAGAAGAGGATCCATCCGGCATAAAACAGTTTAACAAGATTACGCTGCAGCTAACAAGACGTTTAGTATTGTTAGTGAATTTCGTAAATGTTTATATTCCTAAAATGTTTTAGTTTATAACATATGTTTATTGTTTTATACACAGTGTTAAACACATTGCTTTTATTCATAAAAAGGTGATAAGAAATAATGATCTGAGTGCGTCAAATATCTGTGGCTAGTTTGGGTAGAGTAGACAAAGGCTTTATGGTTTGAACTCTTCTTTTAATTTACGGCGGAGAAATGAAAATGATGTCCACGCTTATCTGCACATAGAGAGGCCATGTGAGATCCAATCACATGTGTACACTGATGACATGTGGAGACACATTCTAATGCCAGCTGTGAACTGATGTACTCAGAGCGGTCCAAATGTGATCAGACCAACGACGACGCATGTTAATGCCACGTATGAACAGAGTGTATGGAACATCTATGGGACAGAGACCTACAGTCTACAGGCAAAATGCCTTTTGTTAAATGGACAGATGAATCCAGCAGTGTTACATAATCCACATATTTATGGGCTTCTGTTACATGGATTGAGATCCACACATTTGAGCGGCTCCCACACACTATTTGATATTCACCCCAGGGTTCTTGGTCATTGCTTCCCTCCCTCAGAAATCTTTCTGTGTGCTCTTCATTCTGAACCTTTTAGCTTTTATATATTTCAGCTTAGGCATTGGCTTCACCCAAAGAGCACCCTCACTTTTGTTTTTCTTAGGTTGTCCCTGCATAAATGTTGCCCTTGGGATATCAGAATATAAAACATTTAACAAACTCTGAAATGCAATAGGCCATTCTGCATAATTGGAAATAAATGATTCAAAATAAAAAATGCTACAGTGTGTCCTCACTCTGTGAAGTTCACTGAATACCTAAGGTTCTGTTATTGTCTTTTTTATACTTCCACCTTTCCTGACACATCCAATTTCATTTTCTGTTAATTATGTTTTGGGGAGTGACCATTTTAAAGCCATGGTTTGATACCAAGCAGGTGGAGAAGTGTCACCCTCCACTTAAACACAAGCTCTTGTAGCTGCATCATATTCTATTTTAGTGAAGATGCTGTCAGTGCAGAAATGTGTAACTTTTGTTCCTGTTATAAATATCCCAGCCAGAGCTGAGCTCATAGTTTGCAAGTCCAAACACGTCTCAACGTATAGGTTCAACTTGGCCTAAAAATAGATTCAGATGCTGCTGAGTAAACTGGGATCTCTTTAGAAGGTTGAAACCACAATGTAACATTGGCTGTTGTTTTATATGCAGCTGAGAGATTCTATTGTTGATAAACTGGACATAGGATGATAACTACCCATCAAAATAGTTTATCACTAAATATCAAAATGTGCATTATGATCAATCTTGATAATTCCTCCTTAGGTCATGGACCCAAAGGTCTTGACACTGTTGGGCCTCAAAAAGATTGTTCTCCAACTGTCAGAGTGTCACACTGCTCAGCCTCCTTGGGACAGTTTACTTCATAGTGCTGGAAAAGAGGCTCAGACTAATTGTTAAGCCATACAGTCTATGTGTGTTTTGTAGACTTGGAGTAAGCTTTTGACTGTGTTCCCTGGGGATACCCAGTGGGAGAGCAATAAGAGCATTTGCTTAGCATACTGCTATTACAGCCTGGTCCTGGATAAGCAGAAGAAAATGGATGGATAGAATGGATGGTAGTGAGCTATATCTATTTATGTTTTGCCTTCATATTGTATATAAATATGTCTGTATATTTCTTTTTAAATCTTGTCTTAATGCTAACGTTAAGTACTTTAAATTGCAGTGTTGGGTCTGGCTTCTTTTCTGCTCCGTAATGTAGCCTGACAATGCAGCCTGCAGCAGCTGAGTGGTCCACTTCAGATCATGACCACGGCTGTGTCCAAAATCACCCACTCACTCACTCGCCCCTACTTAATTATATAGGGTATATATAATCTATACGACCTACAGACTATTATCTGTACCTGCAGCTCTGACTCCAGAGGTTCTGGTTCTAGAGGTTTCTTCCAGTGAATGAGGGAGTTTATTCTCTCCACAGTAGTGGACTACATAGTGATTAGACATTACGGACACAGCCCATGTCTCATTGGCTGAACAAGCACAAAGATGTACCTCACCTTCAGCCTTAATCGGTTCAGTGTTCATACACATCATTCCCCCTGATGTCTCCTCTTTCAAATGGGTTCCTGTCCTTTCAGTAAAACTGATTTTCAACATTTAATAGCTCTAATTCCCTGATCCATTTCATTTGAGTCACAATTTTTTTTGAAGTACATACGCACAGTGCTGACTAGTGTTTGGCTTTGTAATTGCAGCATGAAATAGAGACACCAGTGCACCAGTAATGCTAACAATGGCGAAGGCCCACTTGTGTAGCCTACAGTGTTGATTCTATGTAGACAATACCTGTACATCTGTATGTAGATTCACAAGAGGGGTATAGGGTTGTCGTAATGAGCAGACTCTGCTCTGACTGGAAAGTTTGCTGATGTACCTGATGCCATCAATCACATGACTCTTTTTTTTATGTCCATCTTAACCCATTCTCCGAGCCTGTTGAACCCAAGTGTGTGAACACAGTGTAACACATGTGCAGCATGTTACCAGAGCAGCAGCACCGGCAGCTTCAGTGCTCCGTCTGTGTCTGCTCAAGTTCTTATATTCGCCGTGTGGGGAACATTGAAGTATGAGCCAATTTTTTTTCCAATCCACTCAATATTTGTCGAGACATTTAAATCCAAACCAAATTTGTGGACCCACTGACGCTGCCATCCCTGGAGCAACGCTGCCAGTATGACTAAATAATTGCCACAGTTCCTTGGTTTATAATAGTTGTATACAACAACCTCCAGTGAGAATAGTTGCAAGATTTTAGTATCTATCTTCTGTGTTATTGAGAATTATCTGTGCTTTGAGCTTCAGTGGAACATTTTAAGCAGCTAAAATCACTGCTGCTGACACAGGGTCGGTTTTATAACTCTGGCTTGTTTGCACGCTCTGGGATTTATTATTGGTGGGTGTTTCCCCCTCCACCCCTCAAGATCGCTTCTCTGTATTTTCATCTCCCTTTCACTCAGGAGAGTCTTTAACTGTCTGAGCTGGATACCCAGTTGTAAATGTTAATGTATAACGCGGTGAGCTGGGAATCGATGAAGATATCAAACCGACCAGTCTCTCTTTGTATTATCAGTCTGATGAGGCAGAACACACCATGTTGCTCTCTCTCTTACTCACTCACACAACTCACAGACACACAAGACACAAGTCATTTCTTCCTGTTTTTCTTCTCCCCCTCACACACCCACACGAAAAGCCCACACACACACATTCATGCAAGATCTGTTTTTCTGTGTCTCCATCTCTGCCGCACTGAATAATTTAATCACTTAACAGAAACAGCCAACCATGCTATTCCAGTCTCCTCAGTAGAGGGTAAATTATAGCTGTGTATGTCAGCGATGGCTGTAAGGCCTTATGAAGACATATTATGCAGGCATGCTTTGTTGAGACCTTGTCATTGTCAAAGCACTAAATATGTCAGAGGTGGAGTGAAGTATTACATGTCCTTTGAAGTGGATATAGTATAATGATGCTGTGGATTTTTAAAGGCCAAGGCTGTTATAAGTTGATGTGTGCAATGACTGAAAAAAGTGACCAAAGGAGGTGTGGGTTTGGCGCACTTCTTACTGAGAGGATTTCCAGACTAACTGAACGCATATATCCCAAAAGGGAAAAAAACTGTGCCATGCTTGTGTTTCTGTCCAAAAAGCAAATCTAAGTCCAATATTCACTTTCTTTTTGCTCAGTTTTTGATCCCCACCTACCCCTGAGTGACATGTCAGGCTCTTTAAACCACTAAATGCTCCACTATGTTCGCCAGATTGTCACTAAATGTGTGTTCCACTTGCTACCAAGTAGATTAAAGCCCCCCAAACTATGGAGTTTCTTTCCTGAGCATGGCCTTTCATTTTGAGAGCATTATTTCTTCATTTCACAGTCTGTAATGTTTTCCCTCAAAACAAACACTGCTCACGTGCAGATCTGCTCTGCTCCTGCTCAGTTTGTATGCACTCAGACACACTGCAATGTCCTGCATTTGTGCTTCAGATTGAGTTTCAGGCTGCCTGTGTGCACTCACTGAAAGTCTGCTCTCAGATTTCGGCTCTCATTCTCTGATTACTGTCAAAACCCTCCAATTGCCAAATGTTGTCCAATCGTGTGTTGTATAATGTGTTATTTGTGTATCGCAGTGTGACTGAATAGGGTTAGGGTTAGAATGATCGCACAAAACCTTACAATAAAATGCGGTTACATACAGAGGCTATACAACAACAATTTAGTTTTGATACATTCCTGTGTACCTCATTTTTGATGGCAGTTTCATCACTTCCCCTTGCCTAAGCAAAAAGCTACTATACTGTCATATGGCGAAAAAAGAAATGAATCAATATTTTCTGAGAGGAATTCCAGTTTTTCAGGTTACGACTCCCACTGTTTCCCTCCAGGTGAGCACACGTGAAAGAACAAGTCACCTTACACCTCTCGGCTAAATCAGAGTTCCGTGCGTTGGTTGGGACAGACATCAGAAAGAATAAATGGCACATTGTCATTCCTCCATAACTAGTTTTGTTACATTCCATTCACTTATCACTTCAAGAATCTGCATGTTTAAACACAGACAAGTTTTAATACTTTGAAAATACATTGGCAACCTTGTAAGAATGGCTGTTTTATAGAAGGCCCCGTTACCACGCGGTATTAATATGTGATTTGTGACTGGCTGCACATTATTTTGTATAAAGACATTTGATTCACTGGCCTTTGCTTTCAGACCTGGTACTAAGGAGAGTTGACTTTCTTCCCATAATTACTAGTCTACAGTATGCAATTTAGTTTTTAAAAAGGTGTGTTACAGGGAATGTTGCTGCTACTATCTGTTCCTTTTACCAGAACTTTGTAGTTAGCAGGAGGAGGTGTAGTCAGGGGACCCATAAACCTGCTTGCTTGTATTTATTTATTTTTTTGACAAAGTATTCAGACTACACAATGCATTATGCATTGTGCACGTATTTGCACCTGCATCAACATAACTTTTTGCCTCACACAAACAAGACATCCAGATACAGATCACATTCGTATGCAGGTGTTAATGCTGCACGAGTATCCCAGGAGGCCATGACAGCATTAAAGTAAAGTATTCACTGTGTCACTTTAAAGTGTCTGCTGTGAAAAAGTCCTGTTCATGCAAGCGATGCACTTATTCCTTTAATTTAGAGATAGTACACTTGTGTATTTCTATTATACTATATGGTACTTTATAGCTTCCATCTAAAACCACAAATTATTTTTAGATAGTATTTCTGTTTGTGTACCTATTTAACAAAGATATATGTACCTGTTAATTAGTGATCTTTGGAGGTGCTACAGTGAGATTATTTTCAACTGGGAACAGAGCCCGGCTAGTTGTTTGTAATCCTAATCTAAAATAATCACTGTTTTGCTCAAACTACATATTTAGCATACAGATAGTAGAGTAGTACTGATCTTCTCATCTCTCACCAAGAAAAACAAGTCAGTTGAATGCACTTATTGTAAGTTGCTTTGGATAAAAGCGTCAGCTAAATGATATGTAATGTGATGTAAAGTGTATTTCCCATAAATACAGAGCTGTCACTTTAAATGTCTTATCTTAAACGCAATAGCTTCGTGCCAAAATCATGATGTAACTTCTGCTGACTATTATTTGGTCTGCAGAGACATAAAAAAAAATAAAGGCTCACCTTTTGCACCATGAAAACCAAGCCAACGACACAGGTTTATAAGCCAAACATTCTCACAAAGTGAAGCAAAGTTCAACAGATTATGTCATCCCTGTAAACAGTCTAGGTAGGGAATACCTTTCAAATGAGATCACTTCTGTCTTTACGTCTTAACTGAACTCAGCTCTGAGCTCAGGTAATGTAGTTTGCATGTTGATTGTTGCATGGGAAGCTAGCACTTTACCTAGTGTAAATACTAATAGTATGCCAAATAAAAAAAAATGATTTCAGGATTTAAAAATGTATTGAGTCCAGGTCCTAAATTACAGTATTAAAGTCATATTCATGGTGAGACACTAATCAAAGAAATCACTTGTGAGTAGTGGTAGTGGAGTGGCAGCGGCGGCCTGAGTGCTGCAGAATGAGCAGCGTGAGAGTAAAACGGAGGCTAGGTGCTGCATATACATGCTGTGTTGTGGTTTCCCCAGAAAGTCATTACCCTGACAGTGGTCTGCTGCACCCTGAGGTGTTTCACTTTACACTTTGCTACAGTGGAGCTGTTTCTGCATCACTTTTTTCCTTTTCATTCATGGGCCACGACAGCAGCAAAATGACTTACCGCTGCCGCATTTCCTCTCAAAACAAAACAACTACAGGCATTAAAGTGTTCAAATGACAACTACGCATTAAACGATTGCCCCAATTAAAGTTGTAGGGTCCCTCTTGTACTAGAAACCTCCCCAGGCATGTGAGAATGCACACTGAGGAAATACACTGATGTCACCTCCGTATAAAAGTCATCACCCATCCTCCACTTTCCTTTTACAGCCATGCTCAAGCTCGCACTGTACACCACCCCAGGGCTTTCTGTCTGTCTGTGTGTGTCTGTGTATTTCAGGAGGGCCTTATCTGCACCCTGTGTGTGTGTGTGTGTGTGTGTGTGTGTGTGCTGATGAGCATATGCTTTCAGTTAATGCATACTGTACAGGCAAGCATGATTAGTTGACTGTTCTATTTCCTTGTTTACATCTGCAGATGGCTTCCTGCCTCTACCACCATCACGTCCAACTGATGACTGGGCCACTTGCATTCTTTGTAATTTACCATTGTTACATTAAAAACACACCCATGTCCACTTTAAGTTAAGTATAAATACGTCAAAAAGACCCTTAATACTAAAAATAAATATGAACTCTGCCATAATTCAAAGCTGAAAAATATAAACCAGCTATAATATGGTGTGATGACTTAATTACAATTTTTCTGAAAATGTCATGGCTTTCCACCCAGTTGGACGTTTTATGTGATTGGACGGTTTTCCCCAGTGGAAAGTTAGGCCTCATTCCAATGATTCAGCTTTTCCCTTCTGATATAAGTGAAATGTACAGGGCACTGAGTTCAGTGCTGATTGAACACACTATGACCAATAATAACTGATGAACGACAAAACTGAATTGCAGTTCAGTTGATAATAGCCAGGCCAAAATGATTTCCCATAGCTCAGCTCATGTGAGTGACGAGTTTCTATGTTCACTGTAAATCACAGGAGTAGTTGTTAGAACTTTTAATTACTGCGACTGTGGTTTGGGGTTTCCCTGAACTTACACCAATAAATCAGAAGATTCAAGGCTTGTTGGATTTATGGTCAACACTATGGGTTAATGGGAGTCCCACCATAGATAGCTGTGGTTTGGGTTTTGATCTATAGCCTGTCATCAACACCAAAACACTAGGTCTTCCTGAAAATAAACTAAATAAAGCAGCTTTCAGACATGCACTGAACTCCAAATAATCTCCCGCATTCTCCAGAGGGGCTGTGTTTGAGAATGCGAATGTCCAGACCCCAAGTAAAATCCCTGTCGAATGTCAAAATGAGCCCGTGTTAGAACAGAGCGGGAGATCATCCGCAGCATTCACTGCAAGCTAGTGGGTGTGTTGATGACATTTCTAACATGTGACGGACTCAAAAACGGAAGAAAAAAAGAATACTAATATCTTGGGATGAAAAAGCAGTGCAACACACATTGACGAAGCTTTTGGTGATAAGGGCCGACGCTGGTACATGTAATCTCTGGAACAGAATGAATGCGTTACATCCCGCCTCTGCCTCCTGTGCCACCAGTCACCTGAACACTCCGGAGATATCTGTGTTGTTTTGACTGCATCAATCCAAATGCATCATCACTGAATGATCAGAGACTCTGAAGAAAGTCTGGACTCAATTCTCCGGACATTCTCTGGAGTTCATGTCTGGAAACTGCTTAACTGAGCCTCAACTTGCTCCATGTTCAAATCAACCTTATTGTCATTCATCCACACGCACAGTATACGGCTGTACGAAATGGCGTTTCTCGAAGGCCAATGTGCAAAAAAGAAACAGTGCAGCATAAAAACGTGACATGTAAAACACAGCCAAAAAAATTAAAATAAAAACACAATTTTGTCTTCATATAGTGTATCTAACCCTGCGTTGTGTAGTAGGCGAAGGAAAAACACACTCCCTGGAAAGTATCTTTGAGCGGTTTATTCACAGCCACAGCAACAGCAGTAACAGAGGACAGGACATTCACAGAATTTCTCTGGCACACTGGCTCTCAGCATCTGTAATTGTGAAGAAATAACACTTTCCCGGTCTCACCCGTGTGGATACTGTAGGCCCAGTGCCTTCCCAAGGAAAGTCTGAAGCAAAGAGGAAGTACACTTCACAGAAGTGAGGGAAATGCAGTTTGCAAAATAAACCGCCCACTGTACTTCCATCTATAATCCTTAACATTTGACCCCTTAGGAAGACACATACACTGAGTATAATGGCCAACCTACGCATTTACACAACTATAAAAGAACATACGCACGAGATTTAAACACAAGTTAAGAAACAATACAAACATGAAAGTAGAACACTTTAAAATAAAAGCCTCGATCCGTCTGGGAATTTTTTTTAATTTATACTACAGTGTTCATAATACATACCACTACTACATTCACACTCAACATTATCAACCACTTCTATCTTTCGAGACGCTAAAGAAGTTCAAATATAAAATGTAAGCAATAACATTACACATTTTGATGTATTGCTTCAAATAAATAACCAAAAAACGTCCTTCTTCAGGCAGCTTTAGCGAGCAGACAACCTAAAGGAGCTATTTACTAACCATAATGTGGGGGTTGGGAAATCGCATAGGCGTCAAATGAACGTCAACTGTATATCTGCACATTGTTTTGTTGATTTCCCGCCAACCCCAGCCAACCACCCTCCTCCACACTGCGACACCCATTTTGATGTTTATGTGAGTGGAGCGCGCTTCCTGCAGAGCGGAGCCGGGGCCTGGCTCATTTTCGCCTGGCGGGTCAGCTGCTGTGTTTCAGTCTGGAGCCGCTGGCTGCTACTGAACCGTTTGGCTCTTTTCTCTACTAGCGAGCAAAGCTACAATCCAGAGACCTACTGTCCACCCAGCGCCTCTTTCCTGGGGATTTATCACTCTATGTGCCCGCGTATCCAAACACACCGCTCACTGGGGACCCCCGGCAGCGGCTGGCCGGCTCTGCGGGCCGTTATAACGCTTCGCTCGAGGTTGAATCAGAGGCAGAGAGCAGCGGTGGTGGAGGAGGAGGAGGAGATCCCATATTAGGAGCACAGAGGAGCAGGCACCCCCCTTGTGTGATCTGGAGCTTCTGGTGAGTGTTTATCGCCATTTTACCTTATTACCGCCATTATAAATGATGCCCCCGCGCACACCGGTGCCCGCTGACTTTAGACACTGGCCGTGTGCGCGTTACGGTGTCGCCGTGGACGTGTATTTGTGTGTTTTCTCTCCGGGTGGGGGATGGGCAGCGTCAGCGCGTGAGGGGGGCGCGCGCGCGGCGTGCATGTGCTCACAGGGCAGTTTCTCGTGCGTGGTTTGTATTTGTGATCGCGCCCTTCCTCCTGCAACTACTGTGAATTAAAGGATGTGATCTCTAACCCTCAGCAGTGGACACATCGTCTCCACAGATTCCACGCGGCTGGAATACACAATGAAATGTTGTGTGTGAACTTTTTTTACTCTACGCTATTTATTTTGGTGACTTTGGATCCTGTTTTTGGACATTATTAATCCATGCCCTTCTTTCTTGTTTACTTTGTGTTAGTTTGTACCTCATTTATAAGTGTCCCCGTGTAAGTGTTGTTTATAGAAGGCAGCAGAAATAACAGCATTCATAAATCAAAAGTGAAACTGCACAGCCAGGAATTTGTGCCACAGTTGTAGTGACTAGTTTGTGGAGTTGTGCTTTACAAGTCCATAGTTATTGTTTCATTGTAAACAAATGTTGCTGTTTGGTTTTGATTATGGTCTCCAGCGTACAGTAGATCCCCTAAATGTGCCAAAGTGCAGTGAACACTTTCATATTATTTTATTACCTTTGTGTCAAATCTCATTCAAAGCTTACTAGAGGGCTGTGCAGCTGGTTGCTCCAAAGCCATGGGTGGTGTGGGGGAGGGGTGAACACACACACACACACACACACACACACACACACACACACACACACACACACACACTCACACACACAGGAGGGCCACTTGCCAACCTTGTGAAGCTCAACTCAATGACACAATGTACCAGTCCCAGATAGGCCTTCAGTATCTGTGCAAGGAAGGAAAAGGTTGGTAGTAGAGCCATGCTAATCAGGTTAGGGCATTTGTAGGCATCCATTGAGATCTGAGTCGTATAATTTGGCTCATTGGCACAAAACACATTCTGTATGATACATTGTAGTAGCCTGTTGCCTCAATGATTCTTCTCTCTATAGCCTCTGTTACTTGGTTCTGATCAGATGTTGCTGCTAATATGTAAAGTGGGTTATGTAAATGGTAATGTATGAGGATGTGCCCTGATGTCTTAGAGGCGCTAAGCTCATTATTTAAATTATTGGAATGCCTTGGAGAGCAGTATCACACAAAAACCCTTGATCATCCAAAGACAAAAAATAGCTTCTGTTTATGTGATTATGTTGGTCTCTGTTTATAGTAGGGCCAGGCTGACCAATACTGGATTTCTTAAGCATTGGTATTCGTATCAGATAACAGTCTTTTAGTGGGCTTTAACGTAAACACAGAAGCACAACATCTGCTGCCAATATCTGTAGTTTTTTAAAGTTTCCCCTTATCACTATTTCCGTTACACCCCCCCCCCCCCCCCCCCACTAAAGTGAAAACACGGCTTATCATCCAGTATTTGGTGGTTTGAACATAGTGAATATATCCAACATATCTTTTTTTTTTGCTTTGATGTGATCATATGACAGGTCTGTTTAATCAGCTGTTTTGGATTTGGATCTGGCCAGTAAACCTCTGCTGCACAGGTGCACAACAAATGTGTAGGCTCTCTCCCCTTAGTGGTGTATTAAAGTGCAACATTTGACAGAACATGTAAGGCAACACGTACTCTTCTCTTCTGTGCTCGTATGTTGATGCTGGCTCAGTGTGTCAAGCAAGGACAGCTGCCAAACATGAAACAAGTATTTTTATGTGGCCACTGGCATACGTAGTCTGCAGCTGTTGGTACATCTTCATGAGATGAATGCTCAGATTGTCTCAGGTGCAACTATAGGCCCTGTTTGTCTTTGGTATTTGAAGAGAGTCTCCCTCTTTTTTGTCACCTCTTGAAAAACAATGCAAGAAATGCTCTATGCATTTATATATTGCAGAAAGAAAGACAGTGGAGCTGTAGTTAGTACAGAAGCTAAGTGGCTTTGACTGAATTCAGATGCCTCTTTACCAGAAACAAAAATCCAATTCATTCAGTCTGGAGGGGATACGTATCCCTGGATATTGCCTCTATTGCTTTTGTTTTTGTGCTGTCATGATCCCAGCCCTGACTTCTTTTAGTTTTGTATTAGTTAATTGTTACGACATGGTTGTTGTTATGTCACAAATGATTATACATTAAGCACTAATTATTTACTGGTTTGTGATGATTTGCTGGGAACAATACAGGAAGACAACGGCGTAGAAATCCAATAACCTGGTCTTTGTTGTGCTGTTACAGCTGCCTCTGTATACCCAATTCTCAATGTACACCAGATACTGTGTGCATCTTCGCTGACCTTCATCAAGAACAGGGTCACACCTGCACATGTAATGTGGGTTGTTTGATAAAGAAAGGTCTGACCAATTAATTGGTCAATTATATGCAGCATGTGCTGGGCTCCCACTCTGCTCCACTGCTGAACCTTTTAGCACATAACTTAATTTCAGTGAGCAACATTAATCATAATTAATCTGGCTTGCTATATTGTAAGCTACTGTCTGGGTGCTTAATCACACCCAAACAGACCCTGACATCAAGGAGCCTCCAGAGTGGAAAACACATTATAAAATACCATCTCCAAAAAGACCCCATTTCTGTCTTGTAACATCTTGACTGTTTGTCATGTAGCATTTAGCTGTTTCACATGTCTCTGCTCCACCTCCCGTCAGAGCATATTACATACATGTTACCACAACTATCCCCGAAACATACGAAATAGTAATCCAACATCATTCAACAATAAGTGCGGTCCAAAAGACCTTCTTGTTCAAAGGAATGGGAAAGACCCAAATGTATATGACCAATTATTCTCGGGGACTGCCATAATTGTTAGAGAAAATACACACAGTAATGTTTCTGTAGAATTAGGTTAGAAAAAAGGACGATGTAAAAAAATTACTTATTTAAATTAGTACATTTTGGGCCTGTATTAAGCTGAATAATATTCACCACATGCACATCAAATTGTTTACATGGCAACATCATAATAATCTAATTCAAAAGCCCAGCAACAGAGCTTACTGTTCTTAAAACCTAGTGCTTTTGGTTGTAGCCCATAAGTCTGTTATATTATATTGCAGCCGACTGAAAGGTGTTTCTACTATTATGTCCATCCTCTAGTGGATCTCAATGGCTGAAAGGAGAAAACAGCACATTCTCAAAGCCAAACTGTCCCTTTAGTACACCTACCAATCATTGATATCAGAATACATGATGGGAGTATATGAGGTTGCCAATATCAACGACAAATCAGTACCGGCATCTGTTTCTGTAAACACAAACCACTGCAGTGGCATGAATGGGTAATATCTTATCTTAGGTGAAGTAAAATAATACAAGCAACATCAAATGCCATCAGTTTCCTACAGTGTTGTGGTGAGTTAGTGTAATAAGGACTCACACGTCAGGTCTTGAGCAGTGTTTTCAGTCCTTGTAAAGATAAACAACAGAAAGCTTTGAGTGGCTGTATTTGACTTGTGTGTTTTACAATTTCCTATGCTGTCACTGAGAAAGATGCATGGCAATCTGATTAGTATTTGAAAGCTGAGGGTCACCGCTTGTTGACCATCCTCAGATTGGCCCATTTCCCTGACTACACTGCAAGCAAGTTTTCTATTAATGACCATCCTGTACCAGACACCAGCATTTAAAATGGAGCAGTGAGAGTAATCTGTGCTGCCTCTGTCTGTTTATAGTCACTCGTTTCTTTGAACAGCTTCACTTGGTAATTTCGACAGTGAAGAACTGGATGTGACCGGAAGGCTGTTTCTGAAATATAATGCGAAGACTGTGTCTTATATCCTGGATTTTCTAATTTGTCCTTGATGTTGTTTTTCCCAGAGCCAACAAATGAGCACATGACACAAGAATATGGTTAGTTACAGTGGAGGCAGCTGAGTCATGTCATCTACACAGGACACATTGATTAGTTGGCCTTATTAAATCACAGAGTGGTGGAGTAGTACAGTTACATAACCAGTGCTCGTCTGTGTTGTGAATTGAAACAGGAAAGGCAAAATGGACAAAGAAATGCAGTGAGTGAAAATGTCTTCCTTAGTTGGGTAATGGCCTGACATGAGATGGAAAGACACACAAATATGGATCAGCGCTTGATCCTCGACATGTGCACAGGTGATGAGAGATCTTAGTCATGAATTGAAATAAAATTAACCCAACCTGAGCAATAATTTTAGTGATGCCAGTACAGGGCTCCTAATTTGCTCATTTTTATTTTACATTAAAACGCAACTCTGGGGAAATGGAGCTCTTTCTTTGCAACGTGATAGGCTGTGTTAAAACCTGTTGTCATCACTGCCTCTTCTGCAGACTGATTATTAGATTCCTGCTGCTGGCAAAGGCTTTGAAATTCCATCAGTGTATTAAGTCCCTGCATAGTTTTAAGCCTCATGTTGCCAGTTTGCTTTACCAGTGTATCAAGTCGTAAGTTTGCGGCACATTCAGCGAATTTAGTTTTACCCGTGAAATAAGGCAGGTATCCAGAAATACACCAGCCAGGAACACCTTGTTAAGTGCACTCTGTAGTATTGTGCTAATCCACAATTACCATGCAAACATTGTGTTGTCATTTTTAATGCTAACACTTAAGGTACATGGCGTTCATTTCTTTGCACCATGACAGCCATTTAGACTGCGCAACACGTTTCTGTGACCTTTTTGTTTTAATGCAAGATCATGTACTGATTCCTCATCGAAACTGTCCCCATTAGAAATGTGTGACTGTAGTGGGACAGGAGAGTCTTAAAAATCTTTCATTTTCATCTCATTTTGATTTTTGAACCTTCTACATCCGGCGTAGAATAGTCTCAATCCCACAATGGTATGATTACGATAAGCCTCGTTTTAGCTCTCAATCACTAGCTATCTTACAGACACATTCCCATAGGTAACTTTTGCGTAAATTTCATGGAATCTTACCCTGATCCTAACCTTTACATCTGAATAAAAAAAATCTTATTTTTCCCAATTGAATACATTGCCTTTGTCCTTGATTGGACGACTTGTCTCCACTGGTGCACCTACTTATAGAATTTAGAAGCATTGTCTCCAGAAATGGTTGCAAAAAACAACTAAATGACTCAGTCTGAAGTCCTGCAGTAACTTGATGATTGACTAAATGAAATTGACCTGGAAATTTGTGATGTTGTCTAAACAGTTAAGCAATGGCTCCACAAAATAAACAGGATTCCCAGAAAGCAACTCTTGCTGTTTGTCTGACCATTGTCCTAAGTTGCCCTTTCATACTTGCAGCACACAACTGGAGATGGTCTGTGAAAGACTCACAGAACATACTTTGATTGTGGAGAGGGGTGGCACCTGGACAGAATGTGCAGGAGAGAGGTGATGTCAACACTCCTACTTTCTCGCTGGTCTGGACTAGCTCCTTTTCCCACATTAGCTCAACCGGACATTACACAAACTTTGCTCTTGGGAGCTGTGAACTAGGTTCTGTTTAATGTCCAGTGCAACTGATTCAGACGTTTGCTTTCGCACATAGAGCTCCTGCGGTGATGTCTAGAATATTTCAGGTTTGCAATGCATGTGTGAAAGTAGCTTTTGACTGTGATAGGTCAGGCCCATTCCCCCTCATTGGAACATAATACCGCATATTGTAATGCTGGAGTCTGATGGAAAGGTGTGGCCTAAATACTCTCGACACATACAGTAACTATGCATTCCATTGCAGCACAATAACACCATTAAGTACAACCTCCAAAATGAGTACAGAGTTGAATCAAAACCTGTCAGACGATGTTAAATGTTAAAACTCAGTGATCTGATATTTTGTGGTGTGGAAAGATATTTATATAAATTCATATTTTCTTTTTTTTTCTTTTTTACAAGAAATCAACATTTACAGTAAAAACATTGATGAGTTAAGATTGAGAAGCTTGATTATAAGCTAAATCTAAAGCATAGCTAGATTAATTTTCAAGCCACAACAACTGTAGTAGGATTAGCTTCATCGTTAACAATGTAATCTTAATAAGATTGAAAGAGGTGAAAGTTTAAATGTTGATTGTGTGTTGATTTTGGGAAGAGTAGTCAGAGTCTCAGCTAATCAACATATCTACTGTTTTAAACAACCACTTAACTGGGATTTGGGGGATTTAGAGCTCTGGGCAACTTGTCTGTTCAATTTGTGACGCTAACTTGAGCTCAGGCAGCTCTAGTGAACATAAACATCAAAAGAGTCATAAAATAGTCACATCAGTCGCAAGTTAGATCTGTCCTTCACTATTTGACTTTTACAGTCTATTGGCTCCATCTTACACCCAATGCAAAGAGATGCCAAATGGGACCGGAGGGTCTTAGTTAGTTTTAGTATCCAGTACCATCCAGTACCCTCATTCACCCAACCTCTGTCGTTGACTGCACCAAGGATTGGTTAGACACTCGCAGAAGTTTACGATTGTATTATTTCATGTGCTATCAGTGATGTTTTCATTAGATTTTGGTTATTGCCAACAGTTAATTTCATTGAAAAATCGTAAGTTAGTTTAATACACTGAAGATCTGCAAACAAAAAGAAAATCCAAACCAATTGGCACCATGTGAGGTAGGGTCGTAGTGAATGGGCAAATCAGTGGGGAAACCCACTGGCGTTATCAATGACAATACCTTATTTAAATTGAGCCAGCCAATGGCTGCGCAAATCCAAAGTATTTTTCCACCAGATATGGAAGTATCGGTAAGGTTGACAAATTATTAAAGGTGCAAAATGCCAATCTCTTTTATTTCTGTGTAGTATTGCCTTATTTGATATAATTTTATAATGCAAAACATCTCTCTCTCGCTCTCGCTCTCGCTCTCTCTCTCTCTCTCTCTTACACACACACACACACACACACACACACACACACACACACACACACACACACACACACACACACACACACACACACACACAAGCACACACAGTTGACAGCAGTCACATGGTGTGTGGCAACCCCAGGGGTCAAGTTCAACACTGCAAAGAATGCGTCTGTGCTGGGTGGGTGCCCCCCCCCCCCCCTTTACCCATAAGGCTTTGAAGTGTGCAGGCCTGCAGCTCCTCTTTCTCTCCACTGCAGAGAGTGAGGGTGATTATTCTTACCCTGCAGCTTCCGTCCCACATTGCCAGTACACAGCTTAGCCGCCTGTAACAATTAGAGGTTATTCATTTGAATATATTCCAAGTGATACAGGTTCAGATGATAATCCAGTAAGGTGACATTATTATGACTGATTTGGTTCAAATGTCCTGATATTAGGTTATATAGTTTTCATGTTCAGGCTCCATTTAGACCAACAGAAGTGCTTTCCTGTACATTTCCGTGAGGCCACAGCAGGAGTGCTGTGTAGATGGCTCTTTAAAAGAATATGATCTGAGCTCACCCTATAACACTGTGTAGTCCAACTTCATCCGGCTACAAACTGTGTTGGCCAGGCAGGTATCCAGAAATACACAAACCAGGAACACCATGTGAAGTGCACTGTGTAGTATTGTGCTAATGCAGAATTGCCATGCAAATATTGTTTTGTCACTTTTAATGCTAACACTTAAGTGTTTAATTTGATTCTGCATAGATTCTTTGGATTTGGACTGCCGACTCCTTGTTTCATTGCACTACTCTTTTTGTTACACATGTTGGATTTTGTCAATTGAGTGTGATTTTGGACTTGTCGCATGACTTGAATCTGAGATTGATAGGTATGTCTTAGCCAATGGGAACACAGTAGACTTGTGCAATTTACATTTATTATTTTATCCTGTGATTTAAGCACAAATAAGTACTGTCCCAACCGCGGATTTGGAGTATCGTTACAGCCCTACCATTTGTAAATATTACTATATAGTAAGGCATGACTCACCCTACTCTGCCTCTTAGTGGCCCTCTCTGATACTCTTATCCTAACTAACCAATCAGAGGCAGACTAAGGTAGATGATGCTTGCTGTCAATAACTGAATGGTGTGCACTAGAGGTGACTTAGAAGTGGGTGCTATGATGATTGAAAGTGGGCGTACGCCATATATCATCATATGCCCTGCACCAAACCACTGATTAAATCTTTAATCAGTCTTTATTCTTGCATTCTCCCAAACTGTTACTGGTTATCCTAATGTTAGCTCTGTTTGTATTAAGGCTTCAATATAAGTAGTGTTATTTTGTAAAGCGTTACTTGTTGAACAAGACACGCAAGTGTCATTAACCTTTGTTTGCTCTATAAAGATCCCTGCGCACTTCCAAAACTGAAAGATATGAACCTTGCACTGTTTACTGTACTGGTCCTTACTTATTGACACACCAGAAGGCTCAGTGTAAAGTTGAAACAGTAAGAATAGTATTTAATATAGAAGAAATGTGGTCATTATAATTATGTGTGATAGGTCTTGATTTAATTAAGGATGGACCACCCATACAGAGCTAAAATAATGCAAACCACAAGGCAGCATAATGAAGTGCCCCCAATCTTCCTTGGAATGTAAACACAGGCTTTGTTCAATTTGATGTCAGAAGCACTTGTAGTTTAATATTGTTGCCTTGGGTAACCCTTGCTTCTAAAAGAAGCTCTGTGTTCAGATTAGTGATTCTGCCTCTGCTGTGGAAGAGTCTCCACTGATAGCTGCAGGTATGACAGCATGACAACTGGCCTGATGTTATCAGTGCACACCTACTGCCTCTGTTGCTGCTTATCTGCTGCTTTTTCTGCTTTAGCAAGTTACTTCAATTGACTGTATTGCTGAGCATGTCAAGCTCTCTATTCTCACTTTTGGTTTTTAACCAGCATAAACAAAAGCAGACGTTTCATTACCATCAGCCTTTAGACCTGAAAACACAGTCTATCGCTTAACTTTTAATATTTCCAATTTATAAAATGAAAAATATATGCTCTTATTTGCCACATTCATAATATTATCCATAAACGTAAGAAAATCTGACACTGCCTTGGATATTGAGTTTGGCTGGAGTGTCTGGAACGCCAATTTGCCTGAATCCTATAAAGGGCAGGATAGGCAATGTTGGCCTAAACTCTGATATGGTAGCATCCAGGATGTCTTACATCATATTAACAAATTGTTTAGTTCTTCCTTTATTTATTTATCTGTTCATACATGCCAGCTACAGCCGCTAGCTGGGGTTTTTGGGATGTCTGTCTATCTGTCCATCCTGTTCTCATTAATGTGATATCTCAAGAATGCCTCAAAGGAATTTCTTAAAGTTTCAGAGGAGGAACTAAATGAGCATACTGGATGTATGTCAAATATATCCAGGAGCAGGACAAAGAATTATTCAATACAGTTGGCAAATTTCAAAACTTTCGTTAATTTCATTCTCACAAGGCAACCCTTTAATTTACAGATAGTCTATTGGCCAGTTTCAAATTTGGCACACACGTTAGTTTGGACTCATGGATGAACTAATTAGATTTGATAGTCAAAGGTTATTATGATGTGACAAAACGTTTTTTGGTACGTAACTCAACAAATAATGTGCTAAACATGACACATTTTCAGACAAATGTGTAATTGAATAATGTTCTGCGGAAACATTTTCAGGCCATTATTTAACAACATATCTCAGGAATGGAAGAGTTTCAATTTGATTGGGGCACTGTTTATCTATCCCTGTAACAAGCTCTGTGTAGCTTGGATCTAGTAGGTTACTAGGCAAGGTTTCTCCCCTCTGATGAGGTGTCGCTTGTGTAATTAATATGAGTGGAAGTTGAGGTGCATTTAACTCCAGCTAAATATCAGCGGATCTTTGTAGTGCTCCAATGTATTGTATTGCATTATTATCAGGATAGCTTGGACTCAGTGCTGCTTTAGAAGTCAATGTGTTTATGTGTGAGACAGGCTTAAGTCCATAGTGTCTATGCTTTAGTTGAGCTGGTCTCACATGGCTTTGGATTGGCCAGCATTCAAAGACTGATCTCATTGTGGATTTGTGGAGTTAGCATGTACGTCAGATCTGACCCATATTTATGATGTGGCATGGCTGTTATAAATGAAAGGCCTGTGGTCCATAAGCTTCCCTTATGTATAGGGGAACAGTGTGTGTTATGGGAGAAAAGAGAGATTTACTTTTCTGTTTGTAAATTTTACATATTTGAAAACAGGGCACTCTAATTACTGTGGTAAAATGTTCAAAGGGCAGAACTTTAATAAAGGTAAAGCAATGGGCAATGGCTATGTTAAATTGGGATCTTACAAACTACTACACCACCTTCCCACTGCATTCGTCTCTGTATGAGAGCGCTAGATTCACTGCGTGTGAGTGGGGGGATTGACGGACGCGTGGAAATGTCTGTCAACAGACGCGCGAAAATGAAAATAACTGAAAGCAAACAAATATGGGCCCAAATTTTCCAGACTTTACCCACAGGTCGTGTCTGAAAACGGCTTTAGTGAAGTAGCGTTAGCAGTTGGAAACAACATGTGTTGGCAGTTGGTAACAAGAGGCTAAGCAGATAGGCAAGTCTTGTAGCTAAGCTAATATGCTAATATGAGAGTAAGTAAATAAAAATTATAGCTAAGAAGACTGTCATGTGCTAATTTGTTTCAACCATTCCAAATCCATTACCTGAAAGAGCTTTGTTGAGAGAAAACACATCTGGATGGATCTTTATTCTGGGAAAAAAACTTTATTATGTTTCCCTTAAAACTCTACTACTCCACATTCCTTCAAAAACTGCAATGCATCTTGCAGCAGCAGAAGTGTTTCGAAAATGACAATTCTTCTAAACGGGAGAGCGAAATAACCTTTTAACATCCCAGTGATATCTTCCCCTATAGAGGGGTCCATCCTAGACCCAGATAACCACCCTCTACTGTGAGCGAGCCCCAGTGCCCCCCCCCCCCTAAAAACACTCATTAACTATGTCACTATCGTAATTATAAGTATGACTCATGATTACTTTTATTTGTACTACGTCAAGTTTTTCACATCACCCAGTTATTTAAAATGGGCTTCTTTGGGAAACACTGCTCATTCCTGCCATGACAGGGTCGTATCCTTTAGCAAGCCCTCAGCAACCTGCAACTTTTCAGTGTTTCTCTGGCCACACCCAACTACTGCTTTATTTGTGGTAACATTATCCCTCCTTTTGCTCTGCAGCCTCAGTCTAACCAGAACTGTCGAGAGACGCAGCAGAGACAGGAAAGACATAGGCATCCAGGGAAAGTGCGACTAAAGGGGACCTAAGAGAATGTAGCACAGGAGGAATCAAGGTCAGGGGAAAAAGGGAAGGAAGCAGTGGGCAAGGCTAGGGAGCTTGGAAACAAATAATGTTCAGTGATTTCCAGTGGACGTTGCACTATTATGCAATCCAGCCCCTCTGTCTGCAGCTGTATTAATTAGCACAGAGTTGAATCACAGAACCATTACAGGCTCTACAGAGAGTGTTGATTTCAAAGCTTTTACATGACGCAACTTGTTTTAACTATATTGTCGCAGAAGAATTCAGAAGGTTTTTAAGAAGATCAGTTCTGTGTGTGAGTGATTAAATACAGCAGAGGAGCAGAGTCACTTGTTGACCGGCACTGATTAATGCGCCTTGATGCAGTGGTGCTTTTTAGGGGGGGCCAGCAGGCCACCCTGATACAGTGAAGGCTATAAGTTTTTCACCACACAAGCCTTAGTGGATTGATGCAAAAAAAAAATCCCAGTGGAAACACTGTACCATAATGATTTGGTTGATACTGTCCAGCATCAACCAAAATCAGCAAGTCTCCAAGATGCAGGCACAGCATATGTTGGGTGTTAGAAAAACATGTAAGAAGGAGCGGCAGGCAGGTGGGGGCTGTAACAGCAAGAGAACTGTTAGTCATCTCTGGCCATAGCTAACAAATGCCTATGTATTTAACACATATTTGGGCTCGACGTCTGCACCTAATGTAACAAATAATAAATGTAAATAATGAAAACACAATCATCATTTTTATTGATATTATGTCAATGTTAAATTTTGTGAAATTAGTAAAGCTTGTGTATCAGTAACCTTTGAAATTTACAGCACATTTTAACATTACTGCGATAATACTGATAATGGTGATAACATTTTCCTCCTGTTTTATCTCTAACGACGGGTAGACTCTGTAGCCAATTCTTCGGATTTTACCTGCAGGTCATGTCTAAAAACGACTATAAGAGCATTCAGTTTTCATGTATTGCTGGCTTACATTTGCAGCTTTTTTTAACTTTGACTTCAAAGCATAATTTAGGGATGTGTGTGAGAGAGAGAGAGACCCATTAGCTCTGGTTGCATGCAGATATGACATCATTCTGATTGAAGATTTCAGGTCAACTGTTTACATGGAATGTAATTAAATACAGTCGGTGTAAAAATATGCATTTAATTGGAAATCTTCAAGCTGTTTTTAATTTGTGCAGCTCAACTGTTTATCTTGGCTTTGTGGCCTTTTTGGTGAACTTGTGTGAAAAGGTGATTATTTCTTATTTTACTACCATCCAAGGGACCAATGGTTCATCTTGAGCTGTTACCAGTTCAACTTGGAAGCCACCACTTTCTGGAAATAAAGAAACCTATCTTAATTAAATCATTTATGGGGTAAAGTTTTGAACTACCAGTTTACACTACCCTTTTGCAAAGATTGAACATTTCATTTTGTTTGGGACTATTTATTCTGATTGAGGTGTTTTTCAATGGTGCACTTTTATTTAGTTTGGGCTTTGAAACTAATGATTATTGGAACATTAGTATAACAGATTTACTTTGAAGAGACCACAACCAGCATTGTTTACATTTGTTTGCCAGCGAGCAGCCTTTTTCTGTGTGTTTTGCTGGGATATTGCTGCAGTCATTAAAATGTTACCACCACTCTCAGTAAGCGATTCAGCAGGGATGTGTATTAAGTGTTTCATACATGTATATGGCTATGGCTGTTGCAGACTGTTTGTGCTCTGGTTTTAATTCTTTGGTGTATAAAATGTGTCAAAATAGTAAACAATTCAACAATTCACAATCTCTTCTAACGCCTAAGTTGATGCTAAAAAGCCTTGTTTTACTAATAGTGCAAAACCTCAATTAATTTAGTTTTCTATCACACAAGACACAAGACTTGAATTGATTTAGTAGCTTTAATTCCATTCCAAGACTCCTCATGGATGTGCCAGCAGAGCACCAGATACACTTGAAATAGGGATAATCTAAAAACATTGCTCCATAGCAAAACTAGAAGACAAAAATAAATAATCTGAAGACATTGCAAAAGCTTCTCCTGCACAATTCATCGCGTCCCATAAAGGAAAATGCACCCAAGTTCAAAGAAATTGAAAGCTGTCTGATATGTTTTAATAGTATGGACAGAGCTCTGTTCAAGCACTGTATAAACACGAAGTCCACAGTTACATGAAGTTCTGTGTAATCATAAATAATTGATATTGTTTACGCTCATGAATAAACCTTGCAGTTCCCTTTGGAGTCCTGTAATAAATGATGTGTCCACAGGTTATGATCAGGTAAAATGTGTTCTTCTGTGACCCCGGATTTTAGGTGAAGCAGGGTTACTGTTTTTCAAAAAAACTTTATTGTCAGTTTTATTGTGTCTCATATAATATTTCAGAGACCTCTAACTGAGTGTTGGATCTTTTTTTGTTGCAGGTTCTGAGCCCATGGTACAAGGCCCTGACTGATCAGACTGGTGGTGCATACATACATACTACTGTGGTGAGTGATCTACAGCCAGCTGGGGCTGTGAAATATTGTTGTCTGAGCTCAGACAGGAAAATTCCTCAAAAGACAAGGCAACTTGGGAATTGTAGTTTGTCCTTTCACTATAAAAGCTCTTGAATAACTTGACATTAGCCCCTAAATAACCCATGTGAAGATTGATTAGTTACACGTGTCCGGGGAAGGACAGAACAATGTCCTACATTCCAAGATGTCAAGAAGGTGACGTAGATTAGCAACTGTTGTACAACTTAAACCATTTATTGTTTGGTCAACTAAATTTCTTAGAGCCAAGTTGAAATATTCAGATGTTTTGTCAATAAGTCCAAAACCCAAGTATACATGGTTTAATATACAGAAAAACTGTTTATATTCACAGTTGGGTTGTTGGAAAAAAGGGTCAGTTGACATGGAATTATTGAATATTTTTTAGATTGAATAATCGATTAATTGACTAAATGTTTAATCTCTGCACTCGTAATTTCACATATTTCCATACTTATGCACCTTGCTACAGGAGCTGTTCCAGATTGGTTCATGTTCTCCTCACTAATGAACAGCTTGCAACTCATTTGTCAACCAGATTTAAAGCCTCCTTCTGTGGTTGTTCTTGTTGGATTGCTGTGTTCAAATTTACCAAATTAATTGGACCAAGGGGGCAAACAAACTAGAGTCTGATTTGACCGGACTAAACATTATAGATTTAAAAATGCCGGAGGCTGATTGACAGTCTCTGTAACACACAAGTAGCTTTGTTAGTGCCACTGCTTCCCCACACTCTGACCACATTTCCTGTAAACCCTGGTGCCCTCTGCCTCACTTCCCCCTCCTCAGTGTCTTTTATTCAGGGAGAACAAACATATTGGAAGTGAGTTTATTTTCACTCTTTTAGCTACCCGTGTTTTCCTCAAAGCTTTGACAGCTCCAGTTTGATTTCCAGTGGAAGAACTCTGCTGTCTTCCTGTTTTGTACTGTTTCACACTACTGCAGATTTCCTGTGAACTCTGCCCCAGCAGCACGCAATGCTAAATGCGGGATAGGATGCATAGAAGCCATCGGTCTCCTTGGTGATGCTCATGTTTGTTTACGTTTGTATACCCGAGGACATTCTGCCTGACTCACTGACGCTGTTCATTTGGTTCTCCGGTTGAACCAAGAAGCTTTGCTGTGACGACTACGCTACTGCTGTCACCCTTTTTTGGCAGCTAGCTGTTTTAATGTCAGGTCAGCCTCATGGGAGGGCTTTGTTTTCATCACGCTCTGCGTGCTTATTTCATTCATGCTGAAATATTTCAGCACTGCAGTTCTTAGTCATCTAGCGTATGTGTTGTTTACATAAATAGCCTATAAGCACTCATGCATAGTTCCCATTTTAAATCAGAAAATGTAGTGGTTTTGAATGTAGCACAGGAAATGGTTTTCTATTGCGATACTAACATGGAACAGATGACGAGGTTTATTTGGTGAAAATGAACAGTGATGTCAGAGCAGCATATTGCTCTCATAAATGTCTGTGTTGTTGTGTGATTTTTATTGTGTTGTTTTTGTGCTGAGGATAGCATGTAGCTCAACTTGCTACTGGGTAGCTGTATTCCGAGCAATTACTGAGTCTGAGTCAGAGCTGTTAAAGCCAACAACACACCCATTTTGTTTGTGCCCTACAGAAACCTTTCACGACCAACTTTGTCTTTAATTTCACACTAAGCCATGCGTTGTTACGCAAGTGTAAAATGTTTTTCATGGGAGTGAGACAGAATGATAGAAATGTCAGAATACCATCACAGAGTTTTGATTTACTGGCTGCTGGTTTTAGGAGAGAGTCAGCAGGGTGTCACTTACCCACTTTGTGAAGAGTCTTAAGAAAACATGACTTCTGACTCTTGGAGGTGTTCTGTATTTTTATTGATGCAGTAGTATGGAACAATGAGTTGCTCCCACAAGGCTGTTGTATGAAACAAGAGAAGAAAGATGTCTTTGTTTTAAAATGATTCAGCCCACAGTGTTGATTCAGTGCAGCAGTTTGCCTAGAAATTAGCTTGTATGTTACGCCTCTTCATTCTCCTAAAGGAAGCCAAAACCTCCACACCTCAGTGAGCTTGTCCCTGCTTCACCCTCAAGTTCAAATCCAATTTTTTTTCTCCGAAAGAGAAATAGAATTGTAGAGGAATGAAGAGAGAGAAGGTGATATTTAAATGCACATAAGGCTTAGGTAATTTAGGTTTAGTAACAGACATGCAATAAAACAATCCCTGGATACCATGTAAATGGTGGATAAAATGAATCTGCGATAAGGCCTGGTCAAGCTAGTATGTAAAGAGGTGAAATTCATTCCAATGGAATAGAAGCAATGCCGGCTCTTTCTCATGGGAGAGAAGTTAACCTACATTTTCTCATTTTTGGCTTCAGGTGTCAATAAAGTGAAAAATGGTTTGCAGACAGTTAAGAGACAGCTGGTCAAAAATAAGAAATAACTGGGAGAGCTGCTACTTCGGCTAGCCAGCATGCTAGCATTTAGCTTGTAGTTTTACAGCCAACCCTGTGAGTAGTGTTCACCATGTCACCAACTCCCTACCACCACATATTTCTAAAAGATGTGCTAATACGTTCAGCTGGTGTGACTTGGCCTCTGAGTCTGAGCTAATGTTATCAGTCTAGCCCTGTTTTATACTAGTACATACAATCAGGACTCAACTATGCAGTCTGTTATGTAGCTGCCTTTTTGTTAATTTTCTTCGATGCTGGACAGACAATCAGAGGAGGAGAGATGGACATCAGAGGAGCCAAGAAATTGGCCAGCAAAGTTAAGATAAAATGTATGACTTCGATGGACAGCAAAATGTAACGATGGCAAAGAGCTTGGGACTAAGTAAAAAAAAAAAATGTAATGATTCTTTATTAGCTTTGTAAGTTTAAAAGATAAGATACTCCTTTATTAGTTTGACTCCCACGATGGGGACATTTGCTGTATTGCAGCAGCAAATGGGATAAAAGTAATAATTAGATATGCAATCAACATGCAATATTTAGAAATATGAAAATAGCAATAGTAAATAGAGTGTAAAGAGCATAAATAAGAGAGCAATTGCAAAAACATTAAAATATTGGAATTACAACGACAGCTTCACTGCACAGTTGAATGATATTGAACCTGAGTGAATCTGTAGTGCAATAACTCTGACTTTGTCCAAATATAAATAACCAAAGCTTCAATCCCTCTATTTGTTAATACCCCCTGCTTAAACTCTACACACTTGGATTCTATACAAGCCAACGTGTTTTTTAAATGAATTTCTTGTACCTGAATAACAACATTTGGAACACAATAGACAAATCTATCAGCCGGGCAAAAAAAAAAGTCTATTTTTGTTCTGCTCTCATTAAAAGTAGTGTCTTGCGCTGGGGGGTCAGTGGGTGCTTACAGGGGTAATAGAGATCACCACATCTTATTTTAACCCAAGACTACAGCCTTGCTCACCTCTACCCCCAGCTGTCAATAAATTGGCTCATCCCGTTTGTATATCGCTGCAGTCTGTCACTGGAAATAGTTGTTTGTCTGGTTCTTGCATGTAGGTAAAGGTATGTGGAATAACATCTTTCTACACTAGAACCACTCAAAACAACAGAAAAACCACAAGGTGTTAAAAATCACCAAAAACATGTAAAAGCCATCTCTGAAATTTATAATTCGTGTCACACTAATGTTAATGTAATTTACAACAAGGCTTTGGTAAATCTTGTTTTTTAATTTGTATCATCATTCTTGAGTTTTTAGACAGAGTTAATATCTTGATGACATCATTGATTCAAACCTTTAATAGGAGTTTTTAGCTCTGATGTTTCTGATGTAACTTAGTGTAGTTTTTGCGTCGTTCTCAAAAAATTGTGTTTGACCATAGACACATCTCACTGCATGTCCACTTGCCACCTGTTGTGCTAAAATCAAAGTGATGCTCGGCACTATTGTGAGAGCTGCAGATCGAGCGGTAACCATGACATGTTTCTGGTACATGCATATCAGACTTAACCTTCTTAAGAGATCCTTAAAGTGATTGGGATTCTGACTTAGACGAGGTCTCTTCTAATCCAAGCCAGCACGGTAATTCTCGGTGAGATAACCAACGCTGAATCAGTGATCGTCAATGACCAGCTCCGTTCAGGTGGACACGGAGTGCCCACAGCAGGTTTAACTGGCCGTCAAGCGAGGCTAGCTGGCAAGGCCGACATGCTACCATCTGTCATGACATACAGCTAGCCTCGCTGACCTCACATAGGCCATGTGAGGCAGAGCGAGGCTTGCCATTGCAATCTGCCACTCCACGAGTCCAGTATGCCGAGCACTGGAGAGGGGAGGGGTGAGCCTCATGCAGAGAGTGGTTCACTGCTGTTGTCATTGCTCCCTAAACAACTGCAATGCAGAATTTATGAAGGCCCTGACTCAAGCTTACAGAACTGTCATTTCATGTTTAAGCTTATCTTTGTAACTCTAAAACTTTTTTATTTGACCTATTAATCTGAGTTTGAGTTTCGATTGGAAGTAGCTAAAAAAAAATCAATATTTATGTTAAAAGTATTAATCATTTGGTTCCTCAGTTGTAGAATCAAGGTAATTTTCAATGCTTGATGGCCTGAGCAGCAGTATTGAGTCGGCTAATGGTAGCTTAGTTAGTTACATTTAATACCAACACCTGGGACCCACATGACCCACAATGGAACTCAACTTCCATGAGATTGTCTGAACTTGGTCAAATTGTTAATCTATCATTGTCAATACAAAAAAAAAAATGAACAAAGAAGTTGTGCATACATCATGAACACATCAAAAACAAATATTAGTTAAGTTACCATGAACAAACCTAGCAACAGAAAAGGAGTAACTTGCTTTGATAGACAGCAGAGCATAATTGGTCAAATTCATTAACCCTTACAACAATGTGTTGGAATAAAAATCTGCTGATGTTAGCTGATGTGCCAAGTCATTGCTACTATTATCAGCCTCCCGACTGTGGGAGATGCAAATAAGCAGATGAGCTCTGCACAGAAAGTGGTCACAACAAACTTGAAGCGGAAGCAAAACCCAAGCTAAGCCCACCCACACTTTTTCTGCAGTGTTAGTGATCTAACAGAGAAGGAAATTTGAGTGTTAAGTGGATGAGAGCAGCTTTATTTTTGGTTTGTACAAACGTTCTTGCGTCGGGCCCTTTTATTGTCAAAGTGATATTACCAGAAATGGAGGCTGGTTTGGAGAGGCTGCTGCTGCAGACAAAGTGAAGCACCTGTTAAAGAAATCCTGTCTGTCAAACAAGCTTTAAATTATTTAATATCATTAGCTTTCATGAAAAAAGTTCAATCATTTAAAAAAAATGCTAATTTTAAAGATACAATCAAAGTGATACCATATAATCCTTGACAATGTAATGATAATCTAATAACACGTTTTCATTTTTCCAATGCAACCTTGTCTGATTTACTTTCAATGTGATTATGTAATCCCATTACTGCCAAATCCTACCCATGGTTTACTGCAGGTTGAAAGTACAGCATCTCTGTCCCTTTTTTCACTGCACCTTTTTCTGCCTATGGCAACATTATTAGTGAGAATCTTTTTTTCATTTGTGGCTCTATTGGGCAACAGGTGAATTTGATGCATTTAGGAGTGAAATGCTATGGAAAATAAGATTTTGTCCTGAATCATTCCACCCCCACTGCCTTGATTTATTTCTGCTGCTCGGAAAATACAGCCAAACTGTCAGCTCTCACAAATCCTTTCAGTGGGAATGAGCCCTATTTCCACCGGCAGAGGAGAACGAGAGCAGCAGACATCACAGCCTGGGCCTCCTTTATATATCCATGCACGAGAGCCTTCAAAGAACATGGCATCTATATGGAAGATATCACAGACTGCAGGAGACAGGCACACTCATGATGCAGTGTGTGGGCTTCCTCCGTTTCATGGCATACACCTACCACTGTCGAAGATAAAGTGCTCATTTACAGTCAGCAGCGTTTTTTAATGCTTAAATATTTTTTATATAAAATTTTCATTCACATAAAACCAATACATAGCTTCATTGAAGTATTGGAACCTTGTTCAAAAATATATGCTCCTTGAGAAGCATGTACAGTACTTCTATTATTTATATTTGGCGGAGCTTGACTAGTACTGATACCAATGAATAATTGAGGCGGATACTTACGGTATAATCACATTGCAAGTACATCAGTAGTGTTTGAGTTTAAAAAACATTGTCCAATTCTCCTTTCCTAAATGTAAATGCACGGGCAACACTTTTGACAATAATTCTTGAAATATGGACCCAAATGGCAACTAAAACAATATTGAGCATTTCTAGAAATCCAAACGCAGAACAATTGATCAGAATAGGAAACAAGCTGCACCACTGAGCTGTCATCATTATGCATACTCAAAAAAAATGCATACAGCTATGGACTGTCAGTGCTGGATGCTTCAACTTTCAACACAGACATCCTTTTTAAAAAACAGCTTCATACAGAGAGAGCAGACACTATCAATATATACATTTCATTACATTCATTCACTTGCTGTTGTGCTTCGACCAAATGCCTGCTAAACAGCAGACTGCTGGTTAGCTATCAGGAGCAACTCAGCAGGCAGGGAACGAGTGAAGCAAAGAATCCACTGACAAACAGTTAACACTCGTGTGTCCAGAGTGCAAGTCATTGTTCAAAGAGTTTTTACAGTCTTACACAGGCAGATAAACTCACTACGAGTAGTGTCAGGTATGTAAAGTATGTGATGTAACTGTTCGTGTTGCTCTTAACATTTTAAACTTTAAACATGAAGAAGTAATGCCTTAACTAAACAAAATGAATTTTCACTGGATCCATCGAGAGAGCACCGTTTAGTATTTAGCAGTGGCTAATTTGTTTAAATGCATGTGTATGTGTGTGTGTGCGTGTGTGTTTGTTTGTTGCCCTCCAGGCTACTTGAGAGAAGTGTTGAATGAGCACAGCCCCCAGTTCAAACAGACATTTGTAGTGGTACATTTTTTGTATTTACAAAGTGCTTTTCTAATCTTAACAGCCACTCAAAGCTCAAGTCACATTCACCCATTCATGCAGCACCTTTTCTATCACACATCATTCACACTGATGGAACAGCGGTCAGGGGCAATCTTCGGTTCCATGTCTTGCCCAAGGCATGGGGACCGAAGGGGATCAAACCACCGACCTTCTGGTTAATGGACGACCCGCCTGAGCTGTAGCCGTCTGTTGTTAGTGTGCACAGTTAAATTCCGAGAGCTGCAGTTCTAAATGTAAAGCATGTCGAAAACAAGCAGCCCTCGTCCTCCTCCCTTCAAAGAAAACAGCTGTGTTGCCTGCATGTAGACTTAAATGTCTGCACGTACATCATCACTTCACCTCTTTGGGTGGGCTTAAGCTAATGAATTATAAATGCCTGCTGGTAACCCAAGACAAATATGCTTTACTTCATATTGATATTGATTTCATATTGTGAGGCACAGACCCCCCCTTCTCTTCCAATATGTTTTCACTCTGGCTCTCTCAGGCTACATCCATACTAATACAGTTTTATTTTTGAAAACTCCGGGGCGGCGTTATAGTCAGGGCGGGTAGAAACTGTGATGTTTGGAAACAATGACGTAGACACTCACAACTGCTTGGTGATTGTTTGTTGTGAGTCACAATGTAGCCTCTGCAGATTCGTGAGGCTTCTATCACATTACCAATCTCTAGAAGAAAACAACTGGCATTAGCCTTGGCTACCAGTGTAGAACACAACGTGGATTATCAATTACCAGCGTTGGTGATACTGTTGTCTTTGCTAACAGCTGTTATGCAGTTAAATTCCTACAATAACAATGATACAATTGCCTGCATTTGAGGAAGACGAGCCCAGTATACGTGAGTGATACGTGTTTTCAGGCATGTTAGTATGGACAGGGATTAATACTGATATGGAGCCAAAACGCTCGTATGGACAGATAGTTTTTGTTTGAAAATGCCATTTCAAACAAAAACGAGGTTGTATGGATGTTGCCTCAGCAGGTTCTGTGCTGCATGGCTGTCATTGTCATGTCCTGATTGTCTTTTGGTGTCCCTCCATCCTCCCCCCCCATCTCTTTGAGCCGTGACTTGATTTAAGATGTACAGTATGGGCCCAGTTTGCCACTGGCAGCAGTCAGAGGCAAACTGGGGAGAGAGAGAGAGAGAGAGAGAGAGAGAGAGAGAGAGCGAGAGAGAGCGAGAGAGAGAGAGAGAGAGAGAGAGAGAGAGAGAGAGGCAAAGCAGAGACAGAGATTCCCTTCTTCTCTACCATCCTCCCATCCCCCATCTCCCTCTTTTTTCTCCCACACTGTCAACACAGAGGATCCTGGCTGCAGCCGGTGGCTCCACAGCGCCACTGCAGTGGCATGGTGGTGGAGGGGAAGTGCACGTCACTGTTTACAAACACGTGGTCCTCCCCAGGCTCTGCTGCTGTCAGATGGGATTTAAACAGAGGGTATCAGTGATCTGTGACTCAACAGTCTGCAGGTTTTCATTTCAACCAAACACAACATCGGAGCCTCCTATGCTGTTTGAAGTGTGTTATTCAGGTCAGCGTTTGTGTTTGCTTCAAATTAATTCCTGCATGTTCTGCAGCCTTAATATGCTCAGTACCCACCATCATAGATCATAAAATAAAAAACTCTTACAGAAATGTACTTCAACTCATGTCCAGATTAAAATCTAGAGTGATGCCGTATGTCTTAGATTTATCCATACATTCTATCTTAAGACTGGTCTGGTCAGCAGACAACCCCATAATAGCAATGAACACCCTGGAAATGTGACTGTATATTTTAATTGTCAAAAACATATGCAACCAGAACTCTGGAAACTGCTGTTATATCACCCAAAAAACTACAAACAATTGGTTTGGAAGTATTTAAGGGCTTTATTTTATTTTGTCTGTAATGGAAGCTCGAATTCAGTTAAATAAGATTTTGCTTAGGCTGAGGATGAACGCAATGGGCCTAAAAGCTGTGTGGTTTCAGCTGCTTTAAATACAGTGTGTGATTGTACATTGAATCAAGTTATTTAACCCTGAAATAATCTATAGACACATTATTGTAGTATCACTGCGTATCAGGCCTTCATTCCTTTGAGCTGGTTAACTGGATGGATGGAGTGAGTGACTGTCAGTTTGAATGAGAGCTAGCACCTTGTTCTGTCTCCTTGTAGTTTTCTTGCGTAGTAACAATTTACCCAGGTCATTAAAAAACCTGTAAGAAACGAAACATAATGTAGTTAAATATATCATCATAACCGATTACCTTAGAGCTGCAATGCACTGTATAACAGTGTACAGGTGTGTATTGTTTCTGACACTATTTGTTTCTGTAGAGGAGTGACAAGAAACATTAAGATGTGAGCATTGTGGCCATTTAAGTCTCTTTTAATCAACCTGCTCGGAACATATTCTTCGGCAGTTCTTTCTGCCTCACTGTTATACATTCGACAGTGGTACATTGCTGATGTAAACACACACTAACCACAGAGTGCAGGGGTGTGGCGTGTTTTAAAGTTAGCAGGCAGCTGAACTGTTGCATTATGGAACCGCTGTAAATTGGAAGTGAAAGCAGCCCGGCAGCTGCTTATGATTTAATAATAGGCCTAATTTAGAGTACAGTATGTCTGCAATGCCAGGGCAGGACTAATGGCTCATGTCAGCATGACAGAATGTTGCTAGTTAGCACCGGGCAACGCACCTCAATCACAATTACAAACACTTGTAGCAGTGTTTGTAATTGTGATTAAGCTAAAAATCGCCATGCGAGGTGGTTTGCATTGTGTGTGTGGACCTGCTGTAGATGTGACCCTCAGAACAGTCTGCTCGCTGACAGCCTCCTCTGTGGAAATCGTCTCTCACTCGAGACAGAAGGGTCCAGGCACAGATGAGTATCGCTGAGCTAACTAACCTCTTCTGCTGCTGTCTCGGCTACAGAGTTGTCTCGCGAGTCTTTGACAGATCCCAGAGCAGCTCAGCCATGGCAGATTTATTCTCCTGTGTAGGTGATGCAACTGGCTCGCCTGTTGTTGTTGTTGTCTTTGTCACTGTGGTTTGGCTAGAATATGCAGCATTAGCAAAAGAATTGTGAGTGGTCACAGGAGCAGCCACATTAGTCCGCTCTAACTTTAGACAGCGCCATGTTGTATTGTGTAGATGTATATCATGTTTGCTTTGTAGTAACCCGTTTCCCCTCAGGTTGACGTTAAAGATTAATCTCATCTCATCGTCTCTTCTAATTACCTGTGGAGAGTGTATAAGATGATAGTATCACTGTGTGAAATCCCCTCCTCCTCCTTCTCCTCCTCCTGTCTGGGTTTGATATTCTGCAGTGTTCAGGCTAAGGGTCATCTTAAATGTTTTCCCGTGCCAGACGACGAGAATCCTAACATCCTGGGAAATTAAATGTAACCTGGTGCTCACAGTAGCCAGGAGACTCTATTTCATCCACTTAAAAGCCATTAAATGCACAGAAAGCCTGCTTCTCCTGGGAGAGGGGGCTGCAGACATTGAGCTTCAGGCATTACATGGCTGATTATTCTCAGGGGAAATGGGCTTTGAGCTGCTCCTTGTTTGGAATCGGGTCCCCGGCTCTCCTAGAATTTTTAAAGTTGTATTACCTAATGCTTTTGGGGTTCACAAAACCACAGACAAGAGTAATGTTGAATCTTGATCCCCTGATCCCATGCAAGAGGTCAGTTTGTTGTGGAGTGCTTCCCAGATTTGTGCATGAAATGATGTTTACGTGGTCAGATGACCATTTTTCAGAGGCTGCTTATTAACACTAAATAAGTTCAGTGTTTAATGTTGTGGTTTCAACCAGGAAAACTTAAAATTGTCCAGTTCTGGCTTTACAACAATAATGAACTTGATGTCAATTATGGTCCATCTATTCCCCCACTCACAAAGGAGTTTAAACTTGCTGTTAACGTGAGATCTGTTTCTGTATATTAGATAATGACATCTGATCTCAGCACCATTGCTTTTACACCTGTTATGACTACAAGTTGTTCTTATCTCGATTCTGCCTGCATGGTGAATGGATCTCAAGATGCCAGAGAGGTCGCTGGAGGTGGATTGGCTTGTCAGCCACATGTAGAACCAAGGGAAGCGATGCAAGACACTCCTCAGGGATCACTATGGCGTGCAGGGCTAAGCTTCTGTGACAGATGTTTGACAGCCAAAGTCGTCAATAGGCCGTTTTTTTGGTGTTGTTGTTAAAAAAGGCTCAAGTTACTTGCAGGTGTGCAAAGTGAAAACAGAAAGGGTTTTGTTGATGGGGATGTGTTGCTTCATACATTGACGGTATGATGAAATATGATCCAGGAAGAGAGTAATAAATCCATGAACATGCAACTTCATTAGAGCATTTAAAATGTAATCGATGGAGAGGTAACCGCAGACTGTGGTGTTCACATAACAAAGTAAACTACCGGGAATGTGCCTGCGTGTATTTCATCAGCCAACATAGCACCTTGCTGGGTGACGTTCCAATGTGTTGTGGCAAAAGTTGAGGCGCGCTGCTGATGTGGCCCTGATGTGCAGCCTGATCAGATAAAACAGAGTCATTAGAGACGTTTGGTAGTAGTAGTGCTATCTCAGTTAATGCCTGGTTTACAAAATTTTTGCCAGATTTTTTATTTGCCGAAACTTCAGATTGGAGCCAAATCTGTGATTGATAGTCTAAATATCTAGAAAACTTCAATCCAGGCATGCTTGAGATGTTAGGAAAAGGTGGAGTTAGGCGACTGGTTAAGTTGTTGGACAGTTGTTTTTTGTTTTAAGAATGTGGTCCGACTGTACAGATTGTTTTTGCTCCTGGCTGAGATCCAATCACAATGCGGTGTAGAAGTGGTTTGGTCAATCCAGACAACTGACGGCAGTGTGTTTTTATACTTTTACATATATCATCCATGTTGGGACTGCATGTCAACAATCAACTGTTATTATCCAACTATCAACTAAGGCCCCGTACACACCTGGTATTAACATGTGGTTTTTGTGATCCGATCACAAGGGGACAGCTCTGAGTACTGGCGTGAACTCACTCACATCAGACAGCGATCCGATCACGGCAGACCACATTCGGAGGTGGTCTGGGCCACATTCTATAGCAGTGTGAATGAAAATGCTTCCTGGGCCACATATGAAGAACCGCCTATACTCAGCTAACGTCCTCTGACCCGCTGCAGTTTCACTAAGAATCGAACATATATTTTCTCTTCCGGTTGATTTGTTTGTAACCACCACCACCATATCAACACTAATCACCACATAATGATCGATACTTTAATTTCCTTAAATTGGTAAAATCTTTCTTCACTCCTGACTCGTCTCTCTACCTCTCTTTCGCTCACCCACACGCACACACGCACACACAGACACACACACACAGTGACATCGGACACATCTGTAAACTCAGACTGGCTCAAAGCGCCATTGTTTGTCTTAACTAACACAGATGACATATGTGTTAATATACATGTAGATCAGGGAAGTGAGATCCGATCACAAGTGGTCACAGGAGACACATTCAGGACGCACTTTAACGCTGGGAGTGAACACACATACTTAGCGCTGGCCACTTGTGATCGGATCTCTGAGGGACGGATGTTAATACCAGGTGTGTACGGGGCCTAACTGATCATTCTGTCTCACCGAGCTGCCTTAAATATTCATTCTGAAAACACCTCTAACCCCCTTATCCTATACAAGTTGTATATTCAATCAGAGCTGGGTAATATAATAAATATCAATTATTATCACAATATAATGTTATGCAATATGACTAAGTCCAATATATATCATTATAATGCTTATGCATTGTGTAAGCACTGTGAGGAGGTACAACACAAAATGGAACGACATCAGATTTGAAAAATGTTTTGCGGTTTATCAAGTGTTTGACATTCTCTGATCATAGAGAAGAGATTAAAACCACAACCTTCAAACAAATGTGACATTTATCTTGATAATTATTGATTTATCAGCTGATATGAAAATGTTAATCTTGATATATTGTTGTTCATATAACTCAGCCCAATATTTAAACAATGAAATAATCAAAGCAAATGAATGAGAAAGATCTGTTACATTTCTCTTTTCTCGGTTTCACATTTTTATAATCACATTTATCAAATATAGGGATGAACTGATCTGATACTTAAATTGGATTATCGGTCTGTTACTGACTCAGATAGCTGGATAACGTATTATGACAAGGGGCTGATCTGTTCAGTTCAATTTAATGTTAACGTTTAATAATTCTTTATTTTATTCTGATGAAAACCTGTTGATGCTCCGATATTCACATCCTTCTTTTTTTGTGCTGTGGTCAAATTGATTGTGTAATCTTCTCTGAGCAGCCGCAGTGAGTATTTCCCTCCACTGATCAACCTGTCTCTCTGTGTTTTCAGGTGTGTGTGTGCTGACCTCATGGTGTAACAGGAGTAAAGATGAGCATTAGCAGTGATGAGGTCAACTTCCTGGTCTACAGATACCTACAGGAGTCAGGTATCCTCCAGTCGTTTTACTCATCATATATTCATCACTCTTATTTCTAATACAGCTGCTTTAGAAACTAACTGTGATTGCCTCAGAACCCACTGTCCTGTGGTAACACGTATATTGATAATTCATTAGTGCCTCTCTCTCCGACAACCTGCCTTATACACCTATTGTCTTTTGTTTTACTTCTCCTTTTAAATGTGGATGTCCCTTTGCAGCATCATGTTGAATTAGTATCAGTGATGTTGCTAATTAACTAAAAGATGTTTTGGTTCAATGTATTATGCAAAGGTCTCTCTGTTGTTTAGCCTAACCTCACTGGTATACCTTGGGTGGACAAAATAATAGAAAGACAACCTAATGTAGCTCAACAGGACAGCATCCTCCAAAATGATCATACAGTTGAATCAAGACGTGTTTCTTCAAATAGTTATAGTGAGTTTTGAATTTTCATTGACTGACTGACTGCCGAGAGAAAATTAGGTAAATTCCACAAACACCAGAGAGCTGCCGGTTCGTTTGTTTGGCCAACTTGATCATTGTGTGTACATAACACAGTGGGTGTGGGTCAGCTTGTTGTATGAAAGCCAGAGTGTGGTGAAACAACAGTGTCTGTCCACAGTGTTACATACAGGTACGATATTGAACCATACAGTGGGACACAGTGATTATTCTCTCGTAGGTTTTAAGTGGTCTGTGTTCATATTGCACCATTACCCCAAGAACACTGCAAAAGGCTTAACAAAGAACATACACAGACTCACTCACAGAGCATACACTGGTGCAGTGACTGTGGAGCTGCCAAACAAAGTAGTGACCTGAACATCAGGAGTAGATTCAGGGTCAATTAAAAAAGACGGTGGTGACATGAAACCTTTTCGTTTGGACGAGTCTGCTCATGGACACTTTAATAGACTCAGGCCTCCTGCTCTCTGTGTGAGCAGCTCTGCAGCTGTGATGGACTATAACCTTTATCTAAATGTTGTGAGCTGTGTAAGTCCTCATATCAGGGCAGAGGAGACGGCTCAGCTGCCACTGCTTCACTGTTACATGTGTGGAACAATGTTACTGTAGTGTCTGTAACCTACCCTTCTGTTCCCTGATCTCATATGTATCACATTACATAATATATTTGATAAGATGTAGACGGCATCTAAATTAACAAAATTCTGTCACAGTTTTATTGTTGATTCAAATATTGAGAGATAAAAGGGATTTTGAAAAAGTGCTGAAGGCAGTGACAGATTTATATTTGCTTTAAAGGGCTTGTTTTTATGATGACAGGCCTGGGTTATGGCCCTGGCATGTTATCACGTCGTGCATTTTTTATATATGGAGGGAAACTCTGCCTTTAAAAACTGGGTCTGTGCTCAGTTGTGGTGAAAAGAATGAGCGACAGACTCTTAAAGTCAACATAGAGCCTGCACTCACCATATGCAGTGAGTAGTTGGTCATGACCTTAAAGATTGTTTTACTGTTAAAACAAATCACTGCTGCTGTGTTTACGCCTGCTTCCCACATTACTGTGGAGTTTTCCAGCGCCTAAAACTGAGAAGTTTTGGAAATACTGTTGGTTTGAAAACTCCGGGGCTGAATGCTTGAATGGGCAAAAACGGAGACATTTGGAAACGTTGACACATTCTCTTACTGATTGGTGAATCAGTCATTATCAGTCATGACTCGGCCACCAGTGGTGAAGGCAAAATGTTGTACATGTTTATTGTCAGTCACAGTTCCCCCTCATCGTCGATCCAGGAAAATAAATCCCTGCTTTTACATGCACCAGTGCTGTTTCTCCTTTGTAGTATTAGCTGTAAGTATGCAGAGTAGATAATCTGTCTCCTGTTTATACCGGAGCACTTTCAGGTGTTTTAGTGTGGATGTGCATTAGTACTGATGCGTAGCTAAAACAGGCATGTGGACGGAGACCACTTCAGCTTCAAAACACTCTTTTAAAATGAAACCGTGTTAGTGTGGATGCAGCCTTAGCATGGAGATGAAAGTTGGGAGTTCCCATTAGGTCATGGTCTATTTAATAATTCAAATCACGGTGAATGATTGGATAACACAACTGCTATAAATAGACACTGGGAGAGATGTGTAACACTGCATGGATTGGTTATTCCATATGTTTTATGAATACATTTTAAAACGTTACATTGTACATAGTGCAAGTATCAGAGCACTTTACTGCATCGTAATTAAGGATATCTATGTCTGTATTGTACCCAATTTATGTCATGTTTTATTAGAATTGGGGTAAATACTATTCAGTGTGATAAACAGTGTATTGTTGCTTTCAAATGTTCCAAATGTACCTCATTCTCATCTTCCCTCTTCATCTCTTCTCCAGGGTTCTCCCACTCAGCGTTCACATTTGGTATAGAGAGTCACATCAGCCAGTCCAACATCAATGGTGCTCTGGTTCCCCCTGCTGCCCTCATCAGCATCATCCAGAAGGGCCTGCAGTACGTCGAGGCAGAAGTCAGCATCAATGAGGTGGGACAATAGAATAATAGAAACCCTTGCTTTATTTTCCCTTCCCACGTCCCCCCCTCTGACTGGTTTCTTCTCCCATTCTCCAGGACGGAACGTTATTTGACGGACGGCCTATTGAGTCTCTGTCCCTAATCGACGCGGTGATGCCAGACGTCGTTCAGACGCGGCAGCAGGCCTACAGGGACAAGATGGCCCAGCAGCAGGCCGCCGCTTCAACGCCGTCGTCGGCGACTGGAGGCAGTATCGCTGGCAATGCCAAGAACGGAGAGAATACTGCCAACGGGGAGGAGAACGGAGCCCACGCCTTAGCAAGTGAGTCAAGCACTTACACTAACGCCCAATACATGCTTCTGCGTCAAAGCCACAACGTACCCTACGCTGAGCCCTATGCCGTACCCTGACCAAAAATGTAATTACACATCAAGACGACGCAGACCCGATAGACTCACCGCCATTTTTTAATTGAGTTGTAGGAACGAACAAGGACGACGTCTTTCTTTTCTTCGTTGCAGTTCTTTAAGAAAAAATGATTGCTCTTCAACATCTATCAGCTCCAACTCCAATATGACTCTCTCGCCATTATTCTGAAGTAAACAGAGATGCCAAAGAAGTTGTAAATAAGCCGACCAGAAACCGGAAGACATTCAACACCAGCGTAGAAACTCTACTGCCACTGCCGTTTCTGTGGTGTAATTGCAGCACGACTCACACACCTATGCACAGCTATGACTGCTCGGCCCCGTGCGTAGGCTACGTGCGTACCTGCAGTGTAGCTTCGACGCATGAATTGGCCTTTACATTTGACAACGCTACTGGTCACTGTTAGACATGGAATTAATGTTAGGCGCCTTGACAAAGTAGAACCTTCAGTTAAAATTTGTTTGACTTTATTTCGTCAAACTACATTATTTATTTTAGATTTCATTTATTTCTATTCATTGTAGAGCTGTGACGAGTTTACAGGAGGTTGATAGTGTCTGGATATTCTTCTCACTGTTCTAATTCTGTGCTCAGACAACCACGCAGACCTGATGGAGGTGGATGGAGACGTGGAGATCCCTCAGAACAAGGCCATGGTCTTGAGGGGCCATGAGTCAGAGGTCTTCATCTGTGCCTGGAACCCAGTCAGCGACCTGCTGGCATCAGGGTGAGTCACCCTCCCCCCCCGACCTTTTCCGATCATGAACTTTCACTGTTTTGATGCAAATTCATGCCTCAAATATTTGAAAAATACGTAAGTGATTGATCTATTGCTTATGTTCCAATGAGTGGTGTAAAGTAAAAACACAGGAAATGCCAATTTCACAATTCTAGAAGCTTGTTTCGTCCACATTAAATACTTATTATTATTATTATTATTATTATTATTATTATTATTATTCTCCATGGTAGTCAGAATGAGAAGAAAGCCTCACAATGGGGAAGATGGGACCTGCAGATACGTTTGCTTGATAATTGCTGTTGTTTTTCGGAGACATTAAGAATCAAATTCCATTGGCGTGATAAAACGATTGTCTGAAATTCCCGTTGTCTAAACCTTTTCAAGCAAATTTAAATAATTGTTTAAAGCAGTTAACAGGTAACAAGGACAGGTTGTTCACTGCTACAACTTGAAACAATACCTGTCCTGTCAACAAATATGACAAGTCAACTGGGTTAATGTATGGGCGTTAGCTTAATGTTTTCGTCCTGTCTCTCTGTCTGTCTCAGGTCTGGTGATTCGACAGCTCGTATCTGGAACCTGAGTGAGAACAGTACAAGCAGCTCTACACAGCTGGTCCTGAGACACTGCATACGAGAGGGAGGGCAGGACGTCCCTAGCAACAAAGACGTCACCTCGCTAGACTGGAATGTAAGGACACTGACACACATTCATGATGTAACGTGAGTCACCCGGCGTGGCTGTATTCATTTAAAAATATGGGAGCAGATGAAAGTCGTGAGGTAGTACCAGAAATATTTCTGAATGTTTCTCTATCATCCTGCTGTACAGTCTAAAGTATGGTTGTTTTTAATGTTTTAATTTAAAGTTACTTCTTTCTGAAGATTTCCACTGTTGATTAAAAGGCTTCGACATTGGTTGAACATAGAAAACAACACACACTGTACTTACAGTAACATACAGCATCTACAGTCCTTCATACACTATGGTAAATTACACCAAACGCTTCCATCCCAGAGGAACTCCCAGTGAGCACTGAACACAAGTTTTGATGAAATCAAACACTGGAGTATCACAGAGTGGAATTTTCCCTTCAGTTCAGCCAGTGGGCTGTAAAGCTGAGCCAAGGGCAGAGTTAGAAATTTCCTGGAAAGCTTCCACGCTGATGGAAAACACAGGCCTCTCTCTCATGATACCAGCTGAATCACAGCAAACCTTCTCTCAGCCTTTAGGAAAATACTGCAAGTGAAAGAGACAACATCACTCTGGAGACATGTCCACATTATCTGTCTGACACACACACACACACACACACACAATCACACACAATGCTTATCTCTGGCTCTTTCTCTCTGACAGAGCGAGGGCACGCTGTTAGCAACAGGATCCTATGACGGATTTGCCAGAATATGGACGAAGGATGGTGAGAAGACACCAGTTTATTAAACATATCACAGAGTATTTGGGGGAGGGGCTTTCATTCACATCAATCTCTATCTTGTTATTAAAAAATAATCAAAGTGAATAAGCGCTGCGTTGAAATCTTAATCCCCACCGTGGTGTGGCATTGCTTGATGCTGTAATAAAGTAATAAACCTGCACTACAGCATGCACACCACATGGCTCAGTGAATCCTTAAACAATGCTGCCACCTAGAGGCAGGTCTGTATATTACATAGAAGCAGTCTGGGTTACAGTGTGTTATTATCAGAGGAGTTGACACATTTTGTGTTATTTAGACCCTTGTTTGCATTTTGTCGTAGTGGTTTCAAGTCACTTACAGTTTGTGTTCCATTCCACAGGTAACCTGGCCAGTACACTCGGCCAACACAAAGGTCCCATCTTTGCCCTCAAGTGGAATAAAAAAGGCAATTTTATCCTGAGTGCAGGAGTAGACAAGGTAAACAAGGAGCTGTTATTTAAATCAGCTCAGATGTCAACACATGGAATAACAGCCTTTTACCACTGTGCCGACACTGTCAGCTCTAACTATACGTGTGTGTATCCTCCCAGACAACAATCATATGGGACGCTCATACAGGAGAAGCCAAACAACAATTCCCCTTTCATTCAGGTACCAGAGCATCTGCACCACTGATCCCACACGTTTTCCCAGTTGTGTATGAGCTGTAACGTCTCACACTGTTTCCTTCTCCTCTCCCACAGCTCCAGCTCTAGACGTGGACTGGCAGAGCAACAACACGTTTGCCTCCTGCAGCACAGACATGTGCATCCATGTCTGTAAACTAGGACAGGACAGACCTATTAAAACATTCCAGGGACACACAGTAAGCGCTTCATTTGTGTGTGGCTGTGTGTCTATATGTGATCCCTCAATGTTTTATAACATAACAGAGAATAATACAACTTGTTTGCTGTTATTGTTTTAATGAATAGCTGCTCTAAACTGGTCTGGAAAAGGGTATCAATTTATATAATGGCCTTACATTTAGTTGCAGCCTCATTTCAAATGGTATTGGCAGAAGGCCGAAGATGACAAACAAACAACACACTGTATGCACCTACATCCCTTCATCCCTCTCCCCCTCTTTCCTCAGAATGAAGTAAATGCAATCAAGTGGGATCCCACAGGGAACCTGCTGGCCTCCTGCTCAGATGACATGACGTTGAAGGTGAGCCGAGATCTAAACCTGGTGAAATGTTGGACATCTTGTACCGTCATTATCCCCATCCCTGCTGCCCTTGACCTGAAAGTGCCGGGCCTTGGTTAAAGTAATGATGTGTTCACAGTGTCTGGGGATTAGAGTTGCTCTCTATAGTTTTCTATAGGTGAAATGTTGTCACATTTCAAACCCTGAGTATGTAGAGTCAGATGAGATGATTAATAACAAGCTTTTGAATAACTAAATTGTATAAATGTTCACCTTTTTCCATTTTCTCTGCTCTAAATTTGATTAAAAAAAAAAGGTTAAACCCTGTTAAACCCTGCTTTGAAACAAACCGTTGGGGCAGTTTGTTTTCCTCAAATATTTTCAGTGGTCAATATGTTTACCAGACTGTGCAGCTGTATTTTCTATGTGTAATACACCTGCAACTTGATGATTCAGATATACGTAAAGGACCAAGATGTTGACATTTGCTCTGTGGTTTGTGTTTTCAGATTTGGAGTATGAAGCAGGACGCGTGTGTCCATGACCTGCAGGCCCACAGTAAAGAAATCTACACCATCAAATGGAGTCCCACAGGGCCAGGAACCAACAATCCCAGTGCTAACCTCATGCTAGCCAGGTGTGTGGCTGTGTGTATTGACACACCAAATTTGTACAGTACTTAACTTATAGCAGTTTCAAATGGTAGTCTTGAGCGTTATTCATTTAGCCTAAATTTGACTGGGACCATGACTTTCTCATGTCTTATGAGGAAAATACTTTGTATTAGAATACATTAGAATACATGCCCATGTGCTCCGTTTTATTTAATAAAATCCTCCTAATGACATCAAGCACATTCTTAATATTTTATTAGCACAGATTAGAAAGTGTTACCTACATGTCCCAGCAGACACGGGGAGGGAGGAAGGGTTCATCCTGGACAGGTCTATCACAGAGCTGAACTTGTATCTGTCTTACAGATTCATATCAGCAGCTCTATGTCACAGTATATTAACTAAGTCATTGTCTTTTTTTGTGTTTTTTTTCCACTTGAATACTGATGTGGTCATATGATCTCAGCCCCTGACAGGCATTTAAACACGTAGCCTGTTGTACGTTTCTGCTCAGTAAAAGTCACATTTCTTTGTCTCCTGTTTCCACAGTGCATCGTTTGACTCCACAGTTCGTCTTTGGGACGTGGAGAGAGGCATCTGTATCCATACGCTGACTAAACACCAGGAGCCTGTCTACAGTGTGGCTTTCAGCCCCGACGGTCGGCATCTGGCCAGTGGCTCTTTTGACAAATGCGTGCACATCTGGAATACACAGGTAGGAGGAGACATGTGATGTGACCTCGACCACTCAAAACTCAGAGGAACCTTTAAATTCCCTTCTCATAAAACATGTTACTACGTAAAAACAATGTTTCTGTGTCTTGTGTCTGCAGACGGGCGCTTTAGTCCACAGTTACAGAGGGACGGGGGGAATCTTCGAGGTTTGCTGGAATGCAGCAGGGGACAAAGTCGGAGCCAGCGCATCAGACGGATCTGTAAGTACACAGGACTGTTTGGAACAATGTTGAGCTGCACACCGCCTTCACTTTAGCTTTTATTGTAATTGTGGTTTTCCATCAGTTCTTCAGACCTCTGCTCTTCTTCCTCAGGTGTGTGTACTAGACCTGCGGAAATAGTGCTGCTGTTTGTTGGAAGCCATGGACCGACCATGAATGTGTACATAGCCAAATGACTGTCCCTGCCTGCCCTGCGTACTGCTCACGCTTACGACTATGGCCCCGCCCACCGACAGACAGGAAGCAGGAAACAGGAACAGGAAGCAAGCACCCGACACAGCAGGTCCAGACAGAGGGATGAACAGATGGACAGACAGAAGGACAGATGGATAAGCGCGCAGATGGAAGCGCCCCTCTCTATCTGTGCAGACTCTTACAGAGATGCAGAAGGGACGCAGTGATTTAAAAAAAAGAAAAAACTGAAAAAAAGTTACAGATCCGTATATGTACCAAATTTGGAAGCTATTTTGCTTTTTTTGATCTTTAAACCATGCTCATTGTCATCAAAATGAAAAACAATGAAAAAAGTGTTGATCATGTTACTAGCTGGATCTCATTGTGCAGACATATCAACTTCTCCACCATAAAACAGGATGGCACTTAGTTTTGTTTTTTTCCGGATCTCTTGTTTCAATGTTTTTATATTTTTTATCTCCAGGGGAAGGGGCCGGGGCTGGTCAGGTCAGAGTTTTATTAAGTGGAGAAGTACATACACACAGACATGCGCACCAAACAGTTCTAATAAACCGTGTCCTCGTCATGATTTTAAACTGATGTGACAAACATAAAGGTTGTTTTTTTTTCAGTAGTGGTTTCTGCAGATGTCAGTGGGTCAGAATGCAGTAATTCATGTGACGTCTTCTCCAGAGGACAAACTCTGGACTCTTCTCGTACATTCGCCTCTGGACACGTGACACTGATGATGTACATGTAGACGCTTTAAAAACAGCTCCTCTGTGCACTGTTTGACCTGCTTTTACCCACAGTCGTCCTCCCTCGACGCCTCAGTCGAAGAGGTCACATGTTGGATTGGAGGAAAAAAACTGAAATTGGCAGGAGGCCGACTGTTCCCTTCACTTGTCTCAATATTCAACGTAGTTCTGAGTTTAAGGTATTGCAGCAGTATGTCAGGTCGCCATCTTGAACCAGTTCATCAGCCAGAAGCATCCGTACCTTTCGGGAAAACCATACAAAGTTGCATGTATAACTGGTGCACTCTGAGTACCGTCCTGGACACAGCATTTATCAGACTTAAAGTGTTTCTAATTTGAGTCATTCATCAAAACCACACTCCCTGGTGAGGTGACATAAAACATGTCAGCTGATTAATCCCATTACAAGCTACTTTTAGTTTTCGCGGATGTTAGACTCTCAGAGGTCGATGATCTGAAATCATCTCAGTGAGTTCAACCACAGACGGCAGAGCCAAAGAAAAACCCACCACAAGACTCCCATCACAGACACAAGAGCTCCACCGCAGACAGGACACTTAAGCTGTGTTCAAAACCAACGCCTGTTCATTGCTTCCTATGTGTGACAAAATTATTTTATTCTACATTGATGGAGGTTTTTCCCTCTCTTTATTTAAGAGAGAGGTCTTTCAGTTCCCAGAGTGAGACTGACTGATTTCACGTTCAGATTTTGTAATGCTCTCACTCAAATATAACCTGCTTGTGCTCAGATCTCCTGGGCTCCCGCTTGAACTCTTATCCTCAATTTCAGTTGTTGCCGCGGAGGAAAAAAATCCAAGAGCTGAAGAAAAAATCCAAGAGGAGATGTTTCACATGTGCAGAGAAGCAGCGTCAGCGTGAGGAGATGAGGCTGGAGCTGGAGTGCAGGAAATCTAAGCACAAGCAGGTTATAATTGAGTGTGAGCATCGGTATTGAAGAACATTAGAAATTCTTAAAGTCTGCTCTTAAACTGAAAGACCAGGCTCTTGAAGAAAGAAAAGAAGAAGAAGAAAAAGAAGATATTTAAGACCTAGTGACGCACAATTGGAATTTTCTTGTGGGGTTGTTAGCAAAGTATTAAACCTAATGTGGACACTACTGTATTGTTCCATTGTGGGAATTTTTAAGTGAATATTTCAGAATTCAGACGCTCGCCTAAAATGGCAGCGAGTAAATGGCAAACGGATCCGTTTTGGGCACAGCTTTCGTGTAGCTACACTAAACTCGCTGGTCAAGCGATGCTTCCGTTGTCATAGCAGCCACACCTGCCTGATGTCTGTTTAGTTTTCAATTAATAAGGGAAATGTCATCACCAATAATTTCATTTCAAATGTGTTTTGACCAAAGTTTTGTCCTCAACATTCAAATTAGCCAGTTTGCAAACCTTTTCCACGAAGAGAAACTTCCTTGGCTTCACTCTGTTGAACATTTAATTCAAACAGCGACGTAATTATAACTCCAGAGCAGCTCTGCCTCCCAGACTTGTGTAACCGAAGTTGTAATGTGCTGATGTTTTATTTTTTACTCTTTTAATAACTCAGCCACCCACATTTCTCTGGCATGGAGTGGAGGACGTCAGTGTGACGGCAACAGGCTGCTTTTACGTGGGAAGAGAACGAGAGACATTCTTTGTTTTAACTTTCGAACATCATGAAAAGGTTCATAGCTTCAGTCTCAAACCTGTGTAAATGCAGCCATGAAGGATTGTATTTTTTTTTCCTGTTGCTTTTTAACTGACAGGTCCCTGGCACAAGGTTGCTAATTCAGAATGGAGCCCAAAAGCAGATCAAATGTGAAAGCAATATGCAAATATTAAAAATGTTCTCTTTCATAACCAGTATGGTTCATAATGTGGGAGAGTAAGGACACTGCAGCTCTGTTATGCTGTTTAGAATCCAGCCAGAGTTTATCAAAGCAGACATTCAATATCTGAGGAGTCTGTTCCATGACGTTCACAGTCCATAAAAACAGAAAACAAGCTGTAACCTCTGGTGTATTTGAATCCATCTGCCCTCTATCGCCTTCATCATTGGTCCTTCACCAAAATCCTGCCCACGTTCTATTCTGAGGTTCTCTGCTGACTAAACATTTTATACTCTTTTAAAGACAAATTTAAAGTTACATTTTTGTAATTTCTTTGTAGATTTGAAAAAAAAATGTGAATTGATGATTTATTGGCAGTGTTCAATTACCTGTTCTATAAATTTGAAAGACTTTTGTTGTGCTACGTTGATGCTATTGCAAATAGTAAAGGTTGACCGTGTAATGTAAGGCTTACTGAGCTGAGCTGTCATTCTGAAGGCAACTTCGCCTGGGAAGCGCTTCCCCAGGAATCACCACTAAATTTGTCTATGTTTTAATAAAGAAATGTTTTTTTTCTTTTGCTTGAATCTTTTTGGGAAGGCTTGTCCCAGGAAGTGACTCTCTCCTGAAGCTCCTCTTGGCTTACACACAAGACAAATTGAATAAAATTGTAATTTTTCAATCAAGCCAAGATTTTTTTTCTGTCCCCTCTCTTCTAATCGCTGAAATCAAAAGTTGTACAGATGTTCTGTGGAGAAAGTTGCTCTGGAAGCAAATAATGTCGTTGGCTGCGTATGGAGTTTCATTTATGTCGCAATTTGGGGTGTGGAGTGGGACGTCTTGAGACTATGAAAACATCTTTGCAGTTAATTGCATTTTATAGTGAAACTTTGATAACACAAAGAATACCCTCATTTGAAAACATCTCAGCGCAGTAGTTGTGTTAGTGTGGCTGCTATTCTCATAAGCGTACATTAATAAACTCACTTGCCTGAGACACAGAAACAACACTGGTGAGTTTTCCACCCTTGTCGACCTGGTAGTGGATGATGTTTTATCTCCTAGGCAGTTAACAGTAGGATCTGGTCACTAAGGAAGTAGACAAGTGTTTTTTATGTACATGCTGAATATCGTTTTCTAGGCTGTAAGTGTCCCATCACACAAACACACAGAGAGAGAGAGAGAGAGAGAGAGACTACCATTCTTGGGTTCAACCTCAGTTGAGCCAGAGACGCACTAAAACCCAGTTATCAGTCAGCAGACATTGGCCAAATAAGTCACCATATACTGTATTTTTAACTGGATCTTTTATCCTGAGCATTACTGTTAAAGTTTGGCTTCACTGAGATTTAACTGCGTCCAGAGCAGCGAAGCTTCTGACAAACATTTGTGCAACTACGCCTCAACATTTTCTCCTCCATCCCCTGCAATTGGAGATTTCTATTAAATGGGGGTAACAGAGTTCATGTGTTAAAGTCCTGGGGACCATTCAAATGTTCTCTCTTCCCTGTATATGAAGCACTTACGCTTGCGGCTGTGAAGTCTAAAACTCTTACAGGCCAACTCCTCTGACGTGCTGCCATCAGTGGGTCTGTGCCGCACAGTTTGTCAGGGGGAACAGAGCGTCACAGCATCACGTCAGCCCAACAGCATCTCTCCCATGGGCCTTTGGTTTGGTTTCGCCACAGCATCACATCGATCTGTAATCGTTTCAGTCACATCAGTGAAACAAGTCCAGAATAAAATATATTTTGATAAGAGTTTTGAGTTTTTATTTGTGTGTGTGTGTGTGTGTAAATGCTGTGTAGTGACGGTGCAGCAGTAACACCATGAAGTAAGAATACTCACGTCACCAGCAAGTTTTATTCATGTCAAAACAATTTATTTGAATGAGTTTAATAAACAGATAGAACGTTGATTCAAAGAGCTTGAAGCTTCCTCATGTTGATGTCGACATGCCGGTGCTCTCTGTGGTGCGCAGCAGAAAACAATGTGATCAGAAAGAGACATGCTTCTTTCTCTCTGTGTTTTAAAGCAGGGATTTTCAAAGTGGGAGGATTTATTATTTCAAATTTACAAAGGAAGTTGCAGCCATTTGGATTTTTGCCTCCTAACTGAACACTGATGGCAAATGAACAATGGCTCCACTCAGGCAGCGAGCGATGACTGCTGAGTCAAAGGTACTTGTGAATATCAATAAAGGATTTTTCATGTAATTGTTATTTGATCCTATTGCAGATGAGAGAATAATTAGACTTAATGAGACTGAATGTTGTGGAAATCAGAACAGAAGAGTAGCATCCACCAGAGACGTTTCACACCTCTGGGCTGGAGGCTGGAACTGGGAACATTTGTTAATGCCATGATTGAGCAAAGTAATTTTGGAGTAAAGAGAAACATAATTATACACTTGATTACATCACCTTATAAGCAATTTCATTTTCTAACTTGACGTCAAGACACATTTGTGTGTTGGGAGGAGAAATCCAGAGAGATCATGACTGAATCAAAACTTCCTGAATTTCTGAACATGCATTTGAACTTGTACGCAATCTAAAGGCAACCTAATGTTTCCCTGTGAATACTGATGAGGCGTGGAGAATAATAAGGCTCACACTCCCCCTCCTCACGTACCCCCCCGTTCACAGGGCCATTACGTGAATGTAAAAATTATGAAAAGTTTGGAAAACTGCACTTGAAAACTAACTGTTAAGGTTTTTGGTGACAAATAATAGTAAAGAAGAGACTATTCGAGTCTTTCATAATTTCCCCAAAACATTATTAGCTATAAAATTCACAGATTTCATGATGACAGAGCTTAAAGAAGTGAAGTTAATAATAGAATAATTAATTAAATAAATATTTAAAATTTTAATATGTGGCATTTTTAATACTCTTTATAGTACATTGATAGTGGCTCAGTTTACAGCATAATATATAGTCTCAAGTATTTCAGTAAAATGTTTGTATATATGTGTCGATATACAATTATATATACAGTAATAAAAGATCAGGGACCAGATGTATAAAACACTGAAATATGTGCATTGTGTCAGATTTATAAAACATGGTTGTGTTTTTAAACTGCATGTTCACCACTTCATTACCTGTTTGAAAAGAAAGTTCTTGTGTCTGCTCGACCTGTCGTTCAAACAAACATACAGACACAAAAGCTTGGACAGCAACAGTATTGTGGTCTATTATTTAAATATCTGTATCTGTATTATATATTCATATGAATTTGCCAATATAGCCTCGCAGTTTTGAGTTAGTAAGTATTGTTTTTAAGAATGAAAAATTGATATTTGGACTAAAATTGTATTGTGGATAAATTCAAACTAAAAAAGGCGCTGACACACTCGTCAATGATGTTTGGTGATGTACGTATGGATTATGTAATTGTCACATGGTGACGGTGACCAAGTCCACTCTTATCATGTAAATGTCACATGTCTCCTTCAGTAGGTTATCATGGCACAATCCCCCCCGCCACACTGTATCTGCACTGGAAGCGGAGTAGTAAACAAAACAAGGCTCAACCTTCCGTAAATATCCTGGGGCAGACTGCGAGCGACAACTAGGGCAGGAGCCAATCACAATCATTTTCATTCCTCCTGCATTTTGAAGCACAGATATTGTTCTACATTGAGCTGGATGCATTTTCAAACTGTGTCGCTCATCAGCTAAAATAATTGCTGCCTTAATTATTTTATAATACTGCAATATGTGTGAGTATTACAAACCGTTTCCATGTAGACTTGGACTACTTTTTAGTTTTGTCCACTGGTTGGTTGACCTATTTTCCATCAATTTACATAAATGTAATTTATAAATAAAACACATTTTAAATTTGTTTATACCCTAATTCTACAAATGTGCTGTAAAGCTCCGCACCACCTAATGCAAACTTTTGAATCCCTACTGTGGGTATTGTGTTGTTTTTCAGGCTGGTTTTGATTGGTCATTGTTCTGTTTTTGTCACACAGACCTGGCAACCCTGGTGAGAGGGAGGGAGAGAGAGACTCGTTAACATCATTGATATTTACTCTGACAATATTTGCTTGGATCCTGTAAACACCTACAGGTCTGTTCTCATGGAAAGAGCGGCTGAAGAAACGGAGACTTGAGCCCCCCCTACAGCTGCACTGTGAGATTGTTAGGGGATCATGGGAAGGTGCGTTGCAAAAACAAACAAGCTTAAATTCAAACTTTTAGGATAATATCAAGAGCTTGATAAATATGAATACAAGAAAAAATAAAAAAGCACTTGCTAAGCGTCAGATTTTTGGCAACTTCAACTCGTCGTGGTCCATCTCTTGTTTGTGGACTCATTGGATCAGAGCAGCACAGAGACATTGACTGCTGTGACGCTCCCGCTCAGGTTCTGGTAATGTGCTTCCTGACCTTGGCTGTAGAAATGCAGGTAATGAGCCACGTCTGCCAGCGTCTGCAGGACGTCGTAGGTCACCGCAAACAGGAAGTAGGTGGGGAGCAGCCAAGTGAGGCTGAAGATGCAGTTGCCCACGGGCAGGGGGACTGCGAGGTGTCTGAGAGGACGAGCAAGGGGAGGGAGGGACATTTCATTCCTAATCTGGCTGCCATTAACATTTTGTTATTAATAATTAATACATAGAGAAACATTTGAACTGCAAGAACTTTTTTTTACAATGCTTTAAAACCAGATTATACCAGTAATCTCAGGCTGAATTCGGGGGGAAATCTTGTAAGTAGTGATTCTCAGGATATTTATTTTTGGATCTTGAATTCAGATCAGAATAAGTATCCACCGTTCCCTAAAATGATCACCGAATTAACATTCCTAAAACATTTCTAAGGATTTTGCACACCTGTGAAACAAGTATTAAAGGTTTTTGAAATGTATTATTTTAGTCCACAGTTAACTGTGATGAGAATTTTTTTTTAATCACCAAAATACTGTATATTCAGACAAACAACAAACAATTCCATAATTCTAAAATCCAAGTTATAACGAGACTAATGTTTGGAACAAAATAAAAATAAGGATGACCTCATCATGACATGGGCTCAAAAGATTTTTCACATTATAGCTCAATGCAGAATTTGATACAGTGTAGAAAGGCTCAATATAAAGAGAAACACAACAAATGAAGATACACAGCACATGGAGTTAAGTGCGTGTGTTGAAGGGAGGTTACTGCGAGTGTTGACAGCAAGTACATGGGTGACGAGAGCAGACGAGCACAAGTAACAGTACTAGTAAGAGAAGTAGCTACACAAAAATACTAATCAGCTGAAAACTAGCTTCACTTTTAATACAATACTTAAATATATATGAATCAAAAATCAAACTCACTGGAATCTTTCCTCTCTGGATTCTCTCAGCATGATGAAGACAAACAGTCCCACTTCAGTGTTGAGAGAGAACGACACAACTTTGTCCAACATGACAACAAAACCCTAAGATCGGAAACACTGATGAGTGGGAGACTTTCAGCTGAGGCCTTTGTGTTTTCTGTGTCTGTGTGTGTGTGTGTGTGTGTGTGTGTGTGTGTGTGTGTGTGTGTGTGTGTGTGTGTGTGTGTGTGTGTGTGTGTGTGTGTGTGTGTTATTTACCCTGGGATCACACACTGACACGATAAAGATGGCAAGAAATGCGAGCAGTGACATGAATCCTTTGGCCGCGCTGGAAGAAGAAACAAGAGCATATCATCAGCTTTATTAGTCGACGTTAACACCTGAAAACTGTTTCAGATAAATTACACATCCCACAAGGATCCTCCGCTTTTTTATTAGTGCGTAGAGACAGGAAAAACACAGCCGAATAAATACTGAACCAGGCGTTAACAACCTGGGAAATTGGCTTTTAGGTAAAAATCTGTAAATTTCCTCAGTAGTTTAATACTGTGTTTGTGATTCTTTTAACCCACATTACAACAAAACTCTATGACAAAACATTTCTCAAATAATGTAAGATCTTAGACACCAGCAAGTTCTTACGATTTGACTGTCGGCTGTTAAAATAATGATTATGGAATTCTTGGAGTAGTTCTTAGTGCAAACTTTTGGATTTGTATGCATCAACTTTTTCTGGGCCATTTAATGAGCTTTTTGTTCAGACTGGACGTAAAGATACAGAAGCAGTGTCACGAACCAGGTTATATCAGGGAAAGTTTCACAATTAAGTCTGGACTTCCTCCAGAGTTTTCTTTTCAGGAGATTCTCTAGGTTTGACATGGTAACAACAACAGAAAAATCTCTGGAGCATTTAAGCAAGTGGTGGCTCTGGGTAGATCATGCAGGAGGCAGGAATGTAAAGTGTAAATTCCGTTGCCGAGATCACATGTTTTTGTTTGCATTACATCCCACAGCGTCAACCCTTATCACCCAAAACTCTCTAATCACTTCGTCTTTCCAAGTTCCAAGATATTTTTTCAACTTTTTTGTGATTGAACATGTTGAAATCACTGGAACCTGTTTCCCTATTTTTTTTTACTTTCTTAAAGAAATAATAAATAACTACGTATTGAAATGTTTAAAAGTCAGCGCTGCCATGCACATTATCATGCTTCTCAGTGTTCGGGGCTGAACAGTTACCACAAGGCTAGAAGCGCTCTCAGCCACTGATCAGACACAGACTTGTGATGGATCACAAATATCCATTGCCGTTTGCACAACTCATCTGTGAACATGATTTGTGGCTGAGTCACTTCAGGCAGATTTTCATTGGCAATGGGTGGTGAAGACAACAACTCCCCTGATTCTGTGCTGCTTCATGTCATCATCAAACTAGGCCTACTGTTATTTGTTTTGATCACAGACTGTATATAAAGAGTTTTGATTGAGAGACCCCTAGTGGTCGAAGTTACGTATTGCACATTTAAATGAGACAGGAGAGATGCTGTGCAGCTCTGACCAAATCGGAGCTGTCCAGAACAACACCTCACACCTCTGAGGGAGTGTTCACATTACTTTCTGCCACAATGATGACAAATGTACAAGACAAAATGACAGGTTGACTTAAAACCATGCTGTTGGATCGTGGATGACACTTCTTACCCAGAGGCTTCCTGCTGTAACATCTGTAGCCATGTTAGCAATGGTGTCAGTTCTGATGTAGCTAATGGTGAATACCCAGCCAGTATAGACCCATTATATCCATACCCAGTATAAGGCTCCACTGAATGAAACACTTTGGCTTCACTCCTGCTCACACGGCCACTCCTCACCTTCTTGCTGAGCAGATGTGCTGTTTGTTTGGCAGATTTCTCTCCCAGGCTTTAGACAGCCACTCCAGCCTTTTGCTCCACATCGAGCTCACCAGACCATCAACTGAAACCAACACAACCAGTCAGTTCAAACACTTAGATAATCATCCAATTAAGTGGAATTGAATACTAGTACTATTTACCACTGGTCTTATCATTTTCTGTTTCAGGAGTCTAATTTCTAGCAAAGGAAAAGTGACACTAACTGTTTTCTTTTACTGTTAATTGTCCCTACATGGAATCAGAACAAATGAATGAATCCAAACAGCAGTAAACTTACTGGTGTGTTTCATGGCAGATCCCATCACCAGGAAGGACACACTGACACTGATGGCTATAAACACCTGTATCAGCTCAGCCACCCAGGAGTACGCCCTGTAACGTTCATTAATAATCTGCATGGGTTGGTGGAGGGTGATGGACGATGGCGGATGTTAAAAATGAGGACACACAGAAGAAGGGAGCCATGTTTTTTTTATACTTAAGCACAAACATCTTTAAACTGTTTCAGGTTTTAAAAATAACTGTACCACCAGGAAAGGACTGTTTTTACATGATATTATGCGTTTTAACTGCATGTTGCTGCTGTGATAACCACTGTGCGATGTCTAACTACCAATTAGTTGGTCAGCCGGGTCCGGGCGGCCACTACAACTAATTGCTGCATGTTTCCATTTAGCATTCCAGTAAGTTGTTATCTGGGAGAGTTGTTAGCTAGAAGCTCTGTTTCGTGTGCAATTTAATCCCAACACACTCTGATCACATCTCGCTTGAGTTGAGTTCACCACAAAACAATTATCTGGCTCAGACCATATACCACCACACAATGACAGAGTATAATGCATACTGTGTTTAATACAGCTGCTACATGGAGCCTAGGCCTCCTATGACTAGTAAGTGTCAGTATGGGTTACATGTAGCAGCTGCAACTGTCAAATCACAACACAACGTAACAGCATTTGGATTAATCCTTGTGTTTCTTATGGGACATGGGGAATGGTCCGTTTCTATATAGCATCTCGATGTCTCAAAGTGCTTTACAGTACAGTTTTGCAATTCACCCATTCACACAGTCCATCTAACTATACTTATACTACTTATGCTACATCATGTTCCACGTCACGACTGCACCGAGAACTGAGGCGCTCTCTCACCTCTCTGTCCGCTAAATTAACGCATTCACCTACTTCTGCAGGGTCATTTGACCCCGGAGTGAATGCTGATGTCAGAAGGTTTTAGAGCACACAATATACGTAGCTGGTTACAATTAGCATGGAATGGTATAATCTGCTAGAGTCATTGAGTTTTAAATGCTAAAAAAAAGTCCAAAAGTAGATTGGAGTCTGGATATACACACTTCAAAACTGAGAGGATCGCCTACTATAACCTGTACCTTTATATGCCTAAAGAGAAACAAAACACTGGTACACCCTCTGCACTGTCATTCAGGTGACAGGACGTCTGTGATTTCTTGCTCTTGGCGACATTTCCCCCTCGACAGGCCTCAGTCGCTCCCTTGACTCTGGGAGAAAATCACTAGTATTCACATGAGGTCAAGGTGTGACTGACAGAGGTTAAAATGGCTACCTGACTGAAAAGTGCTTGTGCCGACAGCCATTATGTAGATTGTGAGTGCTTTGGATTGCACAAGTGTCTTCTGTTGTAGAACTCATAAAAACACACAAAAAGCCGTATGGACTCTCACCTTTGTCAGTGGGATGGTTGCAATCTCTCCTGCTTTCTCAGACCTGAGGGGAAAACAAACACACAAGTGACTTAGAAGATCCTTCAGAGCTGTTAAGGCTGTCATTGAGTAAAGCAAATAGTTAATCAACCAGAACCTGATGAAGTTATTGGCATCCGATCGATTATGCATGTTATTATTGATGAAACATTTATTTTGAAAATAAAACTAAATTTAAGCAATGACTTGTTTTTTGCCACGTGGACTTGTCTGACACTTTGAGGTTAATACTCAACACTTGCACATATGACTCGCACCTTCTTTTAATGGAATCACAGCAGCAATTGGCTGTCTTGAAATCATGAGAATCTCCAAGTTTTTGGAAATGTCTTAAGAAGTAGAAATATTTCTTGCTCAATACCAAATCCATCAGGGATACCAGGCTGATGAGCCGAATAGAAAGTTAACAGTTGTAGTACCATCTCCAAATCGGAGCTGTCCTTGCAAAAAGGAGTATTGCAATCTCACCAAATCATGATGGACATATACCATTAGTCCTCCTGTAGAGCTACTCTATTGTCCTCACTGTCTGTCTCAAAGAAAGTCAGTGTCCTCTCATTGAAATATCATGTTCCTTCCTCCTGTGGTGAAATTGGATAATCTTCCCCTGACTTTAGTCTATGTACTGTTATCCTGAGTTAGACAGGTCCAAAAATAAGACAATGCATAAATACATTTAAAAGTTAAATTAAATTAACAAAATAGAAAGCCATGACAATTTCCATAACAACGAGCCAATGCTACCACTACCGCATCACTGTGGCTGGTTATAAAGCTTGTTAATATGAACTAATTCAGGTTCTCAAAACAATGAATTCAATAAAGTAGGTCAGGGTAGTACGTTGTTGTTATAATAACTCCCTATAGTCATTATAGTTATAATTTATATAGCGTCTTTTAAGGTATACCCAAATAAAAATGCTAGCTGGGAAATAATAGAAAACTAATAGTGAAAGGCATTTGTTGACAGGTGGGCTTTGAGTGTCCAGAGAGGGGGCAGTGCAGATCCCATCACAAGTGGACAGCACTGAGTGTGTGTGTTTACACCTGGTATTAACATGTGGCCCCACACGCGTCTCGTGATCAGATCTCAGATCGGTTCTCACCTCCCCACTCTAAATAAACGTATGACATTTCTGTTCGCGAAGACCAAGTTATGTTCTTTTTACCCAGTAAGTGTGTCCGATGACACTGTGTGTGTGTGTGTGTGTGTCACCACGAGCGAGCAAAAGAGAGGTAGAGAGACGAGTCAGGGGAGTCTGAATCTTGTGTAGCTATATATCAGTGTTGATACTTTAGCGGTGGTTACAAAAAAAATCAATCAGTAGAGAAAAAATACATTGATTCATAGAGAAACTGCAGCAGGTCAGAGGACGTCAGCTGAGTAGGAGGTCCTTCATATGTCAATCAATCAATCAAATTGGATTTGTATAGCCCATATTCACAAATCACAATTTGTCTCATAGGGCTTTAACAAGGTGTGACATCCTCTGCCCTTAACCCTCAACAAGAGTAAGGAAAAACTACTAAAAAAACAGAGCCTTGTGTGTGTCTGTGGGGTGTCAGTAGGTTTTATATAATGCTATACTACCTCCAATAAAGTGCAAGACTAATCTTAAGGATAATTAAAGCAAACAGGATGCACGTGTGGGGAACAGTTCTATCGCTAAGCTCTAGTTTGGTTTCATTTTAAACTCTCCTCTCTGCGCCTTTACATTTATAACAGTGATCCTGCCCACTGCATGAATTAATCTTCATTAAGACTCATTGAAATAGAGCCTGGTAGCTGGCCAGCTCCCAGCCTGCAGAGGGATCTCCTGCAGAGATACAAGATACCACAGTGTGGGGCCAAATATTGTCCTAAATATTAAATGAGGCACAAATGGTCGTAAAACAAATGGGAGGCTGGGGCTAAACCTATGAATCAGTGTTTCCATTTTAAACTCTAATTTTGGCTATTTGTCTGCTGCTGCTGTAATGTGCTGTAGGTTTCATTAGTTGTTTTCTCTGCTTTCCTTTGCAGCCAAACTAATGCAAGCAAGCACTTCACTGTAACAGCAAGTGGAAGGAGGAGGAGGTAGCCAATGTGTGTCCTCAATGAACACGGTGGTAACACAGTTTAATTGCTCACACAGAAGGGCTGTGAAAAATATCATGATAATAGTATGAAGGTCAACCAGTCGTTCCTAAACTCCAGGACAGGACATCTGCTGGCTAGACTGTAGAGTTTGGTTTATAGATAATCTTGATCACTGGAGGTCAAATCTTCCACTTCACACCAACATTTTGGTCTGTGAAAAAGTCTTGAAAACAGGTTTGTGTTTACACACTTTAGAGTGAGTTATTTAGATTAAGTTAAACTTATACATAAATATATGCATTAAACCAACAATGTATTTAATCAAATCACTCTCAAGTTATTTGATTTATTCACACTAACTGAGCATGATCGAAAATACTTCCTTCAAACCCATTAAATTGAACGTTACAAGGAACTTTAATATGTAATTGAAATACAGAAAGTCACAATTTTAGGCCACACAAGTGTAGCCGATATGAACATGTCTGTCACTTTTGTGTAGTTAGCCACATCTTAGCTGCTATTTAAAGGTAAGGTAGGTGGTAGGTGAAATGTTTTTTATCGTATTTGTTGAAATCCTCTTCACGTACTGATAGCTATCAATGAATTAATAAAGTCTTCGGTCAGAAAGACACACTGTTGAAGCAGAGACTATATCTAGAAGTTTGCGAGTCACAGAAAAGTCTTCTAGCAGTTGTCAGTCAGTGCACGTTAATGTGTTTGGGGGTTGTAGCTTTGATGAGAGGGGGTGGGATGTATTGGTTGCACTTTTTCAGTGTAGCCTGCTCTTGCTAGCTTTTCCAGGATTACCAACCCAAACTTTAAGAAGTAAAGCCAAAAGGATTTTAATGCAGCACAGTAAAAATGCAGTTTTTATCATTTCGATCCATAAAACATAAAAAATAATAAAAACACTAAACTGTAAAATACTTTATGTTTGCTTTTCTGAGGATACGTTTGAGGCGGCTGATTCTGGACACTAGGCCATTCTGCTGAGATAAACAGCTCAAGGCCTTGGAGGCCTCTGGCTTTCTTTCTGCTAGCACCCTCCTTGCCCTCAATCTGATCCTGATATATATCTTAAGTTTCTCCCTTTCAGCCACTGAGTCACTCTTTGCACACGACAAAGCTCAGCCTCCTGGTGCCTCCTCTGCTGCTCCTTCGTCAGATCACGCGGTGTATCTGTGCCTTTTAATGGGATTGTTCCCCTCATCCATGATGCTTCTTGTAGTTCAGGTTCAGTTGCTTCTGTTTCATCAGGGCCTTTTGCTCTCTTTCTCCACAACAGCACCTGTCTTGGATGTCTCTGAGTTTCTGTAGCTCTCTTTGAGCCTGTGAGCATCCTGGTCTTATCCTGGTCAGAATCAAAGCTCCCTCAGCTACTGCAGGGAATTAAAAGATTTATGTGTTTTCTGGGAAAAAAGGTGATCAGCACAGAAAATTGTGTACTGTTAAAAATGGTATTTTAAACAAATGGATACAGATACTTTTGGACTCAAGGCTTGGTTTTTCAGCAGAGGTGGGAAATGGCTTCTCTCTAAACAGATCTTCAACAGAGATTTTACGTTACTCTGATCTTGGCTTTTCACATCAGAGTTCAGGAACTTGTAGCCGATTTGTCTTTCACTCTTTTCTCAGCAGAGCTCAACCTCCACTGCTGCTCCTTCTTCAGAAGTCCATATTTTGATGGGCTCCTCCTTCATCACCATTTTGCCACTGAATCTTCTCATTGTTCAGTTGCTCCTGATTTGGTTTCTCCAGGGCCTTCTTTTTGCTCATCTGCCCTCCTCCTATTCTCCTCAACTCTTTCTTTCCGCTGTTTTATTCTTTGAGTTTCTTCATCTCTTTTGTCTTTTTCTCTCCTGACCCCCACAGCAGCTCCTGAACGGTGCTCCATTTCCATTTCATTCAGCTCGAAAACATTTGTTTCCCACGATACACTTAATCTCCAGAAGGTGACTTTGGTGTTTGTGTATTATCTCTTTGTGCAGGTTGGTTTGGTCTGACTTTTGTAAAGGTCTAGGTGAAGTAATATAAAAAGCTGAGACTCACAGAAACATTATACAACTTATCACGGCCTGAGTTTAACTAATTCACTAGTTATTTGGCTTTGACCTGTAAAATGGTGTATTACACCTTTATACATTCTTTCTTGTGACTTTAAATTGAGTTTCTGAATTGAAAATGTCCTTAAAATGCAACTTATTGACTGGAATGGTAATGACAGCTGGGCAGGTAGTAAGTTGGGGATTCAGTCATCATTTTAGTTCAGAGTAAAATAGTTGGACAAATATTAAATAGAATGACATTACATTTTGTAGAGACATTAATGATCTTAAGAGGACTTATATAACTAATGACTTAATTAATCTCTTGGCTCTTCCTCCACCAAGCTGACATTGATTTATATTTATATTATATATATTATATTATATATATTTACAGCCGCAAAATAAATTGTCCCTGAATGCTCCTGTGGCATCATCATCAGGTAAATACAACATAATTTGGAAACAAAGGCAATGTATGGAGAGCCGGAGGAGATGTTGGGGCACACTTGGTTTGTCTAGACTCAGTTGGCAGTGTGCAGTGTAAAGGAAAGAGACACAGAGAGGAGCAGTAAATTACTGACAGAGCTGGTAAAAACTATAAAAAAATTACATTTTTACAGTCCAAACATGTATGAAAACACCCAGACCCACACTGGAAGTGAATTACCTAACCACTATAACCAAATTATTTGGGGTAAGTAATGCCATGATGTCAAGTTTTTCAATAGACAAATCTAAAATTGGGACGGTGAAATGTGACCAGATGCCGGATGCCGAGCTTTTCCAACAATGCAAGCAAGACCTTGAAAAATTCAAGTGTCTAAAATAACTGTTAAATTTGAGAAAATGACCCCTAAAAAATCAAGTACGCCAGACAAGTTTGAAAAATCACCAGAAATCTATACATAGCATCTTAGCTGTCTTGTAACTGAAAAAATTGCATTATAACAAAGTATAACGGTGAAGTCACGAAGTCATGGTTGTCATATAAATAAATATTAGAGTTGCAAAGCATAAGATCCTTCCATGTTTATATCACTGCCCTTGCCAGATAATATTAAAAAGACTTTAGTTGCTAGGTAAGAAATTAGATTTACAACCTACTATGAAACAAAACAAAAGGAATGAACAACAGGTTTATTTTGTTTCTACTAAACATCCACTGAACAACTAAGATACGGCCATTTATTTGACCCATACTGCCGTATTGCCGAAGTAAGAGGACTGTTAAATAGAAGCATCCGTGAAAAAGTAATAAAAAAGGAGACACGCAATATAAAAGGACATTTAAAAAATAATAATATACACAGTGTAATAGGATAAATACAGTGTAAGACACATGGGAAGTGATAAGCAAAGATAAGAGTGTGTGTGTGTGTGTGTGTGACAGTGACTGTTATTGTATTTTTTCATAAAGAATAATGTTAGGTATTGCTTCATGAGGCATCAGATGGGACCTGAATTGACAATATCCCTGCATCACGCCACAATAACTCACATCTGATTCGCTCTTTAATTCCTCCCCTTCTTCTCCCCGCTCTTCCTCTGCTGCCGCCGTACTGCAGTGGCTGCTCAGCCAGCGGGCTCTAAAACTCTGAGTTGTGACATGCTGAGTCACAGCAGGGGGATCGGGGAGACAAAACTAATTAAGAGGACCAGCAGCAGCAAAGTCATGACACTGTGTGCATCACAGTGTTTCTAATCGCCAAAGATAATACGCCTCATACAGTCAGGGGGCGGCTTTTGTCTCCGGCTTTGAGTAAGTTCTCAGGAGCATGGGACTACAGAT